>NC_069501.1:224625430-224945430 GCF_027579735.1 Bombina bombina
TTGAATGACTATTACTAAATACTTTAGCGTACAGTATCAGTAAATGCAGACTATAGCCAATCAAAACTAGTACATGCTGGGTGACCCCCCTCATAATTGTAGATGGATTATTACATAGAAACTAATACAAACTTGACCGAATTACAAGACAACTAAGTAACATAGTTTTAGTTGTATACTGCAGTAACCCACTAAGTGATAACTCATATGAATAAGTGATATATACATAGATCAATATTCAGTTATGTGAAGCTTAAACTCATGAGTAGTGGGTTCAGTTTTCTTGTTTAGACACATCTTACTAGAACCTTGATTTAAGCAATAAATAATCCAAATTCCTGAGTTGTGATACACATATTTCAATTTGTCATAACTTGAGAGCAAATTTACCTACTAAGACCTCAGTATTCAATTGTATTGGGTATATAAAATACCAATATCCTTTTGTGGTAATCTAATAGATTGGCCATATATAAGGCTATATAGCCACAGGGAAGATTAACCGTTATTTACACCCGTAACACTACCAAGGTCTTATAATTGAATTACTAAGTATCCTATATATTAGATACTGTGATGGCTGAGCATTAAATAATTGCAACAGAGAGAGTGTTTTTAACATTTCGAAGGGCAGCATACACACATACTTCATGCTGTCTTTTTTATGAAATCAACTAATAAAGGTTATATTTTAAAATTGGGCACATTTTTTTGTCTCAAGTTCCAGTAACCGACCGAACTAAACTAAATAATTTAATTCAAGTGCAAACAAGCATTCTTTTTGGACTATCCTGCTCTCATAGCAGAGATAGCCCTTTTGTTGTAAATAAAGTTTTCCCTATGCTTATGCACTGCTTCCTAAGTGTTCAGATATTAATCTAAAACTGCATTACTGAAAGCAAAAATTAAAAGTTAAGAAACAAAACACTTAGGCAGAATACTCTTTGAAACCTCACAAATAAAGGTTCAAACTTTTCCTTATCACAATCAGAACACTACCTTCAGACGGTGGAGATTGTGTTACCAATCTCATCGCAACCCCACAGTACCCCGTGGGAGCAAGTCTTCGAAAGTACCGGAGTGGGATGAGATCTCAATTCTACATTAAAAGGAACTGTATCTACTTGGTAATGCCGCATTGACTTAAAGGGCCACTGTAAGTAAATATTTTCTATGCCTGTTAATAACTAACTACCCCAAATACGCTTTTTATCAATAGCATTTCATTAACATATCTCTACCGTATATCAGAAATCTTGTCTGCAAATTTAATTGTTTTCCAAACCCACTCCGTGGGTATCCTTTGCTCTGTACCAATCCGTTTACAATACCTAGGTTTCAAAATGGCGCTTTAAACACAAAGTTATTGGTTTAAGTATTTTGAACACACAGTGCTGAAAATAGTGGGCAGGATAACGTGACATCATCGGCGAATAAAAGATATAACTTTTAGAACGTTATGAAACTTCGTTTTTGAGAAAATATAGGTCATTAGGTTTTAATTAATGTTTATTAACTTTAATATGTTAGTTGTTTAGCTTAAAAATTATAACAGAAAGTAATCCTTTAAGACTCTTTAATTCCCTGCACCTACATAATGACATTATTCCTGCGACAATGTGGCTTACAGTTCCACGTATGGTTTAGTTAAATTTTGCTTAAATATTGTTAAGACCATTTGTTATACTTGTCTCATCCATATATACAGTATCTCACAAAAGAGAGTACACAACTCACATTTTTATAAATATTTTATTATATCTTTTCATGTGACAACACTGAAGAAATTACACTTTGCTACAATGTAAAGTAGTTAATGTACAGCCTGTATAACAGTGTAGATTTGCTGTCCCCTCAAAATAACTAAACACACAGCCATTAATGGCAAAACAGTTGGCAACAAAAGTGAGTACATTCCTAAGTGGAAATGTCCAAATTGGGCCCAAAGTGTCAATATTTTGTGTGGCCACAATTATTTTCCAGCACTGCCTTAACCCTCTTGAGCATGGAGTTCACCAGAGCTTCACAAGTTGCCACTGGAGTCATCTTCCACTCCTCCATGATGATATCACGGAGCTGGTGAATGTTAGAGACCTTGCGCTCCCCCACTTTCCATTTGAGGATGCCCCACAGATGCTCAATAGGGTTTAGGTCTGGAGACATGCTTGGCCAGTCCATCACCATTACCCTCAGCTTCTTTAGCAAGGCAGTGGTCATCTTGGAGGTGTTTGGGGTCATTATCATGTTGGAATACTGCCCTGTAGCCCAGTCTCCAAAGGGAGGGGATCATGCTCTGCTTCAGTATGTGACAGTACATGTTGGCATTCATGGTACCCTTGATGAAATGTAGCTTCCCAGTGCCGGCAGCACTCATGCAGGCCCAGAACATGACACTCCCACCACCATGCTTGACTGTAGGCAAGACACACTTGTCTTTGTACTCCTCACCTGGTTGCCGCCACACATGCTTGACATCATCTAAACCAAATAAGTTTATCTTTGTCTCATCGGACCATAGTTCCAGTAATCCATGTCTTTAATCTGCTTGTCTTCAGCAAACTGTTTGATGGTTTTCTTGTGCATCATCTTTAGAAGAGGCTTCCTTCTGGGACAACAGCCATGCAGACCAATTTGATGCAGTGTGCGGCGTATGGTCTGAGCACTGACAGGCTGACCTCCCACCCCTTCAACCTCTGCAGCAATTCTAGCAGCACTCATACATCTATTTCCCAAAAAGACAACCTCTTCATATGATGCTGAGCATGTGCACTCAACTTTTTTGGTTGACCATGGTAAGGCATGTTCTGAGTGGAACCTTGCCTGTGAAACCGCTGTTTGGTCTTGCCCACTGTGCTGTAGCTCAGTTTTAGGGTCTTGGCAATCTTCTTATAGCCTAAGCCATCTTTATGTAGAGCAGCAATTCTTTTTTTCAGATCCTCAGAGAGTTCTTTGACATGAGGTGCCATATTGAACTTCCAGTGACCAGTATGAGAGAGTGTGAGAGTGATAACACCAAATTTAACACACCTGCTCCCCATTTACACCTGAAACCTTGTAACACTAATGAGTCACATGACACCGGGGAGGGAAAATGGCTAATTGGGCCCAATTTGGACATTTCCACTTAGGGGTGTATTCACTTTTGTTGCCAACGGTTTAGACATTAATGGCTGCGTGTTGAGTTATTTTGAGGGGACAGCAAATTAAGGCCTAGATTTGGAGTTTGGCGGTAAAAGGGCTGTTAACGCTCCGCGGGCTTTTTTCTGGCCGCACCATAAAATTAACTCTGGTATCGAGAGTTCAAACAAATGCTGCGTTAGGGTCCAAAAAAGGAGCGTAGAGCATTTTTACCGCAAATGCAACTCTCGATACCAGCGGTGCTTACGGACGCGGCCAGCCTCAAAAACGTGCTCGTGCACGATTCTCCCATAGGAAACAATGGGGCTGTTTGAGCTGAAAAAAAACCTAACACCTGCAAAAAAGCAGCGTTCAGCTCCTAACGCAGCCCCATTGTTTCCTATGGGGAAACACTTCCTACGTCTGCACCTAACACTCTAACATGTACCCCGAGTCTAAACACCCCTAACCTTACACTTATTAACCCCTAATCTGCCGCCCCCGCTATCGCTGACCCCTGCATATTTTTTTTAACCCCTAATCTGCCGCTCCGTAAACCGCCGCAACCTACGTTATCCCTATGTACCCCTAATCTGCTGCCCTAACATCGCCGACCCCTATATTATATTTATTAACCCCTAATCTGCCCCCCTCAACGTCGCCGACACCTGCCTACACTTATTAACTCCTAATCTGCCGAGCGGACCTGAGCGCTACTATAATAAAGTTATTAACCCCTAATCCGCCTCACTAACCCTATCATAAATAGTATTAACCCCTAATCTGCCCTCCCTAACATCGCCGACACCTACCTTCAATTATTAACCCCTAATCTGCTGAGCGGACCTCACCGCTATTCTAATAAATTGATTAACCCCTAAAGCTAAGTCTAACCCTAATACTAACACCCCCCTAAGTTAAATATAATTTACATCTAACGAAATAAATTAACTCTTATTAAATAACTTATTCCTATTTAAAGCTAAATACTTACCTGTAAAATAAATCCTAATATAGCTACAACATAAATTATAATTATATTATAGCTATTTTAGGATTAATATTTATTTTACAGGCAACTTTTTAATTATTTTAACCAGGTACAATAGCTATTAAATAGTTCCGATCAGCCAATAGAATGCGAGCTCAATCTGATTGGCTGATTGGATCAGCCAATCGGATTGAACTTGATTCTGATTGGCTGATTCCATCAGCCAATCAGAAAATTCCTACCTTAATTCCGATTGGCTGATAGAATCCTATCAGCCAATCGGAATTCGAGGGATGCCATCTAGGATGACGTCCCTTAAAGGAACCGTCATTCGTCGGGAGACAACGGAAGAAGAGGATGGATCCGCGTCGCCTGCTTCAAGATGGACCCGCTCCGCACCGGATGGAAGAAGATTGAAGATGCCGCTTGGAGAAGATGTTTGCCGGTCCGGATGTCCTCTTCTTGCCGGATAGGAGGAAGACTTTGGAGCCTCTTCTGGACCTCTTCAGCACCGGATGATGGATCGCCAACCCCCGCTTGGGTTGGATGAAGATGTTGGAGCCAGGACGGATCGGTGAACCTGGTATGGTGAAGACAAGGTAGGAAGATCTTCAGGGGCTTAGTGTTAGGTTTATTTAAGGGGGGTTTGGGTTAGATTAGGGGTATGTGGGTGGTGGGTTGTAATGTTGGGGGGGGGGTATTGTATTTATTCTTTTACAGGCAAAAGAGCTGAAATTCTTGGGGCATGCCCCGCAAAGGGCCCTGTTCAGGGCTGGTAAGGTAAAAGAGCTTGTAACTTTTTTAATTTAGAATAGGTTAGGGAATTTTTTATTTTGGGGGGCTTTGTTATTTTATTAGGGGGCTTAGAGTAGGTGTAATTAGTTTAAAATTGTTGTAATATTTTTCTTATGTTTGTAAATATTTTTTTATTTTTTGTAACTTAGTTCTTTTTTATTTTTTGTACTTTAGTTAGTTTATTTAATTGTATTTATTTGTAGCAATTGTGTTTAATTAATTTATTGATAGTGTAGTGTTAGGTTAATTGTAGGTAATTGTAGGTAGTTTATTTAATTATTTTATTGATAGGGTAGTGTTAGGTTTAATTATATCTTAGGTTAGGATTTATTTTACAGGTAAATTTGTTATTATTTTAACTAGGTAGCTATTAAATAGTTCTTAACTATTTAATAGCTATTGTACCTAGTTAAAATAAATACCAAGTTGCCTGTAAAATAAATATTAATCCTAAAATAGCTATAATATAATTATAATTTATATTGTAGCTATATTAGGATTTATTTTACAGGTAAATTTGTTATTATTTTAACTAGGTAGCTATTAAATAGTTCTTAACTATTTAATAGCTATTGTACCTAGTTAAAATAAATACCAAGTTGCCTGTAAAATAAATATTAATCCTAAAATAGCTATAATATAATTATAATTTATATTGTAGCTATATTAGGATTTATTTTACAGGTAAGTATTTAGCTTTAAATAGGAATCATTTATTTAATAAGAGTTAATTAATTTCGTTAGATGTAAATTATATTTAACTTAGGGGGGTGTTAGTGTTAGGGTTAGACTTAGCTTTAGGGGTTAATACATTTATTAGAATAGCGGTGAGCTCCGGTCGGCAGATTAGGGGTTAATAATTGAAGTTAGGTGTCGGCGATGTTAGGGAGGACAGATTAGGGGGTTAATACTATTTATGATAGGGTTAGTGAGGCGGGTTAGGGGTTAATAACTTTATTATAGTAGCGCTCAGGTCCGCTCGGCAGATTAGGGGTTAATAAGTGTAGGCAGGTGTCGGCGACGTTGAGGGGGGCAGATTAGGGGTTAATAAATATAATATAGGGGTCGGCGGTGTTAGGGGTAGCAGATTAGGGGTACATAGGGATAACGTAGTTGGCGGCGCTTTGCGGTCGGAAGATTAGGGGTTAATTATTTTAAGTAGCTGGCGGCGATGTTGTGGGGGGCAGGTTAGGGGTTAATAAATGTAATACAGGGGTCGGCGGGGTTAGGGGCAGCAGATTAGGGGTACATAAGTATAACGTAGGTGGCGGTCGGCAGATTAGGGGTTAAAAATTTTAATCGAGTGGCGGCGATGTGGGGGGAGCTCGGTTTAGGGGTACATAGGTAGTTTATGGGTGTTAGTGTACTTTAGGGTACAGTAGTTAAGAGCTTTATAAACCGGCGTTAGCCAGAAAGCTCTTAACTCCTGCTATTTTCAGGCGGCTGGAATTTTGTCGTTAGAGCTCTAACGCTCACTTCAGAAACGACTCTAAATACCGGCGTTAGAAAGATCCCATTGAAAAGATAGGATACGCAAATGGCGTAGGGGGATCTGCGGTATTGAAAAGTCGCGGCTGAAAAGTGAGCGTTAGACCCTTTAATCACTGACTCCAAATACCAGCGGGCGGCCAAAACCAGCGTTAGGAGCCTCTAACGCTGGTTTTGACGGCTACCGCCGAACTCCAAATCTAGGCCTTACACTGTTATACAGGCTGTACACTCACTACTTTACATTGTAGCAAAGTGTAATTTCTTTAGTGTTGTCACATGAAAAGATATAATAAAATATTTATAAAAATGTGAGGGGTGTACTCACTTTTGTGAGATACTGTATATTTATATATATATTTGCACTCTGTTTTCTAGAGCATCGGAGTGAGATAGGTTAGTCATTAGCTCACAAAATATATTTCATTACCTGTTAATACGGTATTTAACTTGAGACTCTCTAATATTACGCAACTGGTCACTAAAATTATTCAGATTAGCAATGAGGCTTGCAATCCGTAATACCCTGTTAGAAATAGGGCATCTGATTTCAGTTCTTTTGCCTAATGATAGCAAGACTAATTTTCTCACCTATTACATGTTCAGAGGAGTTTCTTTCGCATATGTATATACTCTTGTCCCTATGTATGCTAGGGTCTAAGTTTATGTTTCAATTACGGAAATGTGTAGAAGTTTTTTCCTTATGGAACTCTGTATCTGTACTCAATCACTCACCATATTCTTGAAATTTTAACAAATTTATGCCTAGAGAGCTTGTGAACCACTAGCATATTCCTATGTGATATATATATATATATATACCAGATTTCTTCACCGGGTGAGCATAGAACAGTAAACAGTATAGATGTATAGGTTAAGAAGAACTCCCTTAACTATATTTCCGCTAAAGAAAGACTTATCTCTGAAAGACCCCTCTGTGTGATTATAGAGTAGCCGTAGCTAACATTGTACCATATAGCTCTTGTGAAAATGTAATGATCTCATGATATAGTTTACTATATAATATTATGTATAGTCCTAAAGGTCCAAGAGTGGCCTTATATATACTTGTTTGGATGTCATATCCCCCATGTCCCCAAATATATTCCTTTCTATGGTTCCAGTAGTCCAAGAGAGGCTGCTAGAGTTTTGTTGGGGAGAAAAATGTGTTGTTTTACATGTAATCATACTGGGGTCTCCTTTATACAAAAAAGAAAAGAAAAATGGGGCTAAGTTATGTAGCTTTAGCTTTCTATGCAGTCAGGGCTTGTGTCCTCACCACCTAAGATTGTTATATTTATGATAGACTCCCTCATGTTTACATGGCGGCTTGTTACCATGTATTGTTTATTCTGCATAACTGTGTTTAATTAATTAATTAATTCTGTTTTTGAAGCAAATGATGCTTACAACTGTACCATCCTTGAGCCTCAATAAAAAATAAATAATAATAAAAAAAAAGTTAAATAATCTGTAATTATATAACTACCATGGCAAAAGAAGACGAGCTACAGAATTTTGTAAGAAATAATGCAAAGACTTAAAGGGACACTGAATCCAATTTTTTTTATTTCATGATTCAGATAGAGCATGAAATTTTAAGCAACTTTCTAATTTACTCATATTATCAAATTTTCTTCATTCTCTTGGTATCTTTATTTGAAATGCAAGAATGTAAGTTTAGATGCCGGCCCATTTTTGGTGAACAACCTGGGTTGTTCTTGCTGATTGGTGGATAAATTCATCCACCAATAAAAAAAGTGCTGTTCAGAGATCTGAACTAAAACAAAAGCTTAGATGCCTTCATTTTCAAGTAAAGATAGCAAGAAAATGAAGAAAAATTGATAACAGGAGTAAATTAGAAAGTTGCTTAAAATTGCATGCTCTATCTGAATCACAAAAGAAAAAAATTTGGGTTCAGTGTCTCTTTAAGAGAACTTTGATCTTTTTCAAACAAGTGTATCTGTAAACTTCATAAATTGTATTCTCTTTATGTGCAATTGTACACAACTTCTTGAGTGTACACCATTGTAAGACCTCATTTTCTCAATAAAGTTTATTTGAAAAATAAAAAAAATAAAAAATAAAATAAATAAAAATTTGAAGAATTAAACTCTGCATCATTTTTAAAAGTCTATCCAATTCCGTGAGCAATGAGGAGTTAAGATCTATTATATGTTCTCTCTCCTCTTTCTCTCTCTCTCTCTCTCTCTCTCTCTCTCTCTCTCTCTCTCTCTCTCTCTCTCCTCTTTCTCTCTATCTCTCTCTCTCCCCCCCCCCCCAGACTTTTTAAATAGTGTGTTATCTATTTTAAGTTTATTTCATTTCTCATTTTTGCCACTTTTGTTTATTTTTAGGAGCAAGATATTAATATCCCATAAAAGAAAGTAACTGCAGCTTTTACATTTTAGAATAGTGCTTTTACTTAAGAATAGCAAGAGAGCTTTTTAAACATTGCATATGTTTAGCCGCTTGAAGATCACATTATACTGAATGTGTTTAGTTCTAACTTTGCGATCGCACTGTATGAAAGTTGTTCTAGTTTAATAACACGTTTGGTAGAGTGCGAATGCAATATTACATATAAACACGTTCAGTATAGTTTGAAGCTGCCATATTTAAAAAAAAAAACATGTTTTACAATGTTTAAAACACAGACTATTGCAAAATTAACAAGCTGTGGCTACTGTTTTCTGTGGGGTATTAAAGAACAAAAATGAAAGACACGTTTATTTAAATATTGAACTTATTTAAATTTAAAGTATAAAACATAAAACACACCATATACAAATGTACAATATACCCACAATTCCCCAGCACACATTGTCTTATAATTCATTAGTATTGTAATTTAAGATTTCATCCAGCAATATATTCCTCCTAAAATGTATCTGCTTTACAACAAAAAGCAAAAAATAAATAAAAATATCTTCAGTGTCTGTCAAATTTTGTCAATATTATTTTTTTTCTATTTCTTAAATCTTGCTGGAAGAAAATAACAAACTAATGTTGGCTTATCCTTTGTCATTTTAATTGACAACAATGAAGTTGCCAGGTTGTAAATTATAACAATAACGTCAGTTTTTAAAAATTTACTTTCTTTAATATTTGCTCTCTGTTCAATAAGTAAACATTCCTTTAAGATTAGAGTCAGCTATGTAAAACATGGATATGACAAATTACCCAGTGTGCATTTTGCTACTGCTTCAGATGTAATCTATTTGATAAAATGATGTTAATTTTATGTATGGAATGGTTTTATAGAAAAAAGATCAGGTTTTTTGTTTCACTTATTTGCATTATTTGTTCCAGATTAACAGAGGAAGACACAGTTTATTGCTTCAGGATACAAGCTTGATGCAACCAGTAATCATTTAAAAATATATCCTGATCAAATAATTTCTAAATGGACAATATCTTTACATATTGTATACATATATACATACATATTGTATACATATATACATACATACACACACACATACATACACTGTATATTTATTTATATTAGGAATGGGTGAATGTTTTTCAACATTATAAAAATGAAACATATCTAACAAATTTATTTGTTTCGAATGTTTGTTAAACATTCGAACATTCATTTAATGTAATACTATTTCTAACGCTATCTTTAACCCCTTAATGACCACAGCACTTTTCCATTTTCTGTCCGTTTGGGACCAAGGCTATTTTTACATTTCTGCGGTGTTTGTGTTTAGCTGTAATTTTCCTCTTACTCATTTACTGTACCCACACATATTATATACCGTTTTTCTCGCCATTAAATGGACTTTCTAAAGATACCATTATTTTCATCATATCTTATAATTTACTATAAAAAAAATTATAAAATATGAGGAAAAAATGGAAAAAAACACACTTTTTCTAACTTTGACCCCAAAAATCTGTTACACATCTATGACCACCAAAAAACACCCATGCTAAATAGTTTCTAAATTTTGTCCTGAGTTTAGAAATACCCAATGTTTACATGTTCTTTGCTTTTTTTGCAAGTTATAGGGCCATAAATACAAGTAGCACTTTGCTATTTCCAAACCACTTTTTTTCAAAATTAGCGCTAGTTACATTGGAACACTGATATCTTTCAGGAATACCTGAATATCCATTGACATGTGTATATTTTTTTTTAGAAGACAACCCAAAGTATTGATTTAGGCCCATTTTGGTATATTTCATGCCACCATTTCACCGCCAAATGCGATCAAATAAAAAAAATCGTTCACTTTTTCACAAATTTTTTCACAAACTTTAGGTTTCTCACTGAAATTATTTACAAACAGCTTGTGCAAATATGGCACAAATGGTTGTAAATTCTTCTCTGCTATCCCCTTTGTTCATAAATAGCAGACTTATATGGCTTTGGTGTTGCTTTTTGGTAATTAGAATGCCACTAAATGCCACTGCGCACCACACGTGTATTATGCCCAGCAGTGTAGGGGTTAATTAGGGAGCATGTAGGGAGCTTTTTGGGGTAATTTTAGCTTTAGTGTAGTGTAGTAGACAACCCCAAGTATTGATCTAGGCCCATTTTGGTATATTTCATGCCACCATTTCACCGCCAAATGTGATCAAATAAAAAAAAAAGTTACATTTTTCACAATTTTAGGTTTCTCACTGAAATAATTTACAAACAGCTTGTGCAGTTATGGCACAAATGGTTGTAAATGCTTCTCTGGGATCCCCTTTGTTCAGAAATAGCAGACATATATGGCTTTGGCATTGCTTTTTGGTATTTAGAAGGCCGCTAAATGCCGCTGCGCATCACACGTGTATTATGGCTAGCAGTGAAGGGGTTAATTAGGTAGCTTGTAGGGAGCTTGCAGGGTTAATATTAGATTTAGTGTAGAGCTCAGCCTCCCACCTGAAACATCAGACCCCCTGATCCCTCCCAAACAGCTCTCTTCCCTCCCCCACCCCACAATTGTCCCCGCCATCTTAAGTACTGGCAGAAACTCTGCCAGTACTAAAATAAAAGGTATTTGTCCCTTTTTTAAAAAAAAAAAAAGAAGCATATTTACATATGCTGATGTGTACGATCCCCCCTTAGACCCCAACCTCACTGATCCCCCCTAAAAAGCTCTATAACCCTCCCACTCTAACTTAATGGGCGCCATCTTGGGTACTGGCAGCTGTCTGCCAGTACCCAGTTTAGAAGAAAATTTTTTTTTTTTTAACATTTATTAAAAGTTTCTGTAGTGTAGCTTCCCCCCACACAAAACCAACCCCCCACCCCTCCATGATCACTTTTTGTGCTTTTGCACAAACAAGATTAGGTCTTAATTATTAAAACATTTTCCGTAGTGTAGCGGTTCCCACCCGCTCCCGCCCCGTGCCCGCGCCCCGCCCGCCACCCTCCGTGCACGCGCGCGCGCCCGTGCGCGCCCCCGACGATCGCGCCCCCGATCCCGCCCCCCTTGACGTCATGCGGCACACCGATGGCCGCCCACCCGCCTCCCAAGTCGGCTCCCACCCACCAACGAAACCGGCCATCGATGTCCGGTGCAGAGAGGGCCACAGAGTGGCTCTCTCTGCATCGGATGGCCGTAAAAGGTTATTGCAGGATGCCTCCATATCGAGGCATCACTGCAATAACCGGAAAGCAGCTGGAAGCGAGCAGGATCGCTTCCAGCTGCTTTCCACACCGAGGACGTGCAGGGTACGTCCTCAGGCATTAACTGCCTTTTTTTTGAGGACGTACCCTGCACGTCCTCGGTCATTAAGGGGTTAAATGTAATATTTGATTCTAATTTTTCTAATTTGAATACTGCATAATTCAAATAAAATTATGCAAAATTCAAATTAGAAAAATTTGAATTGAAGTATTGGTAATAGTATTTATAATACTCTCTTTAAAAGTGATATTCAAATTATGCAATATTTAATATAGAAAAATATGAATCAATATATTTTCTATATTATGTATCTATTTATTAAATTCCCTACCAAATGAACTACTGAACTTCTGAATTGTATTTATTAAATCGAATGTGTCGTTCAAAATTTTGAATGTGGATATTCAATTTTTATTATGAACATTCAAAAACAAAAGTAACATTCAAAGACAGAAAACATTTGATTACTGAATTTTAATGGATTTTCATTCTTATTAACATTCTATTGTCCAAAATAAATGCTCAAAAGACTAAAGTTCTACCAAACAAATTACACTTTCACTACATTAGCCTAATATATATATATATATATATATATATATATATATATATATATATATATATATTTATTTATTTATAAAGTGCCAACAGATTCCGCAGCGCTGTCCATGGGTAACAAAGATAACAGTACAGTACAATATAAGACACCAGACAAAATTTAACAAACAAATACAGGGGGAAGTGGGGGCCCTGTTCCCGTGGGAACTTACAATCTAGATCAGTAGGAGGGTGAGAAACAGGAGGTGGGGACTGCAAAGGCGGGAATGATGTTAGTGTGGAGTTAGATGAGGGCAACTATTAGGTAAGTGGAATTCAATAGTTACTGATTTGGTAATAGGCTTCCCTGAACAAGAAGGTCTTTAGGGAGCGTTTAAAGGAGGAGAGGTTGGGGGAAAGTCTGACAGCTCAAGGAAGTACGCTCCAGAGGGTTGGTGCCCCATGAGAGAAGTCCTGTAGTCTAGCATGGGAGGAGGTAATGGTAGAAGATGCAAGGAGTAGATCGTTGTTGGATCTTAGGGGGCGGGCTGGAGTATATTTGTTGATGAGTGAGGAGAGGTAGGGGGGCTGCATTGGTAAGGGCTTTGTAGGTCAGAGTGAGAATTTTGAATTTAATTCTGCTGTGAATGGGGAGCCAGTGAAGGGACTCACAGAGGGGTGCAGCACATACAGAGTTCGGAGAGGTGGATTAGGATGAAGAGAGGAATTGGGTGTGGGGTATGAAAGATAGATTGATGTCAAGTTTAACTCCTAGGCAGTGGACTTGGGGTGATGGGGAGATAGTGGTATCGTCAACAGTGATAGTGAAGTTAGAAACTGGAGTAGAATTAGATGGGGGGATTAGAAGAAGCTCAGTCTTGGACATGTTGATTTTTAGGTGGTGAGAGGCCATCCATAAAAATATGCCAGACAATCAGTCGCTAATGTGGGAAAGGACAGAAGGAGAGAGTGCATGGGTGGATAGGTAGATCTGAGTATCATCAGCATAGAGGTGATAGTTGAAGCCATTGCTACTAATACGTTTACCCAGTGAGGAAGTATAGATAGAGAAGAGTAGAGGGCCTAGGACAGAGCCTTGAGGTACTCCAACAGACAGAGGCAATGAAGAGGAGGAGTCACCAACAAATGAGACAGAAAAGGACCTATTAGAGAGATAAGAGTGGATCCAGGAGAGGGCAAAGTCACAGAACCCAACAGAGCTGAGAGTCCATAAGAGGAGGGGATGGTCAACAGTGTTAAAGGCAGCAGACAGGCCAAGAAAGATAAATATAGAGTAGTGGACATTGTTCTTAGCAGAAAAAAGATCACTAATAACTTTGGTGAGGGCAGTCTCAGTTAAGTGATGGGGACAGAAGCCAGATTGCAGGTGATCGAAAACTATTTTTTCAAGGACTTTTGAAGCTAGCGGAAGCAGAGATATGGGGCGGTAGTTTGCAGGAGAATTGGGGTTGAGGGAGGGTTATTTGAGGATGGGGGTGACCTTTGCATGTTTGAAGGAAGATGGAAATGAACCAGTAGTAAGGGATCGATTGAATATGTGAGTAAGAGCTGGAGTGGGGGTAGAAGACAGAGAAGGTATTAGATGTCTAAGAAAAGAAGGGAGAAAAAGAGAGGCGCTTGTGTGTACCAGTAGGAGCAGATTCAAAAAACTATATTCACCTACACAGGGTACTCACATTTAGGTGAAGTGTATACCATAGATAAAGGGTTAACTTTTCATTTTGAGAGCCTGCCCCTGTGAGCCATATGCTCAGGTGTTTGTTATTTCCTTAATTACTTGATTGGTAGTGTTGGTGTATATATAAGAGCTATGATTAGTATGCTTTATATGCCTGATGAAACAGCGTTGGTGCTGAGAAATGCGTTGCATGTTATAATATAGAGGGGGATATTATATGCCTCACCTCTTGGTTCCTGTTTTTAAGAATTTTTTAATGTTTTAATAAATCACCATTTTTAACTGGAACCTCCTCTGATCATCATTCACCATCTTCTACCAATCATTTGCATGGGGATTGGCTCCGCGAATTGTGGAGGTCCCTATGTGTGTTATTTGTATGCTGGTTGCTGTATCCGTTTGAAAGGTATCTGGTTTGGCAGCCCCACTTCCAGCTCTCAAGGATTAGAGCCAAAGGCGTTCCTGGACATCTACTGATAAGCACAGCAAGCTGGGTTTCTGTTGATCACCCAGTCTGCGTCTAATAGCACTGTCTGAGTGCTTCACCTAAATGTGAGTACCCTGTGTGGGTGAATATAGTTTTTTGAATCTGCTCCTACTGGTACACACAAGCACCTCTCTTTTTCTCCCTTCTTTTCTTAGACGTCTATCCTATATTGATGTGAGGAGAGTGCTGCTTAAGACTGTGTTTGCACTGCCTATCACCGCCTATCATGGTTTGATTCCATCCATCTCCCTCTTCCACCTGGGTTTGGATATATTATTTGGACATTATATATGAAAGTGACACTTTTATCCATCTTGTTCGCTTATGTCCCATGAATGTGATGTGCATTATTAGTTACACTTGTTACATGTGTCACATTTTCAATATATGATTGTATGGTATATACTGCACATATATATATTTGATTTTATGGTGTATATATTGCATATATCTCCAATATATTTTACATCTATTCACATTCCACTTCAAGCGCCTCCTATTAGGTTATCTCAAGCAAGATATCCTTTGTTTTGTTAAGGTATTAGATGTGAAGGGATAGGGTCAAGTGGGCAGGTAGTGAGGTGTGAGGAAGACATTAGGGAACTCACTTCATTCTCAGTGGTTGGGGGAAGGTAATGAGAGTGGGGAAGGGGTGACCTGCGGCGGAGACGGAAGGTTGCAGTCTTGTGTTGGGATGTTACTTTGGATGGTAAGTGTTTTGTTGAAAAAGTAGTCTACCAAGTCTTGAGCACTAAAGGCAGATGAAGGGGGTGGTGCAGGTGGATAGAGGAGAGTGTTGAAAATGGAGAAGAGACGTTTAGGGTTTGAGGAGTGAAAAGATATAAGAGAAGAGAAGTAGTTTTGCTTGGCTAAGTGAAAGGCAGAGGAATAAGAATAAAGAATGAACTTATAGTGGAGGAAATCGGGTTCAGAGCGGGATTTCCTCCAGGCATGTTCAGCAGCATGGGAGCATTTTTATAGGTAACATGTTTGCTGAGAGTGCAAGGGCTGGAGCTGATGACGTGGGGTTTTGTGTATTTGTGGAGGAGCAAGGGTGTTGAGTGCAGAGGAGAGAGAATTGTTATAGTGGGTTGTAGCAAGGTTAGGACAGGATACAGTGGAAGTGTAGGGGAGGCGTTTTTGAATAAGGTTGGAAAGTTGAAGAGGATCCACAGTGTACAGATTTCTACAGGAGCGGGGGTGAGGGGGAGAAATAGGTTTAGCATGTACATTAAGATTATAGGTGAGCAGATGGTGATCTGAGATGGGAAATGGGTGACAGGTGACATCAGAAAGGGATCAGAGGTAGGGGAATACCAGATTGATAGAGTGTCCGTCGTGGTGAGTAAGGAATAGGGTGGATTGTGAGAGACCAAAGGAGTTTGTGAGTGAGAGAATTTAGAGGCAGCAGGGGCATATGGGTTATCAATGGGGATGTTGAAGTCCCCTAGGATTAGAGCAGGTGTATTTGTTGAGAGAAAGTGAGAAAGCCAGGCAGCAATGTTGTCAAGGAATTGGGAGGTTGGTCCAGGGGGGAGATAGATAACTGCCACTCTGAGTGAGAGGGGGGAGAACAGGAAGATGCAGTGGACTTCAAAGGAGAAGAAGGAGAGAGATGGATGAGGATGCTGGTGCTGATAGGAGCAGGAGGGGGAGAGTATGATTCCAACACCACCACCATGTCTCTCACCTGACCTAGGTGTGTGGCTAAAATGGAGACTGCCGTACATGAGAGCAGCAATGGAAGCAGTATCAGAAGAAGATAGCCAGGTCTTAGTAATTGCTAGAAGATTGAAAGCTTTAGAGACAAACAGGTCGTGAACAGTTGTAAGTTTGTTACAGACAGAGCGTGCATTCCAGAGGGTACAAGAAAAGAGAGGGGATAAGTGCTGTGGATTAATGGAAATGAGATTGTTAGGATTGGGTGACCTGGAGTTTGTATTGTGAGAGACTGAGCGAGAGTGTAAAAGTGTGGTGATTGCTGCAGGGCCAGGGTTAGGAGATATGTCACCAGCAGTAAGCAGTAGTAGGAGTGTGAGTGACAGAAGGTGAGAGTGAGACTTGTAGGAGCGTGTATGATTAGAGAAAGGAGAGTTAGATTGGGAAGTATATCTAAGGAGGCAGAGTTTTTTATGAGAGGACACCATAGGGGACGAGAGAAGGGAGGTAGAGATAAGGATAGTGTGGGGGATTATTGTTGTTTTATATATATATATATATATATATATATATTGTTGTTATAAGGGCATGCAGTGAGTTTTAGGAAAATGCCAGAAAGAAAGAACAGTAAAAAGACAGAGAGCATTGTGCAGGTGTATAGTTAGTAAGGATTGCCTGTTAGTAGGGTCTGCAGTTTCCCCCTCCAGTTTCTAAACTCCAGTTCTTAACTCAGTTCTTATATACACACACACACACACACACACATATAGATAGATAGATAGATAGATAGATAGATAAAAAAAACTAGTGTAGCTAAAGATAAATACCTCCAAATTCATTCAATATGATGTCCTGATTTTAGGAATACTCCATATGTCTATGTTTCCAAGTAATTTATAGCAAATGTAGGCCAAATACTACAAATTTTCTCTGTGAAAAAAATCACAAAAAGACAAAGGCGCCTCCTAGTGTAATACAGTTGGTGAAAGAGATTTGTTAGGTAATCAAAAAGGTACTCACAAGTGGAACAGCACCCAATTGTGCTAAATCAAACAGACTGAGATCTCACAGTGTCCCAGCTCACTGACACTGCAAGGAAACTGGTTTCTCCAATGTCTTGCCGGACTGACAGAGCTCAGACTCTCACAAAGAGGTTTACATAAAACCAAATTTTATTAATAAAATAAAAATCTCAGTGTCTCATGACACTAGATATTAAAAGAACAAGCAATGCGTTTCTCAGACTGCTGTCTATTTCATCAGGCTTCTCTGATGAAGCCTGATGAAACAGACAGCAGTCTGAGAAACGCGTTGCTTGTTCTTTTAATATCTAGTGTCATGAGACACTGAGATTTTTATTTTATTAATAAAATTTGGTTTTATGTAAACCTCTTTGTGAGAGTCTGAGCTCTGTCAGTCCGGCAAGACATTGGAGAAACCAGTTTCCATGCAGTGTCAGTGAGCTGGGACACTGTGAGATCTCAGTCTGTTTGATTTAGCACAATTGGGTGCTGCTCCACTTGTGAGTACCTTTTTGATTACCTAACAAATCTCTTTCACCAACTGTATTACACTAGGAGGCGCCTTTGTCTTTTTGTGATTTTTGTCACAGAGAAAACTTGCTCTTAGATCCTGATTTCCCTGACAAAGCAGCTGACTCCAGTCATCATCTGTGTTCCTGATCATTGATCATCCTGGTATTTGATCACATTCATCATTTGGGACTATACCCACCCCAATTGGGACATTTACCATCTATATAACATTGCAGAAGAAGACAGCATTTCCAGATAAGAACCTTTCAGGAATTTCTTATTACTGTATTTGCTATTATTTGTGTTGTATCCTATGTTTCTCATAGTCCCATATTTATAAGAATTGTTTCTTTTTTGTTTACATTATTCCGTATAGTATATTTTATTATAGTTATTATATGTAATATCTTGTTCTCTTCTCTCTTAGCCTATTTACATAATAATCATATAAGGTCCTGTGCGCCCCCTAGTAGTAACACACCCTTAGTGTTACTGATTGTTTCAAATACTACAAATATGGCATTATTGGTTTAATGGTAACATTTGCTATGCTTGGACTGCAAGATTAATAACTGTCACCTAATCCAAAACCACTACAAAAAAAGTATATATATTTATAGAATTTGGATACCACAGGGTATTTATTTAGAGGTATTTTGACACATTATATTTTACCATTTTATCACCAAGGAAAAAAAAAATGTCCAGGGTAAACCCCGCAAAAAATAGTATATAAAAACCAAAAAAACACATTAAAATAACATATATTAAAAACATATATATAAATATACTTTATTAAAATAAATGTAACTCTTTTTTTTACAATACATGTTAACAGGGAGAGAAGAGGAGGAGTTTGACATGTGATCACGTGTATTACAATTTGAAAGTTAAATGTTTTTGCGAACGAGCAAAACCCAATGCAAAAATAATCTTCATAGGAGTAGATGTTCCAGCAAATTCACCCCAACATCAGACTGTGCAATGCTCAGAGAAATTGCAAAAAAACCCCAAAAGTTACATCTCAGACTCTACAGGCCCCAGTTAGCATGTTAAATGTTAAAGTTCATGAGAGTATGGTTTGCATGGAAGGGTTGCCAGGAGAAAGCCTCTTCTCTCTAAAAAAAACATGGCAGCACGGCTTAGGTTTGCAAAGTTGCATCTGAACAAACCACAAGACTTCTGGAACGACAGATGAGACCAAAGTGGAGAAGTTTGGCCATATAGCCTCACATACAGCACAGAGCCACGTTTGGCAAAAAACAAACACAGCATATCATCACAAACACCTCATACCAACTGTCAAGCACTGTGGTGGAGGGGTGATGATTTGGGCATGTTTTGCAGCCACAGACCTGGGCACCTTGCAGGCATTTATAGTCAATTGAGAGGCCATCTGATCCGACAGCTAAAGCTTGGCCGAAATTGGGTCTCGATGAAGAGCATGCACCCTGAGGAGATTTATGATCTTACATCTGGCTTTACCCACAGCCGCTTGGGTAATGTCCATTTTACCCAGGTAATCCTAGGATTACTCAATATCTGACTTTACCTATAACATGTATATATACACACACACTTATTAATACATACGCAATACAAAAAATAAATGCATCAAGATTAGTAGTGTGGCCAGATATTTTTTCCTTAAACACAATAGCAATGAGAAGGAACTAAAATTCAGAGGTCTAGAATTAGTGGATCTAAATGACAGAAGAGGTAACCTAGACAAAAGCCTTCTGCAGAAAGAATGCAAATGGATTTTCAATCTAGGGTCTCTAAAACCTATGACTGAGGAATTTAATTATGCACCATTTCTGGGATAAATATTGAAGCTAATATTCCCATCTGTGCTATTGATTTAATGCCAAAGAATATAATAATAATACAGACGTAATGTTGTTTGAAATAACTGCAATGTTACTATAGCAAACCCTTTTAAAAAAAAAAAAAAAAAATACAACATCAGTTTGTTTTGTATTGATAATTGTTTTCTGCCATATTATTGCTAATAGAATTTATAGCCACAATCCAGGCCACCAGCAATACCACATTGAGATAATAAAGAAATAATGTTTCTATATTACCCAAATGCTAAAGGCAGAGTAATATGCCTTTAAATAGGGTTCGACACTGCATGACGCCAGCTGACTGAGCCGGGTGAAATGCGCGTAGCAGGCAGCTACAGCATTAGTCCACAGGACACCCCGGAGCCCCTGCAGTCATTTACTCCTGGAAACTCTGGATTACTTGGATATAGCAAACACCCGTGGAGGTTTGTGTACAGCAGGATCCTAACTGTACTCGTCACCCCATGTAAGTCTGTTAAAACGGAGCAGTTGGGGCCAGTGACAGCCATAGGAAGGTAAGGCATCTGGTTGCTGGTTGTTCATTGGGAGAGGATGCATCTCTGAAGGGACATTTATAGCACCAGATAAGTGAGTACACACTACAGTATTCCCTACCCATCCTTACATTGGCCCTACATGTATGCAGCCTTGGGGGTGCCTATCTGAATTTGAGGGGTTTGCTTTTGAAGGACTTGAGACAGGGTGATTTGTCACTGCAGCCCTTTGCTTTGGGGCATTATTTTGAGTGGTCACTTTACTGCGTCTGGGGTGACTTATTGTCAGGGAGCTCCCTGGACTTCTAAGGGTACCCTTGCATCCATCATCCTGGTTAGACATTCAGTATTGTGGATTGCTATGTGGCTTTAGTTTAATTAAATGTAATAAAGCACATTTATTTTGCTGCATTCCATTGCTATGTTCTAATGATTTGATCATTTGTTTTTGTTGCAGGTTATGTGCCAGATAAGGGTATACTTGACCTCCATTGGGAGGAATTGTTTTGTTTTTTTCCCTATGGGGATCTCTCTTTTTCATTGATATATATATATATACATACATACATACATACATACATACATATATATATATATATATATATATATATATATATATATATATATATAAAAAAAACACAGAAGGGGACTGCACTCTCATACCGGACCGGGTACACATCCCATGACCCTGCAACATGCTCAGCCCTGGGTGCTCACGGGCACTTACAGGAAGCTGTGCTGTCCCCAGAGTCACAGGCAGTTAACCCCAGACAGGTCTAGGTACAAGAACCATAGGGAAGACAAGCCCAGGTACCACGTCAAGGTCCTTTCCAGAAGCTGTCTGGGGTTAACTGCCTGTGACTCTGGGGACAGCACAGCTTCCTGTGAGTGCCCATGAGCACCCAGGGCTGAGCATATTGCCGGGTCAAGGGATGTGTACCCGGTCCGGTATGAGAGTGCAGTCCCCTTCCGTGTTTTGTATATGTCTAGGGTGATTACATAAGCCTGTGTACCCTTCCCTTGTTCCCAGCTTGTATGGATTTGAGAGCTTGCATTATGTGGCTGTTTTAGGGTCCCAGGTATTGGAAAGGACCTTGACGTGGTACCTGGGCTTGTCCCATTTGGCCAGATGCGGTAACTAACCTTTCCATTTTTGCTTTTAAATTTTAGCTGAGAGCTTGCAAGTGAGTGCTGGACTTTCTCTGTGTGTTGTATTAATTTGTTTTGTAATTTTCCCTGTGGTTCTTGCACCCAGTCCTGTCTGGGGTTAACTGCCTGTGACTCTGGGGACAGCACAGCTTCCTGTGAGTGCCCGTGAGCACCCAGGGCTGAGCATGTTGCAGGGTCATGGGATGGGTACCCGGTCCGGTATGAGAGTGCAGTCCCCTTCCATGTTTTGTATATGTCTAGGGTGATTACATAAGCCTGTGCACCCTTCCCTTGTTCCCAGTTTGTTTGGATTTGAGAGCTTGCATTGTGTGGCTGTTTTAGGGTCCCAGGTATTGGAAAGGACCTTGACGTGGTACCTGGGCTTGTCCCATTTGGCCAGATGCGGTAACTAACCTTTCCATTTTTACTTTTAAATCTTAACTGAGAACTTGTAAGTGAGTGTTGAACTTTCTCTGTGTGTTTATATATATATATATATACCGGTATATATCTATATATATATATATATATATATATATATATATATATATACACACCGGTATATATATACACACATACATACATACATACATATACACACATATATATATATGTATATATATATATATACACACGCACATATATACTTATACATACACACACACAATATAGCTTTCTATTCAAATACCTTGTCATATACCGTATACCTTTTAATCCAGATGAAATTTTTTTTATTTATATAAATATTTTTTATCAGATAGTTTATATATGAGTGTAAGGGGCCCATTTATCAAGCTCCGTATGGAGCTTGGGGGCTCGTGTTTCTGGAGAGCCTCCAGACTCACCAGAAACACAAGTTATGGAGCAGCAGTCTAAAGACCGCTGCTCCATAACCTGTCCTCCTGCTCTGAGGAGGCGGACAGACATCGCCACAATTAAACCCAATAAAATACGATCGGGTTGATTGACACCTCCCTACAAGCGGACGATTGGCCGTGAATCTGCAGGGGGCGGCTTTGAACCAGCAGTTCACAAGAGCTGCTGGTGCATAGCTGAATAAGGAGAGCGTATTGCTCTCCGCATTCAGCAAGGTCTGTCGGATATAATCCGCAATGTCGGATCATGTCCGACAGGCCTTTTATAAATAGGCCCCTAACACTTTATTTTAATGTATTTATGTTGTGTTTGGTGCCCTTTTTTTAACTCTTACACTTTACACTAGCTCTCCACTCATGCAAACCCAACACACATTAATTTTGTTTGCGCTCAAGCAAGCGTGTTTACTTTCAAGCTCACCACTTTCAATCTAGCCCTAAGAGGGTATCTTAAGGCAGGATTACTTTAAAGGCATGCCTCTTTGTAGCAGTGTCTTTCCCTGTGATAAACTTGTGTTCCTGTAAACGACAAATATGAACCTACATCTATAAAACCGTCTTTATATACATTTTTACTACTGTGGCATGGTAACTCAAAAATACATATTTACTTACTTGAAATTAATGAACTAAGTTTTCATCCAGATTTTATT
This sequence comes from Bombina bombina, assembly GCF_027579735.1. Taxonomy (NCBI): domain Eukaryota; kingdom Metazoa; phylum Chordata; class Amphibia; order Anura; family Bombinatoridae; genus Bombina; species Bombina bombina. The sequence continues at coordinate 224,648,393 of NC_069501.1, forward strand.
TTTAGTACGCTAGAGGGCTTATATCGCAGTAGGTCAAATATATACATGCATTCTTCTTCCAAGTATGCTCCAAATGCTGCAAAAATCCCTCTGTTGTGCATGTTGAATTCAAATTCTATTCCCCTTTAGATTTCTTATGTTCTTGTGTTTATTATACGAAGACAGCTATTTGGTCTATTCATAGGAGGACCCATGGATCAACCTTCAAAACTTCTACAAAACCGTACAAACAATAATAATACTCAAGCTAACTTTAGTTCAAATGTCTCAAGAAAGGTTAAAATAGAACAGTGCCAAGAATATTCTCACAAAGTACATTTCTTCATGTTTCTACCTAATATAACATGACCATTCCAAACTGTCAGTCTTAAAAAGACTCTCTTTTTTTAAAGAATAAAGAACTATTTTTTTGTGTGTAAATAAAGGTTATCAACATAAAAAATACAAATACAATTTTATATGTTTTTACCAACCAGATGACAAGACTGAAAACAGTGTCTTTAGAAATAATTGTACAACCTACTGTGGCTATATGGAGGGCAGTTGAAGGTTATAATTTTGTAGAAATTATTGGCGCATTAGGACTGCTTTGTGCCCCCTTTGAGTGCCATGATACAGAAAGATGATAAATCTTTCACAAAGCTGCAAGAACTTCAGAGATATTGATAGAGGTGATCTGTGCAAACCAAACAAAAGAGTTTCTGCTTTATGAGAACTGCTGAAACCCACTGAGATAATTAATAAAAAGAAGTTAATTTGAATGTGAGTGGATGACAGAATTAGAATAATTAATTTCTAATGACAGACTGCAGGAGTTCTCTGTCCTTTATGTAAAAACCTTGAGCAGTTAGCAATAATTATCTCATTTGTTCATTACAATTGCATATCTCTGTCACCTTTCATAGGAAAAAAGAGCTCTAAATCCCTAGAAGATAAAGGGACATTGGCATATTATCTAATAAGGGCAGTCACTCCTGGTACTTGTTGTACAAAAATAATGCCACAAATTTACTAAGTAGCACTGTCTGAAGACTACACAATTTCTTTTTATCTTGATAAATATAAATCAATGTATGTAATATATGAGACTATGGGAAAGATAGTAAAATCTAAGACCACCAGAAGCCAAGCATTTTATTTGCCCATACACATTTCTATAAACTGAATACAATCTTCCTTTGAATAAGGGAGCATTTAGATTTTAAAATAACAATGTTCCTCTTTTAACATATTTGTACTATTAAGAAAAAATTAGGGCCAGAAAAAGAATGCAAAAAAACATTCACTAAAATACCCTTAACCAATTCCTACTTTATTTTACGCACATAATTTAACAGAGCTCCCAACTGTCCTGCATTTTGTTAGACAGTCACAGTTTGGAAAACTTGTGACTTAGTTGCCAAATTGGAGTGACAACCAACCCCCGTATGTCTCTCTGACTCACCTTTGGCCTCCTCACCATGAACAATATAAGAGCAACTGTTAGGAGGAATGTTTTCAATAAATATTGCTCATCCCTCTAATCTTTACTCAAGCAGCTGCATTGTAAAAAATATTAACTGGTGAGATTAAGTAGCTGGTTAGATTAGAGAGGGTTTTTTGTGAAATAGCCAGTGAACTTGGGGAGATCCTGAATGTGTGTCTGTCTGGGTTTTTGCACAGATGCAAACACACACATACACATATACACATATACACACATTGTAGTAACAACTAATGGAGGTTCTGAGAGAAATGGTTTCTAATGTTTCTGCATCCAAACAAATAGAGGTGTAATACATGTTATTAAAAATGTTAATACTAGAAAGGAAAATAAACAATCTTGGATGTAACTGGACTTATAACAAGAGTTCTTTATTAGACTGAATTTTTTTTTCAGTTCAATTGTTTGTCAAACAAACAAAACAAATTCCTTTGTTTTGTCCCACATTGGGCCATGGGGTCATTCCAAATTTGTTAACTCCTTAACAACCAACGTACCCTGTCATTAAGGGGTTTACTAGAGCAGCTTTCAGGCAGTGGTGAAGCTGCAATAGTACTGCATGCCTCACTTTCGGAGTATGCAGATGTCACGTGGTCTTGTCTACATCGGCAAGACCTTTGTCATTTCCAGCTCACATTAAGGAGGTATGTGAAAGACATTAAGCATTTAATGAAAATGTGTTTGTCTGCAGCACCTTAAGTAAAACAGGTAGTTACTGCTACTACTACAAGTCAGCAATAACAGAAAAATAGGATTTTTTTTATTAACCTATGTAAAGAACAAAAGTGAAGCTTTCATACTTATTGGCTGACACAGGAAGCCATCAACTTACAAGGACATAGGTGGATTTTAACTGAATAGTGTAAAACTCTACATTTAAAGCCTTTTTAACTTGCAGAATATACTTTCTCACATTTAGATTAGTGATTTTAACAGCATGAACAAACTAAATATCTGTGTTGCATGCATTTATTCATGTATTTGTTAATTAGCCTGCTTGGTTTGCATTTTCAAATGAATGCTAAGAAAACAGTAAAAATTTGTATCATGTGAACCATCCTATATGAACCCATTAAAAGTTAGTGTCACTTTGATAACATGTAGTTTACCATTGTTTCATATAGATCTGAAACTATTCAATGCATTTATCGCAGTTACATTATGCATGCACAGTGAAAAATCTAACTGAATTGTATCAAACATAGTAACAATTCAGAACCTACAACTCATTCCAAGAAATTTTCGCCTAGATTTAGAGTTCTGCGTTAGCCGTCAAAACCAGCGTTAGGGGGTCCTAACGCTAGTTTTGGTCTACCGCTGGTATTTAGAGTCTTGTAGGTAAGGGTGTAATGCTCACTTTCCAGCCGCGACTTTTCCATACCGCAGATCCCCTTACATCAATTGCGTATCCTATCTTTTCAATGGGATCTTTCTAATGCCGGTATTTGCGTTCCGATCAGCCAATAGAATGCGAGCTCAATCTGATTGGCTGATTGGATCAGCCAATCCGATTGAACTTGAATCTGATTGGCTGATTCAATCAGCCAATCAGATTTTTCCTACCTTAATTCCGATTAGCTGATAGAATCCTATCAGCCAATCGGAATTCGAGGGACGCCATCTTGGATGACGTCATTTAAAGGAACCTTCATTCGGACTTAGGACGTCGTTAGAAGAGGATGGATCCGCATCGGCTGCTTCAAGATGGTCCCGCTCCGCGCCGGATAGAAGAAGATAGAAGATGCCGCTTGGATGAAGATGTTTGCCGGTCCAGATCTCCTCTTCTTGCCGGATAGGATGAAGACTTTGGACCCTCTTCTGGACCTCTTCTTGCCGGATAGGATGAAGACTTCGGACCCTCTTCTGGACGGATCGGTGATACCCAGCGTGGTGAAGATAAGATAAACAATGAAGGTTACCTTGTATTGGGACAAATTGCAGCCGCAGGGTATGTGCAGGTAAAAAATGATGTCTTTATTGTAAGATCAAAAACAGGGTGTCAAACAAACTCAGGGGTACATTGAAACAATGGCAAACGTCCGACGCGTTTCCTGCCCGGAGGCACTTCGTCAGGGACTTAAATTGTATGAACATTAAACAACTTAAAAAGGCTTGCGTACCTACGTCACAATGAGAGCACCTGTGTACTGCAATTAAAGGGACAGAATAGTACTGTCAGTGGAAACTGATTCATGCTTGGTCAAAATGAGAACCTTTTCAATGGGCTCTGCATAGGTTAAAATTGGATGCTTTTTTCAAAGCATAACTTCCACCATTTTTTATACACACAATTTTTCAAAGTGTTTGTTATTAATTGCTCCATCATTCTTATTTAGATTTTTGCCCACCCCTATTTAACACGGGATATTGTCACCTATATAGGTATTATATGATACATATAAATAAAGAACGTTAACACAGCATTTGAAAATTGTGAAAAGAATTTTTAATCAATTTCATGCTTTGAGAGGGTGAAAACAAAAATAACAAGTAACATTTAACAAGCACGAACCATTACCATCATATTTAGTTTAGTATTACATTTTACACAACTTCAATAAGAAGTTTATTTTATTTTGTATTTTATATTTAAAGTTTCAGTATTGCATCACTAGAATTAGAATGTAGATTCATTTAATCACCACTATTAATGATTTTTCACTTCACTTCACCCAAAATCTAAAATTTAACATCATATTTTTCTCTTGAAGTCACATTCCTTGTCCTTTGTGTTCTAATGCTCTAGGTAACTTAACACCGCAGCCATAGGAGGATTTGACATAATAACAACTGTCAAATGTATCAAAAGTTGTTTTTGTTTAAGTATTTCCCATTCTTGGTTATCTGCTACATGCATATAACTATATCCCTAGTACTAATATAGTTTACGTGTATTTTACTAATGTTATTGAAAATACGCATGAGATTTTATTTATCTCACTCTTTGAAATTTTGATACTAGATATTAACTTTTTTTTTTTCCTCTGAGAGTCTGCAGTACATTGTTATAACAATTAGCTTAGATATTTTATTTAATGTTTTTTTTCAGCTTATTTTTATTGATATTCTTTTTTGTCTACCTACGGAGCAATGTGATATTATGTTATTTCATTTTTTAACATTTTAGTTTAATTCTTTATCAACTGTGTACTGATATAACTAACAACATGGTAGCATGGTCATTAAACGTTTATTTTTTCATTCTTACAAGTAATTCACATTGATACAAGATTCATATACATTGATCACTGAGAATCCAATTTTAACCTATGCAGAGCCCATTGAAAAGGTTCTCATTTTGACCAAGCATGAATCAGTTTCCACTGACAGTTCTATTCTGTCCCTTTAATTGCAGTACACAGGTGCTCTCATTGTGACGTAGGTACGCAAGCCTTTTTAAGTTGTTTAATGTTCATACAATTTAAGTCCCTGACGAAGTGCCTCCGGGCAGGAAACGCGTCGGACGTTTGCCATTGTTTCAATGTACCCCTGAGTTTGTTTGACACCCTGTTTTTGATCTTACAATAAAGACATCATTTTTTACCTGCACATACCCTGCGGCTGCAATTTGTCCCAATACAAGGTAACCTTCATTGTTTATCAGAGTTCTTTCGTTTGGATGCCGGAGGAGTGGATCCTTACCTTTCATGGGGCGGCCTGAGCAAAAGATCACACAGCGGCAAGAGTGGTGAGATTAACCGGCTTCACCTTAGTTTCAGTTTACACGCTGAAATTTGTGTTTACCTGTATCTTACTTATCACCACACCCGCACGCTGCATGATTCTATCCTCAGTTTGTTACAAGTGATTACTACCACTGACTACATGCTACACTGTTTACGGTTTTCAGAGCACCTGTTACTAGCTACATGATATCTACTCAGTATCAGCTATTGTACACCATTTGCTTGCAATCAGTGGTTTACTTACAAAGTGCAGAGTCTGCATCTGTTTGTGTTTTTGGTTCATATTGAGATCTCCGTGTCTCATTTCAACTCCTAGCAGAACTGCAGAATCAACATGGCGGAGGCCATACACACCAGTCGCAGGGCCAAATTCAATTCATTATTGCAGGGTGTCAGCTCAGGAGGTGAGACTCCAGAGGACATTTGTTCTGTTTTTGTATCAAGGGAAAAGAAGGAGATCAAAGAATTAAAGCTTTGGTGGGACATCGAGTTTTTGAAATTATACATTAATGAAGGCAAAATACCCAGAGGTTTGCGGATGAAAAAATATCCGGCGTATGCCTCACAACGTTTGGAGTTCATGACGGAATGGAATAATACCTTGAGTACATGCTCACTCACCTTAATGAAACAGTTACTCAAGGATAAGGAGCTGGAATATACTAAAACAAGTCAAGAATTAACAGATATTAAAACCGCTTGTGAGCTCTTTACTCATGATCCAAAATATAACGATTACTCTGTACAATTGGATACGACTCTGAAAAAACTTGATGATGAGCTAACGGAGAATAAACTAAAGAAATATCATAGAGACTGTAAGGATTATGAACTCAATACAGTCTATAATTGGACCATAAGCAAACGTAATACTGGGAAGAGAAATAACAACAAAAGAAAGACAACCGACAAGAAGGTCACCTTTTCCAGTTTTGAAACTGATGTTAGTGATGAGAGTCCAAGAGCATCAACTCCTATCAGTGAACAGACCAATGCAAGTGATTTAACAGTTAAACCTAAGAAGGGATCCACTCATAGATCCATAGAAGAGATCACATCGACTACTCATACCGGCAGTTCACATGGAGCAGCTAATATTCTGGCAAAAAACGATCTAACTATGGAGGCAAGTCCAGTCACTCCGGCGAGATATCCAAGCAGAAGACCTGCAAGAGGAAGGGGTCGAGGTTCAAGGAAATAATAAAGGACACCTCTCACCAGGAAGATCTTAATGTGGTGAATTTATCAAGTATACAACTTAACAACGAAGAACTAAGTATACTATCCAAAGGCTTGGGGTTTGCGCCAAGCAGGGACTTTAACCTTTTCCGCACTCTGATCGATTTAAACAGATTCACTAGAAAGCTCACATTAAAGAGACACTTTGCTATGGCAGAGAGGGTCTCTGCTCAAGAATCTAATGCTGATCCATCATTGAGGGATAATATCGACGAAGAACCTGTGAATGATACAAGTCTAAGTCTTTCTACCACTAATACAGATATGGATGGACTCAATTTTGTTGATCAATGTGAAATCGTTAATTTACTTTCACTTGAGAGTGAGAGTGCACGATCCAATTCACTTAACTTGCATATACCTAAAATTGCAACTAATGCTAGTAAATTCTTTTACCCTATACAAATGAGAGGTGACTTCATTGAAGTCTTTCAGAGCTTAGTGGAAAGGGACCTTCATGCCCTAGCAAAAGAAACTAATATTAGTCCTAATCAGAAACAGGGTACAAGTAGCAACCTGTCTAAGCATGAAAGAAACACCTTGAGAAAATTACAAGACAATAAAACCCTTGTCATTCAAAACTCCGACAAGGGAGGCTGTATAGTTGTACAAGACAGGGCACAATACACTAGTGAAGCCCATAGACAACTTAGTGATAGTGCCACCTATCGGAAATTAACGTTTAATCCTACAAAACAATTTGTTATTGAATTAAATAACTTTCTTGACATGTCTGTTCAGGAGGGCATTATCACTAAGTTTAAAGCAGATTCCCTAAAAACCCAATTCCCAACCACACCGGTTTTTAAACATCTACCCAAAATTCACAAAAATAGGGAATGTCCTCCTGGTCGCCCTATCATTTCCGGTGTGGGCTCCCTGGGAGAAAAATTGGGGTCTTTTATTGATACGGTTCTTCAGCCGATTGTCCAAATAACACCAGCATACCTTCGTGATACCAAACATTTGTTGAGGCTCTTAAATTGTTTACATATTACTGAGGAAGACACCTTACTAACTATTGATGTCACATCACTATATTCTTGTATACCCCATAACCTAGGCATAGAGGCCTTAAAAGCTATGTTAAAGATGTACACTACATTTGATGATAAGTTCATTGGATTTGTATGTGATGGTGCAAATTTTCTTTTGAATCACAATAACTTCACATTTGAAGGTACACACTATGTTCAAAACCAGGGCACCGCTATGGGTGCAAAATTTGCACCATCATATGCAAATCTATACTTAGCCAATTTCGAATTTCAGAAAATATTTCATCATACCAATCCTTTCAGGTCTCAGATAAAGTTCTACCGAAGATTTATTGATGACCTTGTAATAGTATGGAGTGGAGATATAAACTCCATACCTCCATTCTTAGAATATCTCAATGCAAACCACTATAACTTGGGATTTATTCACACTGCATCTAAACACAGTATTCCATTTTTAGATATCACATTAATGTTAGACACTTTGTCTCATTCAGTCCTTACCTCCACATTCAGAAAACCCACATCTGGCAATACAATTCTACGAGCTGACTCTCACCATCCAGTACACCTTAAGATGGCCATTCCCAAGGGACAATATATGCGTCTTAGACGTAACTGTACTAATATTAATACATACAAAGAACAAGCCTCATCTCTTACACAGCGTTTACAAATTAGGGGGTATGACACTAGCTTACTAGAAAAAGTTAGTAAAGAAGTGGAACTTATGCATAGGGACATTCTGTTACAAGATATCCCAAAAAATAAACATCGAGACGAAAAATGTTTTAAATCTCCTATAACTTTTTCAACCCGCTATAGTAGACAATTCAATCGTATTAATAACATCATCAGGAAATATTTGCCTGTCTTAGACAGAGATGCATTGTTACATGATTCGTTACAGAACCAGGGCATTAGGGTTGTCAGCAAAAAAGCCACAACGCTTGGAAATTACCTAGGTAGAGATTTTTCGACAAAAGCTAGTTCTTCCTGGCTCCAGCCGGAAGTTGGATTTTTTTAAATGCAGGAAAACTCCTTGCAAAAGCTGTGATTTTGTAATCCCTGGCAATGAGTTTAGGTCCGCAGCTACCGGCAACTGTTTTGACATTAGGTTTAGACTGAACTGCAATTCTAAGTTTGTGGTTTATTTAATTAGCTGCAATATCTGTCACAAGCAATACGTAGGTAGGACGACGAGGTTTCTGAAGGATAGGATCAGGGAGCATTTACTCTCTATCAAACATGATCCGCCCTCCACTCCAGTAGCCAAACACTTTGCCAATCACTTTATATCTCTAGGCATTATGGTCAACGATACCAATTTAAAGAGAATGTTCAGTTTTCAAGGCATAGACCACGCCCCTCATGACATTAGAGGGGGAGATAGGTCTGCCACACTAAACAGAAAAGAAGCCTTTTGGATTTTTAATCTATTAACTGGAGCACCAAATGGCATTAACAAAATCACTGATCTCAGATATTTTGTAGATTAAAGGTTGTCTATAATGTTTATTAACATCTCACTGTTTACCAAAGAAATACCATCGACAGCTCTTAACCCTTTCTCCTAAGTCTGTTTACACCTTTCAAAAGTAACATTAGTCCCCTTTGGCTTAAACTAGTTCATTATTACTATTGAGCTTTATTTTCATGAGCAAGGAATGGAGATTTTAAAGTGCACCTGTTATATACATTTAGCTTTTTCTTAAGATTTAGTTAGTCTTTTTATTTTTTACTATTTACAGTAATTAGCTTTTTTCAAAGCATAACTTCCACCATTTTTTATACACACAATTTTTCAAAGTGTTTGTTATTAATTGCTCCATCATTCTTATTTAGATTTTTGCCCACCCCTATTTAACACGGGATATTGTCACCTATATAGGTATTATATGATACATATAAATAAAGAACGTTAACACAGCATTTGAAAATTGTGAAAAGAATTTTTAATCAATTTCATGCTTTGAGAGGGTGAAAACAAAAATAACAAGTAACATTTAACAAGCACGAACCATTACCATCATATTTAGTTTAGTATTACATTTTACACAACTTCAATAAGAAGTTTATTTTATTTTGTATTTTATATTTAAAGTTTCAGTATTGCATCACTAGAATTAGAATGTAGATTCATTTAATCACCACTATTAATGATTTTTCACTTCACTTCACCCAAAATCTAAAATTTAACATCATATTTTTCTCTTGAAGTCACATTCCTTGTCCTTTGTGTTCTAATGCTCTAGGTAACTTAACACCGCAGCCATAGGAGGATTTGACATAATAACAACTGTCAAATGTATCAAAAGTTGTTTTTGTTTAAGTATTTCCCATTCTTGGTTATCTGCTACATGCATATAACTATATCCCTAGTACTAATATAGTTTACGTGTATTTTACTAATGTTATTGAAAATACGCATGAGATTTTATTTATCTCACTCTTTGAAATTTTGATACTAGATATTAACTTTTTTTTTCCTCTGAGAGTCTGCAGTACATTGTTATAACAATTAGCTTAGATATTTTATTTAATGTTTTTTTTCAGCTTATTTTTATTGATATTCTTTTTTGTCTACCTACGGAGCAATGTGATATTATGTTATTTCATTTTTTAACATTTTAGTTTAATTCTTTATCAACTGTGTACTGATATAACTAACAACATGGTAGCATGGTCATTAAACGTTTATTTTTTCATTCTTACAAGTAATTCACATTGATACAAGATTCATATACATTGATCACTGAGAATCCAATTTTAACCTATGCAGAGCCCATTGAAAAGGTTCTCATTTTGACCAAGCATGAATCAGTTTCCACTGACAGTACTATTCTGTCCCTTTAATTGCAGTACACAGGTGCTCTCATTGTGACGTAGGTACGCAAGCCTTTTTAAGTTGTTTAATGTTCATACAATTTAAGTCCCTGACGAAGTGCCTCCGGGCAGGAAACGCGTCGGACGTTTGCCATTGTTTCAATGTACCCCTGAGTTTGTTTGACACCCTGTTTTTGATCTTACAATAAAGACATCATTTTTTACCTGCACATACCCTGCGGCTGCAATTTGTCCCAATACAAGGTAACCTTCATTGTTTATCAGAGTTCTTTCGTTTGGATGCCGGAGGAGTGGATCCTTACCTTTCATGGGGCGGCCTGAGCAAAAGATCACACAGCGGCAAGAGTGGTGAGATTAACCGGCTTCACCTTAGTTTCAGTTTACACGCTGAAATTTGTGTTTACCTGTATCTTACTTATCACCACACCCGCACGCTGCATGATTCTATCCTCAGTTTGTTACAAGTGATTACTACCACTGACTACATGCTACACTGTTTACGGTTTTCAGAGCACCTGTTACTAGCTACATGATATCTACTCAGTATCAGCTATTGTACACCATTTGCTTGCAATCAGTGGTTTACTTACAAAGTGCAGAGTCTGCATCTGTTTGTGTTTGTGGTGAAGATAAGGTAGGGAGATCTTAAGGGGCTTAGTGTTAGGTTTTTTAAGGGGGGTTTGGGTTAGATTAGGGGTATGTGGGTGGTGGGTTGTAATGTTGGGGGGGTATTGTATGTTTTTTTACAGGCAAAAGAGCAGAATTCTTTGGGGCATGCCCCGCAAAAGGCCCATTTAAGGGCTGGTAAGGTAAAAGAGCTGTAATTTTTTTATTTTAGAATAGGGTAGGGCATTTTTTATTTTGGGGGCTTTGTTATTTTTTTAGGGGGCTTAGAGTAGGTGTAATTAGTTTAAAATTCTTGTAATCTTTTTTTATTTTTTTGTAATTTAGTGGGGTTTTTTTTTGTAATTTGGTGTTTGTTTTTGTAATTTGGTGTTTGTTTGTTTTGTAAATTAGTTTAGTTGATTTAATTGTAGATAATTGTAGGTAGTTTATTTAATTAATTTATTGAAAGTGTATTGTTAGGTTTAATTGTAACTTAGGTTAGGATTTATTTTACAAGTAATCTTGTAAATATTTTAACTAGGTAGCTTTTAAAAAGTTAATAACTATTTAATAGCTATTGTACCTAGTTAAAATAAATACAAAGTTGCCTGTAAAATAAATAATAATCCTAAAATAGCTACAATATAATTATTATTTATATTGTAGCTATATTAGGGTTTATTTTACAGGTAAGTATTTAGCTTTAAATAGGAATAATTTATTTAAAAATAATTATTTTATTTTGTTAGAATAAAATTATATTTAACTTAGGGGGGTGTTAGGGTTAGGGTTAGACTTAGCTTTAGGGGTTAATACATTTATTAGAGTAGCGGTGAGGTCCGGCCGGCAGATTAGGGGTTAATAATTGTAGGTAGGTGGCGGCGACTTTGGGGGGGCAGATTAGGGGTTAATAAATATAATATAGGGGTCGGCGGTGTTAGGGGCAGCAGATTAGGGGTACATAGGGATAACGTAGGTTGCGGCGGGGGTGTACGGAGCGGCAGATTAGGGGTTAAAAATAATATTCAAGGGTCAGCGATAGCGGGGGCGGCAGATTAGGGGTTAATAAGTGTAAGGTTAGGGGTGTTTAGACTCGGGGTACCTGTTAGAGTGTTAGGTGCAGACTTAGGAAGTGTTTCCCCATAGGAAACAATGGGGCTGCGTTAGGAGCTGAACGCTGCTTTTTTGCAGGCGTTAGGTTTTTTTAAGCTCAAACTGCCCCATTGTTTCCTATGGGGGAATCATGCACGAGCACGTTTTTGAAGCTGGCAGCGTCCATAAGCAACGCTGGTATTGAGAGTTGCAGTGGCGGTAAATATGCCTGTACGCTCCCTTTTTGGAGCCTAACGCAGCCCTTCAGACAACTCTAAATACCAGCGTTGTTTAAAAGGTGCGGGGGGAAAAAACCATGCATAGCTAACGCACCCCTTTGGCCGCAAAACTTTAAATCTAGGCGTTAGAATGTTAAATACTGAGTTAAAACATTTAAGTAATCTCGTTCTAAGTTTAAAAATTTAGTACATCTCTTGACAATACAGGTCCTTTACTCTGTGCCGTCAACTATCTGTTTTTTTTCAACTGTTCCATAGCCAAACATTTTAAGGCTAGATTACAAGTGGAACGCTAACTTATTGTGCGCCTGTAAATTGCAAATTTGCTTGTTTATAGACAAACGATAAATAATCAGCCATTAAAAGTGGTTGGTATATGCTACCACTAGCCTGCGGTAGCAATCAGTGCTCCAAAAATTAACCCATTGATCAGATCTCTTGTTAATTTTAAAAAGGTCCCCCTATCGCCCCAAAATACAGTGTAGTGTAGTTTTACAAAATAAAAATAAAAAGAGTAGCATTTTTATTTTTTTAAATAATAACTGCACAAAGCAGTTCTTAGGGCTTAAAGTGAGGGGATGTTGGGTGTTAGAAAAAAAAATGGCACTGAAAAGTGCCTTTACATTGTGGTCTCTGTGTGTTCACTGTAAATATATATGTATATGCTTATATACATATATATTTACGTGTTAATATGTGTATAATCACATAAATATATATGTATATATTCGTATACATATATATTTACACTTTGCTGCCCATCTCTGTATGACTTACCCCCTTCGCTGCGCTAGGTTCTCAGCCGTGTTGGATGGCATGAGAATGAGGCTTGCATTTGAGCCTATGGAAGTGCACAAAGTTTCCCTGCAGTGTGAACGCAAGGTCGTATTCGGATATCGCTCAACTTGTAATACCGGCCCAGTATAGACAAACAGCACAATACCTGGTGCAGGTGGTAGAGGGCAACTGCAAACGTTTCTCAATTAGGGATGGGCGAATGTTTCTAAAAATTTGAAATTTAAAACAAATTTTTATACATTCGTTCGTTCTAATCGAATTTCGAATGTTTATATAACATTCTAACATTCTATTTTCGAATTTTCGTTTTCAAATTTTTCAATAAAATTTGAAAATATTCGTTAGAATAATAGAATGTTTAGCTATGTATTCATTCAATTTCGAAATGTAATATTCGAATGTGACATTCAAATTCGAAATAGTATTTCTAGTCTACAACTGTGCTTAATAAATGTAATATTCGAATTTGAATGCTACATTCGAATGTCACATTCGAATTTGAAATAGTATTTCTAGTCTTATATTGTGTTTTAAATTTAATATTCGAATTTGAATGTGACATTCGAATTCGAATGTCACATTCAAATTCGAAAATAGTATTTCTAGTCTAATACTGTGTTTTTTAAATGTAATATTCGAATTTGAATGTGACATTCGAATTTGAATGTGAGATTCGAATTCGAAATAGTATTTCTAGTGTACAACTGTGTTTAATATATGTGATATTCGATTCAAATGTGACATTCAAATTCGAAATAGTATTTCTAGTCTAATACTGTGTTTTATAAATGTAATATTCAAATTCGAATGTGATATTCGATTCAAATGTGACATTCGAATTTGAAAAAGTTTTTCTAGTCTACAATTGTTTTTTATAAATGTAATATTCGAATTTGAAAGTGACATTCGAATTTGAATGTGACATTCGAATTCGAATGTGATATTCGAAAACTGTAAATAACATTCGAAAATCTAATTTTTAAGAATATCCATTCTTATCAACATTCTATTATGTAAATCAAATTTCTACAATAACATTCGTTCTAACATTCGAATTCGAATATAAACACATTCGCCCATCCCTACTCTCAATGTAACCACAACAGCAAAAGTCCACAGCACCAAATAAAGAGGAATATTCTTGTCTTTATGTCTTTATTTTCTTACGGCTAGATTTAGAGTTTTGTCGGTAACGACCCAAAAAGATAACGCCGGCTTTTTTCTGGCCGCACCATAAAAATAACTCTGGTATTGAGAGTCCACATAAAGGCTGCGTTAGGCTCCAAAAAAGGAGCGTAGAGCATATTTAACGCAGCTTCAACTCTCGATACCAGAGTTGCTTACGGACGCGGCCAGCCTCAAAAACATGCTTGTGCACGATTCCCCCATAGGAAACAATGGTGATGTTTGAGCTGAAAAAAACTAACACTGCAAAAAAGCCGCGTTCAGCTCCTAACGCAGCCCCATTGTTTGCTATGGGGAAACACTTCCTACGTCTGCACCTAACACTCTAACATGTACCCCGAGTCTAAACACCCCTAACCTTACACTTATTAACCCCTAATCTGCCGCCCCCGCTATCGCTGACCCTGCATATTATTATTAACCCCTAATCTGCCGCTCAGTAAACCGCCGCTACTTACATTATCCCTATGTACCCCTAATCTGCTGCCCTAACATCGCCGACCCCTATATTATATTTATTAACCCCTAATCTGCCCCCCACAACCTCGCCTCCACCTGCCTACACTTATTAACCCCTAATCTGCCGACCGGACCTGAGCTCTACTATAATAAAGTTATTAACCCCTAATCCGCCTCACTAACCCTATAATAAATAGTATTAACCCCTAATCTGCCCTCCCTAACATCGCCGACACCTAACTTCAATTATTAACCCCTAATCTGCCGACTGGAGCTCACCGCTATTCTAATAAATGTATTAACCCCTAAAGCTAAGTCTAACCCTAACACTAACACCCCCCTAAGTTAAATATAATTTTAATCTAACGAAATTAATTAACTCTTATTAAATAAATTATTCCTATTTAAAGCTAAATACTTACCTGTAAAATAAATCCTAATATAGCTACAATATAAATTATAATTATATTATAGCTATTTTAGGATTAATATTCATTTTACAGGTAACTTTGTATTTATTTTAACCAGGTACAATAGCTATTAAATAGTTAAGAACTATTTAATAGCTAAAATAGTTAAAATAATTACAAAATTACCTGTAAAATAAATCCTAACCTAAGTTACAATTAAACCTAACACTACACTATCAATAAATTAATTAAATAAAATACCTATAATTATTTACAATTAAACCTAACACTACACTATCAATAAATAAATTAAATACAATACCTACAAATAACTACAATGAAATAAACTATCTAAAGTACAAAAAATAAAAAAGAACTAAGTTACAAAAAATAAAAAAATATTTACAAACATAAGAAAAATATTACAACAATTTTAAACTAATTACACCTACTCTAAGCCCCCTAATAAAATAACAAAGCCCCCCAAAATAAAAAAAATGCCCTACCCTATTCTAAATTACTAAAGATCAAAGCTCTTTTACCTTACCAGCCCTGAACAGGGCCCTTTGTGGGGCATGCCCCAAGAAGTTCAGCTCTTTTGCCTTTAAAAAAAAACATACAATACCCCCCCCCCAACATTACAACCCACCACCCACATACCCCTAATCTAACCCAAACCCCCCTTAAATAAACGTAACACTAAGCCCCTGAAGATCTTCCTACCTTATCTTCACCATACCAGGTTCACCGATCGATCCAGAAGAGCTCCTCCGATGTCCTGATCCAAGCCCAAGCGGGGGGCTGAAGAGGTCCATGATCCGGCTGAAGTCTTCATCCAAGCGGGGCAGAAGAGGTCTTCCATCTGATTGAAGTCTTCATCCAAGCGGGATCTTCTATGGTTATCCATCCGGAGCGGAGCGGCAGGATCCTGAAGACCTCCGACGCGGAACATCCATCCTGGCCGACGACTGAACGACGAATGACGGTTCCTTTAAATGACGTCATCCAAGATGGCGTCCCTCGAATTCCGATTGGCTGATAGGATTCTATCAGCCAATCGGAATTAAGGTAGGAGGTACATAGGTACTTTATGGGTGTTAGTGTACTTTAGAGTACAGTAGTTAAGAGCTTTATGAACCGGCGTTAGCCCAGAAAGCTCTTAACTACTGACTTTTTTCCTGCGGCTGGAGTTTTGTTGTTAGATGTCTAACGCTCACTTCAGACACGACTCTAAATACCGGAGTTATAAAAATCCCATTGAAAATATAGGATACACAATTTACGTAAGGGGATCTGCGGTATGGAAAAGTCGCGGCTGAAAAGTGAGCGTTAGAACCTTTTTTTAATGACTCCAAATACCGGAGGTAGCCTAAAACCAGCGTTAGGAGCCTCTAACGCTGGTTTTCACGGCTACCGCCAAACTCTAAATCTAAGCCTTAGCTTGCAGAAAGCATATAGGCACACAGCAACAACAAAAGCAACGTTTTTGTTGTTGCTGTGTGCCTATATGCTTTCTGCAAGCTAACGCCTAGATTTAGAGTTTTGTCGGTAACGACCCACGTAGCTAACGCATGCTTTTATTTCCCCGCACCTTTTAAATACCGCTGGTATTTAGAGTTCACATAATGGCAGGGTTTTCAGTGCGTTAGGCTCCAAAAAGGGAGCGTAGAGCATAATTTAATGCCACTGCAACTCTAGATACCAGCGGTGCTTATGGACGCGGCCAGCTTCAAAAACGTGCTCATGCACGATTCCACCATAGGAAACAATGGGGCTGTTTGAGCTGAAAAAAAACCTAACACCTGCAAAAAAGCCGCGTTCAGCTCTTAACGCAGCCCCATTATTTCCTATGGGGAAACACTTCCTACGTCTGCACCTAACACTCTAACATGTACCCCGAGTCTAAACACCCCTAACCTTACACTTATTAACCCCTAATCTGCCGCCCCCGCTAACGCTGACCCCTGCATATTATTTTTTACCCCTAATCTGCCGCTACGTACACCCCTGCCACCTACATTATCCCTATGTACCCCTAATCTGCTGCCCTAACATCGCCGACCCCTATATTATATTTATTAACCCCTAATCTGCCTCCACCTAACTACACTTTTTAACCCCTAATCTGCCGACCGGACCTGAGCGCTACTATAATAAATGTAATAAATAATAATATTTAATAAATAGTATTAACCCCTAATCTGCCCTCCTTAACATTGCCGACACCTAACTTCAAGTATTAACCCCTAATCTGCCGACAGGAGCTCACCGCTACTCTAATAAATTTATTAACCCCTAAAGCTAAATCTAACTTTAACCCTAACACCCCCCCTAAATTAAATATAATTTAAATCTAACAAAATAAATTAACTCTTATTAAATAAATTATTCCTATTTAAAGATAAATACTTACCTGTAAAATAAACCCTAATATAGCTACAATATAAATTATAATTATATTATAGCTATTTTAGGATTTATATTTATTTTACAGGCAACTTTGTATTTATTTTAACCAGGTACAATAGCTATTAAATAGTTAAGAACTATTTAATAGCTAAAATAGTTAAAATAATTACAAATTTACCTGTAAAATAAATCCTAACCTAAGTTACAATTAAACCTAACACTACACTATCAATAAATAAATTAAATAAAATACCTCCAATTACCTACAATTAAACCTAACACTACACTATCAATACATTAATTAAATACAATGCCTACAAATAACTACAATGAAATAAACTAACTAAAGTACAAAAAATAAAAAAGAACTAAGTTACAAAAAATAATTAAATATTTACAAACATTAGAAAAATATTACAACAATTTTAAACTAATTACACCTACTCTAAGCCCCCTAATAAAATAACAAAGACCCCCAAAATAAAAAAAATGCCCTACCCTATTCTAAATTAAAAAAGTTCAAAGCTCTTTTACCTTACCAGCCCTGAAAAGGGCCCTTTGCGGGGCATGCCCCAAAGAATTCAGCTCTTTTGCCTGTAAAAAAAACACATACAATACCCCCCCCAACATTACAACCCACCACCCACATACCCCTAATCTAACGCAAACCCCCCTTAAATAAACCTAACACTAAGCCCCTGAAGATCTTCCTACCTTATCTTCACCTTGCCGGGTATCACACCGATCCGTCCTGGCTCCAAAATCTTCATCCAACCCAAGCAGGGGCTGGCGATCCATAATCCTGCGGCTGAAGAGGTCCAGAAGAGGCTCCAAAGTCTTCATCCTATCCGGGAAGAAGAGGCGATCCAAACCGGCAACCATCTTGATCCAAGCGGCATCTTCTATCTTCATCCGATGAGGAACGGCTCCATCGTGAAGACCTCCAGCGCGGATCAATCTTTTTCCTCCGACGTCCAACTGAAGAATGACGGTTCCTTTAAGGGACGTCATCCAAGATGGCGTCCCTCGAATTCCGATTAGCTGATAGGATTCTATCAGCCAATCGGAATTAAGGTAGGAAAATTCTGATTGGCTGATGGAATCAGCCAATCAGAATCAAGTTCAATCCGATTGGCTGATCCGATCAGCCAATCAGATTGAGCTCGCATTCTATTGGCTGATCGGAACAGGTAAAAGAGCTTTGAACTTTTTTAATTTAGAATAGGGTAGGGCATTTTTTTATTTTGGGGGTCTTTGTTATTTTATTAGGGGGCTTAGAGTAGGTGTAATTAGTTTAAAATTGTTGTAATATTTTTCTAATGTTTGTAAATATTTTATTATTTTTTGTAACTTAGTTCTTTTTTATTTTTTGTACTTTAGTTAGTTTATTTCATTGTATTTATTTGTAGATATTGTATTTAATTAATTTATTGATAGTGTAGTGTTAGGTTTAATTGTAGGTAATTGGAGGTATTTTATTTAATTTATTTATTGATAGTGTAGTTTTAGGTTTAATTGTAACTTAGGTTAGGATTTATTTTACATGTAAATTTGTAATTATTTTAACTATTTTAGCTATTAAATAGTTCTTAACTATTTAATAGCTATTGTACCTGGTTAAAATAAATACAACGTTACCTGTAAAATAAATATAAATCCTAAAATAGCTATAATATAATTATAATTTATATTGCAGCTATATTAGGGTTTATTTTACAGGTAAGTATTTAGCTTTAAATAGGAATAATTTATTTAATAAGAGTTAATTTATTTCGTTAGATTTAAATATATTTAACTTAGGGGGGTGTTAGTGTTAGGGTTAGACTTAGCTTTAGGGGTTAATCCATTTATTACAGTAGCGGCGAGATTCGGTCGGCAGATTAGGGGTTAATAATTGAAGTTAGGTGTCGGCGATGTTAGGGAGGGCAGATTAGGGGTTAATACTATTTATTATAGGGTTATTGAGGCGGGAGTGAGGCGGATTAGGGGTTAATAACTTTATTATAGTAGCGGTGCAGTCCGCTCGGCAGATTAGGGGTTAATAAGTGTAGGCGACGTTGATGGGGGCAGATTAGGGGTTAATAAATATAATATAGGGGTCGGCAGTGTTAGGGGCAGCAGATTAGGGGTACATAAGGATAACGTAGGTGGCGGTGCTTTGCGGTCGGCAGATTAGGGGTTAATTATTGTAGGTAGCTGGCGGCGACGTTGTGGGGGGCAGGTTAGGGGTTAATAAAATTTAATCGAGTGGCGGCGATGTGGGGGGACCTCGGTTTAGGGGTACATAGGTATTTTATGGGTGTTAGTGTACTTTAGAGCACAGTAGTTAGGAGCTTTATAAACCGGCGTTAGCCCGGAAAGCTCTTAACTACTGACTTTTTTCTGCGGCTGGAGTTTTGTCGTTAGATTTCTAACGCTCACTTCAGCCACGACTCTAAATACCGGCGTTAGGAAGATCCCATTGAAAAGATAGGATACGCAATTGACGTAAGGGGATCTGCGGTATGGAAAAGTCGCGGCTGGAAAGTGAGCGTTAGACCCTTTAATGACTGACTCTAAATACCGGCGGTAGCCCAAAACCAGCATTAGGAGCCTCTAACGCTGGTTTTGATGGCTACCGCCCAACTCTAAATCTAGGCCTAAGAAAATAAAGACATAAAGACAAGAATATTCCTCTTTATTTGGTGCTGTGGTCTTTTGCTGTTGTGGCAACTTGTAATACCAGCACACATTTGCGGGCTCTGGTATTACTGAGTGGAGCCCAAATATTGCGCTCACGTAAGGGATATTTTGCGCTCCACTAGTAATCTGGCCCTAAATGGTGTAAGTACCTTACAGCTAGATAACAAGTTGTGCGTTTGTCTTTTAATGCAATATTTTCAGCGTTAAAACAGCACTGCAGCCATTACAAGTCTTGTCGGAATAGCTGTATCGCAAGTCTTTTAGCCTGTAACGCAATGTCAGTACCGCACTCGTAAAAATTACGTTTTTACATGGGATTCCCATAGCGCTGCCATTACGAGTTCTGCGGTGAGGCTAAAAAGCTTGCATGACATCATAAAACGACAAGATCCGTAACACCATCTAAAAGCAGTAGTTATGAGTTTTACGCTACAAATCTGTAACATAAAACTCATAACTAAACTGCAACAAAGTACACTACATACCCATAAACTACCTATTAACCCCTAAACCGAGGCCCTCCCGCATCGCAAACACTATATTAAATTTATTAACCCCTAATCTGCCGCTCCCCGACATCGTCGCCACTATAATAAACGTATTAACCCCTAAACCACTGCCCTCCCGCATCGCAAACACTATTTAAATATAATTAACCCCTATTCTGCCGTCCGCCCACATCACCCCACTATACTAAACGTATTAAGCCCTACACCGCCGCCACAATAATAAACCTATTAACCCCTAAACCGCAAGCCCCCCACAACAAAATATACTAAAGTAAACTATTAACCCCTAAACCGAAAGCCCCCAACATTGCAATAAACTAAATTAAACTAGTAACCCCTAAACCTAATGCCCCCATAACTTTAGATACAAATTATAATTTTCCTATCTTAAATTAAATTAAAATTTACCTGTCAATTTAAAAAACTAAGTTTAAACTAACAATTAAACTAATATAATTATTAAACTTAAGTTAAACTAACTACCAATTAAATTAAACTAAACTACACATAAAAAAATCCTAACACTACTCTAAAAATTACGAAGTATCTAAATACAACAATAAATATAAATCTAAATACAACAAACACTAAATTAAGAAAAATAAACAAAATTATCAAAAATAAAAAAGAATTACACCTAATCTAATAGCCCTATCAAATTAAAAAAGCCCACCCAAAATAAATAGCCTACAATAAACTACCAATAGCCCTTAAAGGGGCCTTTTGTAGGGCATTGTCCTAAGTCAAACAGCTCTTTTACCTGTAAAAAATAATACAAAGACCCCCAACAGTAAAACCCACCACCCAACCAACCCCTCAAAATAAAAAAACTAACTCTAAAAAAACCTAAGCTACCCATTGCCCTGAAAAGGACATTTGGATGGGCATTGCCCTTAAAAGGGCATTTATCTCTTTTGGCTGATTTGGCTGATTTGAATCATCCAATAGAATGAGAGCTGCTTAAATCCTATTGGCTGATTTGAACAGCCAATAGGATTTTAGCAACTCTAATTCCTATAGGCTGATTCAAATGTTTCAGCCAATAGGAATGCAAGGGATGCCATCTTGAATCGCGTACCTTGCATTGAAGATTCAGTGTACAGCGGCGACCGTATGAAGAGGATGCTCCGTGCCGGATGATTTCAGGATGGACCCGCTCCGCGCCACCTGGATCAAGATAGAAGATGCCGCCTGGATGAAGATTGAAGAGGCCGTCTGGATAAAGACTTCTCGCTGCCTGGATGAAGATCGTTCAAGCGGGACTTCAAAAACTGTAAGTGGATCTTCAGGGGTTAGAGATAGGATTTTTTAATGTTTTTTTGGGTGTTTTTTTTTTTTTAGTTTATGGTTTGGGCATGTAAAAGAGCTAAATGCCCTTTTAAGGGCAATGCCCATCCAAATGCCCTTTTCAGGGCAATGGGTAGCTTAAGTTATTGAGAGTTAGTTTTTTTTTTTTGTTGGGGGGTGGTTGGTTGGGTGGTGGGTTTTACAGTTGGGGAAGTCTTTGTATTTTTTTTTTTTTAAAGGTAAAAGAGCCATTTAACTTAGGGAAATGTCCCATAGGGCTATTAGATTAGGTGTGTTTCTTTTTTATTTTGGATAATTTCATTTTTTATTTTTTTGTAATGGTAGGTTTTTAATTTTTTGTGATTTTAGTGTTTTTTATTTTTTGTAATTTTTGGTTTTAGTGTAAGGTAGTTAGGATTTATTTCCCAGGTAAGTTTGTATTTATTTTAACTAGGTAGTTAGTAAATAGTTAATAACTATTTACTAACTAGTCTACCTAGTTAAAATAAATACAAACTTACCTGTTAAATAAAAATAAAACCTAAGCTAGCTACAATATAACAGTTATATTTTAGCTAGCTTATGTTTTATTTCACAGGATGTATTTAGTTTTCACTAGGTATTATTTAGTAAATAATTGTAAACTTAAATTTAGCTCTATTGTAATTATATTAAAGTTAGGGGATGTTAGGTTTAGGGATAGGTTTAGGGGTAGGTGTAGGGGTTAATAGTTTAATTTAGATTTTTACGATGTGGGGGGCTGGCGGTTTAGGGGTTAATAGATTTATATAGTGGTAGTGATGTGGGAGGCCAGAGGTTTAGGGGTTAATAGCTTTATTTAGTTGTGGCAATGTTGGGGAGGGGCAGAATAGGGGTTAATAGATTTATTATAGTTTGGGCGATGTTGGGGTGCAGGGGAATAGGGGTTAATAACTTTAGTATAGTGGCGGCAAAATCGGGAGCGGCAGATTAGTGGTTAATAGCTTTATTTAGGTGGTGGCGATATCGGGGCGGCAGATTAGGGGTTAATAACTTTATGTAGGTGGCGGTGATGTCAGTGGGGGCAGATTAGAGGTGTTTAGACTTGGGATTTATGTTAGGGTGTTAGGTTTAAACGTTAGTTTTTTTCCCCCATAGACATCAATGGGGCTGCATTACGGAGTTTTTCATTCTACGATCGCAGGTGTTAGACTTTTTTCTGACACCTTCTCCCCATTGAGGTCTATGGGGAAAGCGTGCACGAGCACGTCAAAATAGCGCTTGTTTTTTGTGCGGTATGGAGCTTAAAAGCACTATATCGCATGCACAAGCCAGGTTTTGAAAAACTTGTAATGGCAGCGCTGCGCGATAGGGGGTTAAATAATGCAACTTTTCTTGCGTTCGTTAATTTCTCTATAGCGCGCATAACTTGTAATCTTGCTGTTATTGTGTTGATGAATAAAGTTTTTCGCTAAAGCGGAGGATTTTCTATCACATTTGATATTACTCTCTAATGCAGGATCTCACATCTCTAGTTGTGAGACCCATATACCGCATCGGATATCGATCACAGGTAACCAAATATACAATAGAATCCATCAAACAATTAATACATTGCGTTGTTTCAAACTCCTGTTTTGGTACACATGATTTAAATGAGGGGCCAGTCTTTACATATTTACAGGCCTTACATCTAGTCTGGTTGCATCTATAGGCTCCTATGTATTGTAACCACAAGCTTGTATTTTCACTTTTAGGTAATCTTGTGGGAGACACCCTATTCCCTATCCTTTTATCCTCCTGATAGTAAAATGGCAACCCTTCTCAACTATATCTTTCAGTTTATTATCATCAAGTAAGATTAGCACAGAGGTTTCTTAAAGGACCAGTCGACACATTAGATTTGCATAATCAACAAATGCAAGATAACAAGACAATGCAATAGCACTTAGTCTGAACTTCATATGAGTATTAGATTTTTTTATAACAAATTTCAAAGTTATGTATATTTACACTCCCCTTGTTCCATGTGATAGCAATCAGCCAATCACAAATGCATATACGTATAGTCTTTGAATTCTTGCACATGCTCAGTAGGCTCTGGTTACTCAAAAAGAGTAAATATAAAAGACTATGCACATTTTTTTAAATGGAAGTAAATTGGAAAGTTGTTTAAAATTACATGCTGTATTTGAATCATGAAAATTTAATTTAACCTGAGTGTCCCTTTAATAATAAAGTAAACTTCAGTGGTGACAAAGGTAATTCTATTTTCATCGCTATCTTATTTGTCTTGTTTGTTATCTGACATAAGGGTCGTTCTACAAAGTCTATCTCCTTGATTTTTAGCTCTCTTTATTACTGCTCTTGGGTAACCTCTCTCCAATAAGTTTTTTTGTCAGGGTCTCACTTTCTATTTCATAGTCTGCTCTTTTTTTTGGTGGGTTTAATGTTTGTATTTATTATTTAGGGTACTTTAGTTTTAGTATAAGACTTTAGGTGTTTTTTTTCTTTTTACCCTATCCAAAAACTAAATTAAACTAAAAACCACTAGAACCCCAGGTTTTATACACCATCCATGATCCTCAGGGGACCTCTAATGTGTGTTTGTCTGGTTGTTGCGGTTTAGGGGTTAAGTAGTGTAGAAGGCTGTGGCATACCACCTGATGAAGAGGCATGGTTCCTGAAATGTGAAGTGGAGTTTGTGAAACACCCAACTGGTTGTCTGTGTTTGTCCTTGTTTTAATTCTGTAAGCTGGATTGATATTTCATGTATGCTATTTGTTTTTTAACCTATTAAATTTGACATTATTCGATCTTTGTCTTATTAATATTGTGTGTATTTTATTAGCGCTGTCCTGTAGCTTTGGATATAACTTTTTTTGGTGCAGAAATCATGCCTCTGCAAGACAAAGGTTTTTTGCAATGGGGTTCTAATAGTTATGGTCTTAGGGGTTAAGTAGTGTAGGGGGCTTAAGTTATAGTAAAGCAGGTTTTTGCGATGGGGGTTGTGGCGGTTTAGTGTAGCAGGTTTTTTTGATGGGGGTTGTAGCAGTTTTGGGGTTAAAAGAGTAAGGTTTTATAGCAATAGGGGTTGTGGCATATTAGGGGTTAAACAGCGTACAGGTTAAATAGTATAGGTAGTTTTTTTTTTTTTACATTTAACCGAGGCATTTCATTTGTTTAATGAATTTTGTCAGAAATAAATGAAATGCCTAATGTAAGTCAGACAAACCAAGGTTTAAAATTTTGACCGATGTACATATCTACTGTATATAGTACACACCAAGCTTCTTTAATTAAAATAAGAAAACAATGTTTTTACACCCATTACTATAAATTAGGCAGTCCGTATCTGGAGCGTCCTAACAACTGAATGTTGCCACGGCTCATTCACACATTAATTGCCGAAACAATCTATATATATATATCTATACATATTCACAAAATATTGCCTAGATTACGAGTTTTGCGCTATAGAGTGTGTGAAACGAATGCAACAAAAGTTGAGTTATATTACCCCCCATAGTGCTGCCATTACAAGTTTCTGAAAAGCCTCCTTGAGCGTGCGATATGGTGGCGATAAGCTCCATACCGCACAAAAGCTAAGGGCTGATTTGACGTGCTTGTGCACGCTTTCTCCGAGTGTTAGAAAAAAACCTGAAGCGCGGAATGAAAAGCTCCGTAACGCACAACCCCATTGATGTCTATGGGGAAAAAAAGTTACGTTTAAACCTAACACCCTAACATAAAGTCTAAACACCCCTAATCTGCCGCCCGACACCGTTGACACGTAAATAAAGTTATTAACCCCCTAATCTGCAGGCCCCGAGATTGCCATCACTAATAAAAGTTATTAACCCCTATTCTGCGGCTCCCCGCCACTAACTAAACCTATTAACCCCTAAACCGCCAGCCCCCCTATATCGCCACTACTAAATAAACCTATTAACCCCTAAACCTATCACCCCCTAACTTTATATTAAAATTACAATATCCCTATCTTAAAATAAATAAAAAAAATACCTGTGAAATTAAAAAAACCTAAGTTTAAACTAACAATTGACCTAACATAACTATTATACTAAACTATTATACTAAAATTAAAATAACAACTTAAAATAAAAACTAAATTACACATAAAAAACTAACACTACTAAAAAAATGTAAGTCTAAAATTACAATAAATATAAATACTAAATTACAAAAAATAACAAACAAAATTATCAAAAATAAAAAAAATACACCTAATCTAATAGCCCTATAAAAATAAAAAATACCCCCCCAAATAACAACACCCACTAGCCTACAATAAACTACCAATAGCCCTTAAAAGGGCCTTTTGTAGGGTACTACCCTAAATAAATCAGCCACCTGGATGAAGACTTCTCGCTGCCTGGATGAGGATAGATGTCCGGACTTCAGAAACTGTGAGTGGATCTTCGGGGGTTAGTGTTAGTTTTTTTAAAATCTTTTGGGTAATTTTTTTTTTTTTAGATTAGGGTTTGGGCTTATGTAAAAGAGCTGAATGCCCTTTTCAAGGCAATGTAAAAGGGCTGAATGCCCTTTTAAAGGGCACTGCCCATACAATTGCCCTTTTCAGGGCAATGGGTAGCTTAGGTTTTTGTTAGTTAGTTTTTTTTTATGGAAAAAGCAAAATGCCTGCATATCAATAGCAAAACTTACTAAACAAAAAAAAGAGAATGCTGGGCTGGCGTTTCCAGATATTAAACTGTACAATTTTGTAACGTTAGCCAGGACTGCCCGGGACTGGCTAACGAATCTTAATAAATTCACCTGAAACAGAAATAATCTCACCATTTTCACTCAAGGCGATTTTGCATTGTTTAATAGGGAATCTCCCTAGTATTCTAACAACAGAAGATTTGCTTCAATCTGGGAATAGATTTTAAATGCTCTTCCCTTCTTCCAATATTTGGGAATCCAGAATTTATACCAGGAATCCAACAAGCAGTTTTTAAATCATGGTCCCAAAAGGGGTTTATATACCTGCATCAATTGTTCTCTTCTACCGGACATTTACTATCCTTTAATAACCTTATTCGCAGGTTCCAAATATCTAGGAATGACTTGTTCGCATTTTTCAGATACATCATTTTATTAATTCTAAAAGTTGGAAAATTGAACTACTGTGTCGATGGTCCGAGATCAATATATCCATTAGGAAATTTTCTGTAGGCAAATGTTCTATATCGTTATTGTATGATACTTTGCTTTCTAAACAGGGTCAGTTATATTTAAATAAAATTCAAGCTTTCTGGGTATTGCATTTTCCAGCAGTAGACTCTATTAATATTAGACACAGTTTTATGTTAATGCAAAAACTTACAATTCCCATTGGTTGGAAAGAATCACATGTCAAACTGATTCACAATGTCTATTTCTCTCCCTCTAAATTGGCAAAATTCTTTCCAAATAATGATTTTTACTGTTCTAAATGCCATTTAGAAAAAGCAGATATTCTACATATATTCTGGAAATGTCCAAAAATATCACAATTATGGTCCAAATTTAATTTTTGGTACAACAAACGTTTTTCAGATCATTGTACAATGATAATGATAATGTGATACATGATATTGAAGAAGTGGAAGGATACTTCTCCACCTAGTTTTACTAGTTTTATAAATAACCTTCTACGTTCTACAACATATTATGTTAGAGATTCAGAATATTAATTTATTAAATGATAACAAGACTCAGGAATTTTTGGATAAATGATTACTATTGATCAGAGCTCAAACATTGGTGATTTAAAAACAGTTCTTATCTCCATTATTCAACACCAAACCATTTATATCAGCTACCAAAACTGGGCTGTTTACTCTTTCCTGGATACCAGCTTTATCAGTAACTTAATAATTTGAAGACTGTGTTAAAGCGAGTAATGTTATAGAGGGATGGATTTATTTATTTATGGTTTTGTTTCTTTTTGTTTTGTTTTTGTTTGTTTGTTTGTTGTCTATTTTATGTTTCTGGGGGGATAAAAGAAAAAAAAATGTATGGTTCACAGACATGATAGTACCAAAAGATATTGGGAAAATATATACAGGAATTGCCCTGGACTTGTGTCAGAAACTTTGAAATCAGGGTAACCTTTCCAATTGAGATTAATTCTTGGAAGACATGTGGTTTACTCTTATTTTTCGGTGGTTTATGTATTTACTTATTGTTTCTGTATTAACTTATCATAATTTGTCATCTGTTGTATGGGCATGAAATGTATGTAATTTTCTCTCTTATGTCTTGTCAACTGGTTTAATAAAATAAATTAAAAAAATAATAATAATGCAGGTATTTTAAAAACCTAAAAGAATTTATGAGAAATTAACTGCAGAGTTTCAGGGAAGAATTTAAACAAAGGACCCCTATTTGTTAAGAGGTAAACTTACCACATAGACAGTCACCTCATGTTTTAAGTTCAGGGAACCGCTATACTTCAGATGAGGAGGGCAGCTCTAGCAGTGAGTCAGAGGACGGAGCCAGCTATCCAAATAGCCCACATAATACTAATGTATGTAAGGGGTCTCCCCATAGTAAAAGTAGGGCAGATAGGGGGAGCTCCAGCATCAAAACTAAGGTTCCTAGGAAGGCCCAAGATACATCTAATAAGGTATAGGACAACCCTAAAACAATTACTTTAAGTGGTGCAGTACCTAAATATTACAAAAAGGGGACCACTTCTATAATTGACCACTTAGAGGCCTATGAAAATGCTTTATCTATAATGAATGTTAATAGTGAACAGTCAACAATTACATTTCTGCCCTGGGTATTTGAGGGTAAACATCACAAGTTCTTTGCTTCACTAAAGGATATGAATATTCATTCCTGGAGTGAAACAAAGCAACAGTACAAAAAGGAGTTTGGGCAATATCGCACGAAAACAGCTGCGAAAATAGCTGTATACGGTTTAAAATGTGGCGCAAATCAAAGCCCTATAGAATTCCTTTCTGCACTAAAAAGTGCATACAGTATGGCCGAAGACTACCCCATATTTGAAAGCTCAGAATTTGTGAATCTGTTTTATGAAGTGCTACCCGCGCACATCAAAATTAATTTGGCTAGAGATTTTGATGAGAACTGCTCATTGGATTGGCTGATCAAAGAGAGTACAAAGTTACACTCTATTCAGCAGTCCAGTGAACAGAGGGTTAAAAGGGAACCAAGGACCAGCCCAAAATTGTGGCAGAAACAAGGGTGTCACCTAGCAACCTCAATTTAGAGTCCAAAAACAAAACTTATGCAACTTAAGTGGCCCGAGAAAACAGGCCATCCCCACAAAGTTTTGACTCTGCCCCTCCCCCCAACAAGGCCTGAGGTGCAGAGAGAATATACTCAAAATGGGGGGCATACCTAGAAAAATAGTTATCCCCAAGGAGGTGAATACCCATAAGGCAATCAGTATCCTCGTAAAAATAAATACCAAAATTGGCGAAAATACTCTCAGGGTAACCAGACACCCCAAGTAAATAGTGCTCCCCAAGATATTACCGCTGAACATGTTGAACCCCAAAGACAACCACGTCAAAATAGAAATGATAGCCATCATTCTGAGGGTTCCCAACGGTCCAGGAATCACTACTTTGAGGCCTCAAAAGATAGGTCCAGGGGTAGAAATAGCTTGTATAATGTACAAAGTGGGCCAACTCAGTGTGCATCAATTATGTACACTATTCACTAATATGAGTCAAGCTTGGATGGCTCAGCACCCTAATAATCCTTTTTTAGGGGTACAACCAGTGGCCAGCAGTGGACCACAGGCCCAGTCATAAATACCTAGATATTACCTGAGAAAGAGGGGAGAGATATACCAAATGAAATGGTAAATGTCAAAAAATGGTACTAATCATGCTCTCTCCCTACAGCTCAGAAACTGACGATTTAGCTGTGATGACGGGCAGCCTCAGCCTGGAAGCTCTAACAAACCTTTTCTTTTGCAGTTGTCCCCTAACCTTAATCCCACAGATGCAGTACACAGGAACCCTGTCAGCCCTTTTATAGAGAAAGTGACTGGTAAGAATGAAAATTCTTCTGCATCAGGTAACGTGGCGGGTCAGGTAACTCATGGCGAAGCCCACAGATGTGTAATCATGCTAATTTTATGTGTGAAATGGTATAAACTGCAGGAAGATTTTATATATGTGCTGAACTCCAGGATTCAGTTGCTAATACTATAATGGGATTAATTGATACTGGATCTCAGGCAACTATTTTATCCCACAGGTACTACACACAGCTAAATGAGCTTACACCCCGCAAACCTAAACTAAAGGAAATTGATGGTTCACTAATAGGTGTTGGTTGGTGACTCTCTCAAAGTCTGGGGTACTGCATGGTTAAAGCTAAAGCTGGGGAACAGGGTAATAAGACACCCTGTCATTATGTTGGATCTGCCAACTGATCGTTTAATCATTGGTATTGATCTCCTGAAGCGATTAAGCACCATGATTAATTGCATAAATAATGTATTTTGGTCACAAGTAAAAAGGCCTATTAATTATGATGAGTCCAGCATAACTCACACCAGACATAACTGTCACGTGGTGGAAGAGAAGCCAGATGCTGTGGAGATTCATTTCAGGAATAGCTCTGCACCTGAGATAACTATCCTACAAATAGATGATCAGATTCCCCTAAGTGGCTCTAACGGTAATACTTTTAAAATTTTGCCTGGAAAGATAGCCAATATTTCCCTAGATGGCGATGTATTAACTATATCTCTTCATAAGGGGGATCCTAAATTCTTTAAAGGGGGGGGGGGGATCACGCTCAATTCCTTGAAGAAATTGAGAGATTTAAGGATGATTTAATCATCCCTATACAGGTGCAGGACCTTGGAAAAACCAAGTATGCCAAATTGAACTTAAAACAGGAAGCTAGCTATATAAGCAAAGGCTTAATGGTGCAGATAGATGAACCTAAGGTGATTAAACATCTTTCCGCCCAAGATCTCTGGGTCCATGACTGGATGACAACTCAAAAAGCTATTGCATCACAGCTAAATGTTTATTATCTATCTCCATAGGTAATAAATCAGCAAAGCACCTGTTTTTAGTTTTAAATACTCCCCATAATCAAATATACATTGGCAATGATTTCTTACATAGATATGCCATACAAATAGATTTGATTAACCTTTTCCTCTGGAGCAGGTTAAAGGGGGACCCTGAAATATTTCAGGATGCAAATGCAGCCCTGAAATCAAATTAGCAAATGCCATATGCTGTGAATATGCAGGTGTCTAATGATGTAGTAATCCCTGCTGGGACTGATCAATTCCTCTTATCCTTACAGGTAAAAAGGGGTCAGAAATTAAAAACTTCTGAAACACTAATATGCATCTCCCATAGAATGCAAAATCTTGGTATAACAATGACCCATACTCCTATGGTAAATATTGGAACTATTCCAATACATGTTATTGTGCATAACATGACCCCACAGGATATCACCATTTCTAAGGGAACTACCATAGGATATGCTCTAGAATCCAGTTACTACACTTTTGGATTCCAGAATAATATAATTGGGCTAATACCTGAAGGATACTTAACTGAAGAACAGTTAATAGAACTATACTTTGCATCTATGCCAGAGGGATTGTTTAGTATTTGATCAGCCGATCAAAGAGCAAGAATACCCCAATACCCAGAATCATGGGGATCTCTAGGTTGGAAGAAGTCTATGAGATAGGACAGCATGAAATCTTTCCAGGATTTCAACAAATAGTCGAAACTCAAATCTCTTTAGCTAATGGCTGTTTCAGTAATGATGAACGCTGACAGCTACGAGAACTCCTGATGGAGTACAAGGATATTTTTGCTAGGGATTCTTATGACTGTGGGACTACAGACCTGCACAATGCAAGTATCCAAACAGATCCCAACTCACCACCTGTCGTTGTTAAACAATACAGACTTCCTTTAGCCTCGTATGATTCTCTTGCAGAAATCATAAGGAACCTGGAAGAAAGGGGTATCATCAGACAGGTGCATAGCTCTTATAACAATCCTATTCTAGGTGTTCTTAAGTCCAATGGACAATGGCGTTTGTGTGCTGTCTTAAGACAGCTAAACAAACGAGTGCACATGTCTGGCTGGCCTGTGCCATACATTGACCAGTGCCTAGCATAGATGCAGGGATCTAAAATATTCACTGCCATGAGGAGGACCAGTATAAGCTAGCGTTTTCCTTCCAAAAGGTCCAGTATGCATTCCAAAGGTTCCCGTTTGGATACATAAATTCAGGACATGAATTTGCTGTATTCATGCATAAGGCTATGCCTGATGCACTGGAAAGGGGGACATTAGCCTATGTTAATGATGTTTTGATCAAAAGCACAGACTTTGAAAAACACATCACAGAACGTAAACACTTGCACAGCCAATTTAAAAGGGCAGGTGTCAAATTATCCCTACAAAAAGCTCAATGGTGACGCACTTGTGTAAACTTCTTGGGACATGAAGTTACTTCTGAAGTATTAAATCCTCAGAAGAAAAAGGTGGAAGCTATAATAAATTCTAAGAACCCAACTAACTTAAAGGAATTAAGATCATTCCTGGGTATGACAAATTATTCTCGCAAATGTATTGATAATTATGCAGAATTAGCTAAACCACTGCTACTTATTCTAAAGAAGGATGTGAAATGGCACTGGAGTGAGGCTCAAGAGACAGCCATCAGAGAGCTGAAGAAAAAACTCACTCAAGCACCTTGCTTATCGTACCCTGAAGGGGGTAAACCTTCCTACTTAGAGACAGGTTACACAGATATAAGCATGAGTGCTGTTTTATACCAAAAGCATGATAATTTAAGCAAAGTCATTGCTTATGCAAACAAAACTTTATCCCCAGTTGAAATAAAATGTAGTGATTGTGAAAAAGCCCTCTTATCTACTGTATGGGGTCTACAACATTTCTGCAGCTATATAAAGGGCGAGAAAATTATTGTAGAAACGGCCCACCAGCCTTTGGTATATCTGCAAAGTGAAAAAATAAGATATGGGAACCTGTCCAATAGCCGCATAACAGCTTTGACTCTTTCCTTACAAGGCTGGCCTTTAGAAATTCGTTACAAGCAAAATAAAAAGAATCCAGTCGCACAGGGGCTTGCTGAGCTCCATGACTGTACTGCTAAGGATCATGGGGAAGAGTTATTAGAAGATGATTTCCTAGATGAACAATTGCTTTCCCCATATAAAATATACAATAAGGACCAGTGTCAAACATGACCTTGGGTATATGTTGATGGTTGTTCTAACCATGTCACTATTGATAATGAGCGCAGATTAGTCGCTGGCATTGGTATAACTTGGGCAAATGGATTACTAAATATTTCTGTAGGTTTCAACATTGGACCAAGATCCAGTCAAGTTGTAGAACTAACTGCTGTTCTCAAAAGCATTGAGATGGCTATTGAACAAGGTATTTATGAATTTGTGATCATTACTGAATCAAATTATGTGCGTGACAGTTTTGTTGAATACCTGCCAACTTGGAAAAGAAATGGCATGCAGAAAACTAACAACAAACCAGTCAAACATGGCAAGTTGTTCTGTGAAATTGATAAGTTAGTGGTATCCAATGGTTTAACCATAAACTGGAAAAAGACCAAGGGTCATTCCAGAATCCTTGCAGATTCATTGGACAAACAAGGAGACATAACTGGAGAACTCCGTAATATTGACCTCTTAATGGGTACAATTCAGGTAGAAACCATTACCAGAAACCAGGCTAAACAACAAAATGAGCCTAACCTGGTACAATGAAGTCAGGATTCTCCTAGTGAGGACCTGATCACTAGTCAAAAAGAAGGCCCCATTATAGGTATCTTCTATAAACACATAGAAGATCTTGAGAACAACCCCATCTCAAAAGAGGACGGTATTGGTAAGGAAGATCTTAATGAAGTCCAGATCACAATTCAAGTTACAGGAAGGTTTGTTAATTAGAACCAGCAACTGGCATCCAACAATGGGTGGTTACCTACAAAGTTAAGAGGTCTAATGCTTCAACATGCCCATGATGCTCCCACATCTGGCCATTATGGTGCCAAATTAACTTATGAAAAATTGCTTGACTACGCCTTTTGGCCGCACATGTTGAAAGATGTTCAAACCTACTATCAAGGGTGTTTAATCTGTCCACAATTCCAACCCACTGCCCCAACGCATTGAGCGCCATTGCAGAAATGGGGGATGGTAATTCCATGGTCAGATATACAAATTGATTTTATTGGTCCAGTAACTAGATCATCTAGAGGTAACAGATACATGTTAATAGTGACATGCCTGTTCACTAAATGGGTAGAGTGCATCAGTGCACCTAACAATAGTGCTGAAACATGTGCAACATTGCTCATCAACTACACATTTTCCAGATTTGAATGGAATCCAATTGGGGGACCCACTTCACTATCAGAGTGATGACCAAAATGTGGAAAATTCTAGGGGTTAAAAGAAAGCTTCATATTGCATATATATCTAGTGGTGGTGTAGAGCATAACAAACAATTCATTGTGAAAATCCTCAAAAAGTTTGTGAGTGAAACAGGTAAAGACTGGGATGTAAAATTACCTATAGTCCTAATGGCATTAAGAGCTACTCCAAGTAGTGCTACTAAAGATGTAACCTTTCAAATTGATAACTGATGGAAAAATGGTTCTACCTCAACATCTATTGTACCGTACATCAGACCAAAACTTAATAAATGCTGTTACAACACATCAATATGTGGAGAACTTAAGGAAGCATTTGCAATATGCCGTTGCATTTGCTCAAAGGAACATAGAGAAGGCCTCAACTGACGCTAAAGATACAATTTTTAGAAAAATCGTGTAAATGCGCTATACAGCACGGGGATGTTTATAAACAGGAAAAAATGACAATACCATGTATGTGCTTGCCTTAAATTTTGGATAATACTGGTTCTATTTTATGGATGGGGAGTTACATACTATGTATGATTGAATGGTGATATAATCCCCTATTTCAAAGAATCTACCAACCCCTAATAGGAGTATGCATAATATTTTTACATATTTTTAATATTTTAAAGAATTTTTAATACTGCAAAAATCAAAGTGACCGGTCACCTAGGATCTATATATGTGTTTTTTAGACTTTATGCCAATTTAATAAACCAGTTAAATTAATTACATTTCAGTTTATTTTTATTTTTAGTATATGTATGTTATTTTTATTGAACGCACCTGGGTATTCATTTCCTAATCAATATATATTTACATTGGGGATAACCCAACATTGTCATTTATACCTAATATACATAATAGTTCATACATAGTATGTTTATCTGTATCTAGGGTCATAGCGGAGCATTTGTTGTTTTTTCCACATCTTGTCAACATTTTATTCATACATAGTATGCAACCTGTATATCTACAAGATAGAAAGTACGCATAACCTCCAATTAGTCTCCAATATCTTATAGTATTTAAGCAATTTCTTTTTTGTTGTATTCTGCATACTCCTATTAGGGGTTGGTAGATTCTTTGAAATAGGGGATTATATCACCATTCAATCATACATAGTATGTAACTCCCCATCCATAAAATCGAACCAGTATTATCCAAAATTTAAGGCAAGCACATACATGGTATTGTCATTTTTTCCTGTTTATAAACATCCCCGTGCTGTATAGCGCATTTACACGATTTTTCTAAAAATTGTATCTTTATCCACACTGTATTTTGGGAACAGAGTAGTGTATATGCAGGGGTAAGATTTGCGCACCAATATCTTTTTACTTTCCTCAACTGACGCTAAAACCTATTATGATCTCAAAACATCCAAAAAGGAATATGAAATTAATGATAAAGTTTATCTTTATAATTTTGGAAGAGATCAGGTTAAGGAGAAGAAATTTCTTCCATCATAGAAGGGTCCTTTTGTCATTACTGACAAAATATCTCCAGTTGCCTATAAAATTTGGATCCCTAAAAACCGATACCTTCATGGATAAATGGGTCCATATTAATCAGTTGTGAGCGTGCCATCCTAAATCCCAACTACAAGCCACAGAGGCGGAATGACGGACTTTCTTCATAAAAAGACTGTCTATAAAGCATATAATGTAAATACCCTCACCAACTGAATGGGTTTCCAGTCAATATCCAATACATTTGTCCTACATATATAGAAAACTGAAAGGGGGAATTATGTCATATAAAAGGTGAGATATCATTGGAAGCTATGTGCACAGATATCATATTGATTATTTCATTCATATAGGAAGCTATTGATATCAATTTTATTGCTGCATTATAAAACATTGTTGACAACACTGAATTGGGTGATGTTGACCCCCCCTTTCTGTTGTCAGAGACACATTACAAGCCTGGCATGTCCCCAGTACACATGAAAGAAAGTATGTTTACTCAAACCTCCTGCTGTTCAGAGTTTCACTAGACAGGACTTCTAAAGAACAAACATTTGTCCCAAACTATAAGAGATAATGTCACATTTCAAGAGCCTTTGATCATGGTCTCAGAAGAGACGTAATTTCTAAAGAATTATTGTTGCACAGTTTTCTCAGATTGAAATCTCTAAATTAATTTAGCCTGAGAAATTCATTTCTTAGATCACAGGAACCCCTGTGGATAAGCAGTCAAGAGGTCTACAATTTGAGATACCTTTCCAGGAAGACCAACAAATTAAATATCTATTATCTCAGTACAAATTGGCACACACTGAGTTCCAATACACAAACCCCAGATGTTGAAGCTCCAATGTGATATGGGGAAGTTGAAAGCATCAAAATTGAGATTTAAAAGTTCAACTTATGTCAAATTTTCATTTATGGTGTATTGTATAAATGTATATTTGTGGATTTGAGAGAAATGCCTAACAGTAACATAGTAGATAAGTATCTGCTAAATTGAGTAAGTAGCTATATGGTCAATTTAAAATGTCCAATTTATTTCAACATAAATAACATTCTTTTGTTTTCCAGGCATCTGATATACAAACTAGGTTTCAGATATGACTAGTAGATACTAATATATGAATGCCTATATAATGTGTGCCCTGAATCATATCATATAGCGTATACACTAAATATAAAAATAATATCCACAGATATGCAATATTTATATTAATATGGGATGATAATCAAATGTAAATATAGCTATATGAAATTTCATCAGACTGCCACTCACAAGGTATGTATGTGATATTAAAATGGAAATTGTAAATTGAGAAAATATTAATTTATATGGCACTTAAAAGTATTAATATCCTTTTAAGTGCCATATAAGTAATATACTCAAGTTTAGTATGACAATACTCAGATTAAATAGTATTTAATAATCCCATACATATTGGACATATTTTTCCACGTAAAATGTAACTTTTACTAGTTATAGTTAAAAAGGCAGCAGAAATAGAAGTTGTATCTAGCGTGTCAGAAAAATAGTTAAAAACACAACTCTTTAACAGTGACTTTTATACAGTACTTCAATGTTGCTGATTTTAGATTGTCTATCACATATGAGGAGGAGGGGGAAAATCAATGATATTAGGTAAATGTACAAGCCTCTATTTAGGAACTGTGTCCTATATTGCCCTATATTAGGGTAGATAAGCCACTTTTTTACACTAAATATGCTATATATCCCTTCCCCATCCTTCCCACACTATGCCCCAAATGTTACAACAACAAATAAAAATATCAATTAGTAGATAGTCTGAAATTAACAGAGTCAAGTTAAAATAAACACAAAGCCCCTGACGCGGTCGCGTTTCACTTATACGCTTCCTCTGAAAAATATGTTGAAAAAGTTATACTTTCCCTATTCTCTTAATAGGGCTTTTTCCTTGATTTAAATGTTGTAATATGCTCTAAGCACACTCCCAGCCAGTTACCTCTTTCTATAATATAGACAAAAAGGTCAGCTGGGAAACAATAGAATGTTTGCCTTTTCCAGTAAATCTGGGATCACTTCCCTTTGTTCTGTTATATTGGACATATTTGTCTGCTGATGCAAGATATGAGTATGTTAAATATACATTTAAAAATGAAAAGATATATAGTAAACTGTTAGCAGTATTGATAATGAAACTGAATTTCTATGTCTGCTGCCCCTAATGGACTAAAACTAGTATAATAGTCAAACGGGTTGACTGTTAAAACCCATACATTCCCAGTAAGCCAATGAGATGTTCAGCTTCGAAGGGCCTATTAGAGACAAGCTTTGGTACGTTTGTATCCAAGTCTATTGAATGATTAAAAATGGGGAGGAGTTTGGTCTCAGACAAAAACTCCTTGCACACAGAGAATGGGGTTTCTTTTTGCTGGAAATTTTTCTTGGGGACTGTTGCAATCCTGCTTGCTGCCATTTTTGCTTACAGAGAGAAAAGAGTGTGCAAACACAGTTTTCTGTAAGTCAAATTCGTTGGGACACTCTTTGTGGATAAGAGATTATCAGAATTAATTCTCTTCCAATTGTGCATAATTCCCCTAAAAAAATATGACAATAGGCATATTTGAATATTGGACCCTCACCTGGAGCTGGTAAAGTATATTTAAATTAAAGGTATTCTATAGCTATAGTTAGATTGAAACTTTGATTTAATATGGTATTTTGTACTTTAAAATGTATGCCCCATTAGCCTTTGTAGCTTAGAAATAATTATATTGGTGCTAAACTTTATTATTGCTAGGAAAAAGGTTTTATAATTTTTATAAGTCAGTTTTATTATTGTTAACCCTCTTAGAACTGTACATACATTGGTTATTGTGGTTAAATCTCTGGTAGTTATTAATTAAGCATTGTTAAGCTAATAATCCATAGTCTGATATTGGAGTGAAATAAGATGGATAATTATAGCA
The DNA here is from genome assembly GCF_027579735.1 of Bombina bombina. Classification (NCBI taxonomy): domain Eukaryota; kingdom Metazoa; phylum Chordata; class Amphibia; order Anura; family Bombinatoridae; genus Bombina; species Bombina bombina. The sequence goes on from NC_069501.1 coordinate 224,687,172, forward strand.
ATTCATTGTGAGTAAGGTTAATTTTTAGAGGTACATTTTATGATCTGTTTTGTGTAGAATAATTGTAACAAAATAAAAGTGTATAATTAATTCATAATCTAGTTTTTACATAAATATAATTCAAGGTGTCTATAAAGATAACTAATCAAGAACAAAAGGATTAAATATTAATTTTAATAATAAAACTGTTGTCAAATTTATAGATATCTCCATAGTGATATTTTGGAGTACACCAAAGAGATCTCACTGAAGTTTATTGACAAAATTTTGACTATATTAATTGTAGATATCGCTGATAATAGTTTTATATTGCTATTAATTATTAATATTTATAATTACAAAGATTTACATCATTTTACTGGAGGTTACTACTGAAATAATAACAAATAATAATTTTGTAACCTATTATATACTAACAAAAATACATATCTAGAGTAATAGATATGCAGGTATATATATATATATATATATATATATATATATATATATATAAATTTAAGAATGGAGAGCATTGAAATGTGAAATATTAATATTTCATTTCGAGTTAGCGCATGAGTAGGGTACTAGGCTTTTTCCACTTTTCGCTCTCTATTGAAGACTATGAGAGAATACGTTAATGCAGTTGCGATATTGTAACTTCGGCTTTTATGCACATTGGGTTAGCGCGAGTGAAAACTTTTTACTTTCAACTTGTAATACGTGTGGTATCCAATGCTCGCAAAAAGCCCAGAGTCAAGCACAGTTAGAGCGTGAGCAATAATTTATGCTCCACTTGTATCTAGCCCTGAGAAGATGCAACGCCACCATGTCCATAAAAAAAATCACTCAACACAAATTCTGAATTATTCTCCCTCTTGCCAACATTAATTTAAATTTTGTGAAAATTGTTATTTCCTTATCTGTACGTGTATGACTACCAACTTAACTATAAAGCAAATGAAAAAAATTAAACACTTGTCCAAGTGAAAAGTTTTGACAGATAATACACATTAGCAAAATATATAAACAAATAACATTTTTAAAAAACTTACATTTTTTTCTTTTTTTTTTTTCTTTTTAAAACATTAACGGCTAGATTTAGAGTTGGGCGGTAGCCGTCAAAACCAGTGTTAGAGGCTCCTAACACTGGTTTTTACCGTCCTTTGGTATTTGGAGTCAGTCAGGAAAGGGTCTAACGCTCACTTTACAGCCGCGACTTTTCCATACCGCAGATCCCCCTACGCCATTTGCGTATCCTATCTTTTCAATGGGATCTTCCTAACGCCGGTATTTAGAGTCTTGGCTGAAGTGAGCGTTAGAACTCTAACGACAAAACTCCAGCCGCAGAAAAAAGTCAGTAGTTAAGAGCTTTCTGGGCTAACGCCGGTTTATAAAGCTCTTAACTACTGTGCTCTAAAGTACACTAACACCCATAAACTACCTATGTACCCCTAAACCGAGGTCCCCCCACATCGCCGCCAATCTATGAAATTTTTTAAACCCTAATCTGCCGCTCCGTACACCGCCGCCAGCTAAGTTATCCCTATGTACCCCTAATCTGCTGCCCCTAATACCGCCGACACCTACATAATATTTATTAACCCCTAATCTGCCCCCCCCAACGTCGCCGCCACCTACCTACACTTATTAAACCCTAATCTGCCGAGCGGACCGCACCGCTACTATAATAAAGTTATTAACCCCTAATCCGCCTCACTCCCGCCTCAATAACCCTATAATAAATAGTATTAACCCCTAATCTGCCCTCCCTAACATCGCCGACACCTAACTTCAAACATTAACCCCTAATCTGCCGACCAAAGCTCACCGCTATTCTAATAAATTTTTTAACCCCTAAAGCTAAGTCTAACCCTAACCCTAACACCCCCCTAAGTTAAATATAATTTTTATCTAACAAAATAAATTAACTCTTATTAAATAAATTAATCCTATTTAAAAATAAATACTTACCTGTAAAATAAACCCTAATATAGCTACAATATAAATTATAATCATATTGTAGCTATTTTAGGATTAATATTTATTTTACAGGCAACTTTGTATTTATTTTAACCAAGTACAATAGCTATTAAATAGTTAATAACTATTTAATAGTTACCTAGTTAAAATAATTACAAAATTACCTGTAAAATAAATCCTATCCTAAGTTACAATTAAACCTAACACTACACTATCAATAAATTAATTAAATAAAATACCTACAATTATCTACAATTAAACCTAACACTACACTACCAATAAATTAATTAAATACAATACCTACAAATAACTACAATTAAATAAACTAACTAAAGTACAAAAAATAAAAAAGAACTAAGTTACAAAAAATAAAAAAATATTTACAAACATTAGAAAAATATTACAACAATTTTAAACTAATTACACCTACTCTAAGCCCCCTAATACAATAACAAAGACTCCCAAAATAAAAAAATGCCCTACCCTATTCTAAATTTAAAAAGTTCAAAGCTCTTTTACCTTACCAGCCCTGAAAAGGGCCATTTGCGGGGCATGCCCCAAATAATTCAGCTCTTTTGCCTGTAAATAAAAACATACAATACCCCCCCAACATTACAACCCACCACCCACATACCCCTAATCTAACCCAAACCCCCCTTAAATAAACCTAACACTAAGCCCCTGAAGATCTTCCTACCTTATCTTCACCATGCCAGGTTCACCGATCGCTCCAGGCTCCGAAATCTTCATCCAAGCCCAAGCGGGGGCTGGCGATCCATAATCCGGCTGAAATCTTCTATCAAGCGACGGCTGAAGAGGTCCAGAAGAGGCTCCAAAGTCTTCATCCTATCCGTGAAGAAGAGGAGATCCGGATCGGCAACCATCTTGATCCAAGCGGCATCTTCTATCTTCATCCGATGAGGAATGGCTCTATCTTGAAGACCTTCAGTGCGGATTGGAACAGCCAATAGAATGCGAGCTCAATCTGATTGGCATCTTCTATCTTCATCCAATGAGGAACGGATCTATCTTGAAGACCTTCAGTGCGGATTGGAACAGCCAATAGAATGCGAGCTCAATCTGATTTTTTGATCTTTTCCTACCTTAATTCCGATTGGCTGATATGAATCCTATCAGCCAATCGAGATTCGAGGGACGCCATCTTGGATGAGGTCCCTTAAAGGAATCCATCAATCTTCAGTTGGATGTCGGAAGAAGAAGATGGAATCCGCGCTGAAAGTCTTCAAGATGGAGCCGTTCCCATCGGAGTGAAGATAGAAGATGCCGCTTGGATCAGATGGTTGCCGGTCCGGATCTCCTCTTCTTCACGGATAGGATGAAGGACTTTGGAGCCTCTTCTGGACCTCTTCAGCCTCGCTTTGATAGAAGATTTCAGCCGGATTATGGATCGCCAGCCCCCGCTTGGGCTTGGATGAAGATTTCGGAGCCTGAGCGATCGTGAACCTGGCATGGTGAAGATAAGTAGGAAGATCTTCAGGGCTTAGTGTTAGGTTTTTTTAAGGGGGGGTTTGGGTTAGATTAGGGTATGTGGGTGGTGGGTTGTAATGGTTGGGGGGGGGTATTGTATGTTTTTATTTACAGGCAAAAGAGCTGAATTAATTGTGGGGCATGGCCCCGCAATGGCCCTTTTTCAGGGCTGGTAAGGTAAAAGAGCTTTGGGACTTTTTTAATTTAGAATAGGGTAGGCATTTTTTTTATTTTGGGGGTCTTTGTAATTTTATTAGGGGGCTTAGAGTAGGTGTAATTAGTTTAAAATTGTTGTAATATTTTTCTAATGTTTGTAAATATTTTTTATTTTTTGTAACTTAGTTCTTTTTTATTTTTTGTACTTTAGTTAGTTTATTTAATTGTAGTTATTTGTAGGGTATTATATTTTATTAATTTATTGATAGTGTAGTGTTAGGTTTAATTGTAGATAATTGTAGGTATTTTATTTAATTAATTTAGTGATAGTGTAGTGTTAGGTTTAAGTGTAACTTAGGGTTAGGATTTATTTTACAGGTAATTTTGTAATTATTTTAACTAGGTAACTATTAAATAGTTATTAACCATTTAATAGCTATTGTACCTGGTTAAAATAAATACAAAGTTGCCTGTAAAATAAATATTAATCCTAAAATAGCTACAATATAATTATAATTTATATTGTAGCTATATTAGGGTTTATTTACAGGTAAGTATTTAGCTTTAAATAGGATTAATTTATTTAATAAGAGTTAATTTATTTCGTTAGAAATAAGAAATTATATTTAACTTAGGGGGGTGTTAGGGTTAGGGTTAGACTTAGCTTTAGGGGCATGCCCCAAACAATTCAGCTCTTTTGCCTGTAAATAAAAACATACAATACCCCCCCAACATTACAACCCACCACCCACATAACCCCTAATCTAACCCAAAACCCCCCCTTAATAAAGCTAGACACTAAGCCCCTGAAAAATCTTCCTACCTATCTTCACCATGCAGGTTCACCGATCGCTCCAGGCTCCGAAATCTCTCATCCAAGCCCAAGCGGGGTGAGGGGGGGGGGGCTGGAGATCATAATCCGGCTGAAATCTGCTATCAAGCGACGGCTGAAAAGGTCCAGAAGAGGCTCCAAAGGTCTTCATCCTATCCGTGAAGAATGAGGAGATCCGGACCGGCAACCATCTTGATCCAAGCGGCATCTTCTATCTTCATCCGATGAGGAACGGCTCTATCTTGAAGACTTTCAGTGCGGATTGGAACAGCCATAGAATGCGAGCCTCAATCTGATTGGCTGATTGGATTTTTTTTGGATCTTTTCCTACCTTAATTCCGATTGGCTGATAGAATCCTATCAGCCAATCGGAATTTGAGGGACGCCATTCTTGGATGACGTCCCTTAAAGGGAACCATCATTCTTCAGGTTGGACGTCGGAAGAAGAAGATGGATCCGTGCTGAAGGTCTTCAAGATGGAGCCGTTCCACATCGGGATGAAGGATAAGAAGATGCGCCGCTTGGATCAAGATGGTTGCCGGTCCGGATCCTCCTCTTCTTCACGGATAGGATGAAGACTTTGGAGCCTCTCTTGGACCTCTTCAGCCGTCGCTTGATAGAAGATTTCAGACGGATTAATGGATCGCCAGCACCCCGCTGGGCTTGGATTGAAGATTTCGGGAGCCTGAGCGATCGGTGAACCTGGCATGGTGAAGATAAGGGTAGGAAGATTCTTCAGGGCTTAGTGTTAGGTTTATTTAAGGGGGGTTTGGGTTAGATTAGGGGTATTGGGTGTGGGGTTGTAATGTTTGGGGGGGGGTATTGTAGTTTTTTATTTACAGGCAAAAGAGCTGAATTATTTGGGGGCATTGCCCCGCAAATGGCCCTTTTCAGGGCTGGTAAAGATAAAAGAGTTTTGAACTTTTTAAATTTAGAATAGGGTAGGGCATTTTTTTTATTTTGGGGGTCTTTGTTATTTTAGTTAGAGGGCTTAGAGTAGGTGTAATTAGTTTAAAATTGGTTGTAATATTCTTTTCTAAATGTTTGTAAATATTTTTTATTTTTTGTAACTTAGTTCTTTTTTATTTTTTGTACTTTAGTTAGTTTATTTAATTGTAGTTATTTGTAGGTATTATATTTTATTATTTATTGATAGTGTAGTGTTAGGGTTTAATTGTAGATAATTGTAGGTATTTTATTTAATTAATTTATTGATAGTGTAGTGTTTTTAATTGTAACTTAGGTTAGGATTTATTTATACAGGTATTTTGTAATTATTTAATCTAGGTAACTATCAAATAGTTATTAACTATTTAATAGCTATTGTACCTGGTTAAAATAAATACAAAGTTGCCTGTAAAATAAATATTAATCCTAAAATAGCTACAATATAATTATAATTAGGGTTAGACTTAGCTTAGGGGTTAAAAAATGTATTAGAATAGCGGTGAGCTCCGGTCGGCAGGATTAGGGGTTAATGTTTGAAGTTAGGTGTCGGCGATGTTAGGGAGGGCAGATTAGGGGTTATTACTATTTATTATAGGGTTATTGAGCGGGAGTGAGGCGGATTAGGGGTTAATACATTTATTATAGTAGTGGGGCGGTTTCGGTCGGGGCGAGATTAGGGGTTAATTATTGTAGGTAGTGGAGGCAATGTTTGTGGGGGGCAGATTAGGGGTTAATAAATATATATAGGGGTCGGCGGTGTTAGGGGCAGCAGATTAGGGGTACATAGGTATAATTAGGTAGCGGCGGTGTACGGGGAGCGGCAGATTAGGGGTTAGAAAAAATATGCAGGTGTCAGCGATAGCGGGGTCGGCAGATTAGGGGTTAATAAGTGTAAGGGTAGGTGTGTTTAGACTCGGGGGTACATGTTAGAGTGTTAGGTGCAGACTGAGGAGATGTTTCCCCATAGAAAACAATGTAGCTGCATTAGGAGCTGAACGCTGCTTTTTTTGCAGGTGTTAGTTTTTTTTTTGCTCAAGACAGCCCATTGTTTTCTATGGGGAATCGTGCACGAGCACGTTTTTGAAGCTGGCCGCGTCCGTTAAACAACACTGGTATTTAGAGTTGCAGTGGCGGTAAATATGACTCTACGCTCCTTTTTTGGAGCCTAACGCAGACATTCTGTGAACTCTAAATACCACGGTATTTAAAAGGTGCGGGGGAGAAAAAAGCATGCGTAGCTAATGCAACCCCTTTGGCCGCAGAACTCTAAATCTAAGCCGTATGTGTGTGCTACAATTTTTTATGGGTTTATGTTTCACCTAAAGCTAGCAGGGAATACTAGAGTGTATATCCAAACATTCAAAGTTCACTGGCTTATAACGACAACTTCCACAATGATGCTGGTGGTCAACAGACAATTTTGCAGAACATTACCAAAAATCAGATCATCACTTAAAAAAAAAAAAAGCAAAAATAGGTAACAGTGGTGAAACACCTTTTTAATAATAAAAATGAAAATAAACAAAAAAAATCTTCAATGTGCCTTTATAGGGATAGGAAAGTCAAAATAATAAAAAAAACTTGCATGATTTACATAGATCATGCAGTTTTAAGACTCCTTTAAATTCCCTTTTATTTTCAAATGTGCTTTGTTCTCTTGAATCCCTTGTTGAAAAATAATATGCACATATTCTACACTAGATGGAGCTAGCTGCTGATTGGTGGCCTGCACACATCTGTCTCTTGTGATAGGCTAACTAGATGGTTCAGCTTCCTGCCAGTAGTGCAATGCTATTCTCTTCAGCAAAGGATAACAAGGAAGCAAATGTGATAATAGTAAATTGGGAAAGTTTTTAAAATTGTATGTTGCACCCTAATCATAAAAGAAAAAAATTCCTGTCACTAATTTATGTCTGAATCTTTTTCTCTTTTTTCTTTTCTAGAACAGAGAGAAATCACATGAAAAATGTTCCATGAAGACCAAAATTGAACTATATTTTCTGTTAATTTGCAAATTTTTATCTAGCAAAAACAACAAAATCTGTAGCCATTTGTATGATGGGTCTAATTGTATAACATTAAACCTTATAAATGTAGGCTGCTGATTGGAGTGGTAAGTTACATATTTATTCCATAGGCATAAGTACAAGCAATGAATTTCAGAGAAGTGAGTTCTTCTAAATAGTCCCAATGTGTTTTTTTTTTTTTTAAACTTTGTACTTTGTCTTTAAAAAAGTTATAATCATTAAAGGGAGACTAAAAGTTTAAAGGTTAATAGTACAGAATATTAAGCTTCTGCAGATAAAGCGAGTGCATGGGAAAAAAAAGGTCTGTTTAAAGGGACACTGTACCCAATTTTTTCATTTTGATTCAGATAGAGCATGCAATTTTAAGCAACTTTCTAATGTACTCCTATTATCAAATTTTTCTTCATTCTCTTGGTATGTTTATTTGAAAAGCAAGAATTTATGTTTAGATGCCGCCCATTTTTGGTGAACAACCTGGGGTTTCCTTGCTGATTGGACAGCACCAATAAACAAATGCTGTCCATGGTCTGAACCACAAATTTGCTGGCTCCTTAGTTTACATGCCTTCTTTTTCAAATAAAGATATCAAGAGGAACGAAGAAAAATTGATAACAGAAGTAAATTAGAAAGTTGCTTAAAAATTGCATGCTCTATCCTGAATCATGAAAGAAAAAATTTGGGTTCAGTATCCCTTTAAGTTATAATTGGTAGGTATGTTCTGTAAACTGTACATCCCTGTGTACCTACTAGTAAGATTCCTAGTAAGTGGTGCATGCATCTTAGAGTTAAAAAAAAATCCAAAGTAGCCTTGACCACCACATTAACGCCTTCTGTTATCATTAAATAATGACAGAAACTGTCATGGGGCTATAAATATCAACACAACTTTATTAAAATAATGAAATAACACCATCAATTTTAAATACATTTAACCAATTTAACATTGGAGCCTGTGATACATAAATATAACCTCCTACACAACTCAGGTAAGGCGCTCCTTGATTAACAGCAGGCTCCTACCACATCTACAGGAGGTACCCATCAAGCATTTACCGTCAAACCACCAAAGTCGGCAAGCCTTACTCAACTGCTGCAACAGTCACCACCAGTCATCCAGTAGAGCGGTGAGACGGGAACTTCATGCCACAAGGTCCTGAAACTAAACCCACTTCAATTAACCCCCACCTATGTCACCTATTCTAAATCTCAGCCCTACAGAACATAGCTATAGCCTTTTACTACTAGCCTATTTGGGGTCAAATTACACCTCCATCTCTGATTAAAGGGACAGTATACACCAATGTTCATATAACTGCATTGTAATAGAGACTATTATAAAGAAGAATGTGCACAGATACTTATATAAAAATACAGTATAGAAATATGTTATAAACTTACTTAGAAATCCCAATTTAGTACTGTTGATCGAGGATCAGACTGGGACACCCACTGAAAGGGCTGAGAAATAAGGTAGAGCGTGACAGATCCCCTCCCCCCCCCTCCCCTGCAGTATGAAAACACAGATTACACAAACAGGATTAAGCAGGAGTCTGTAGACATCAGTATACATCTACAAACGTTGAGACTTGGTTAGGAGTCTGAAATTAAGCAAAATTTTATTTTAAAAAATAAGCAAAACTATACATTTTACAAAAACCACCCCAGATGGGCTATATAAATGGATCATCTGCAAAATATTTATGCAAATTTAATTTTTTTCAACATATTTTTAATACAAAGTCTCTTTTAAAAAAATATGCTGGGACTGTATACCTCCATATCTAGTAAAAATGTATTCAGTTGCAGAGCGGGCCGAACTCACCAGACAGCAAGCAGATCCGCAGCCCTCACTGGTGACATCAGACACCACAAAATTACGGCAGCACAAAAAAAAACAGCACATAGGCAAGGTGCAATGCCAGTTAAAGCATAGAACCAAATGCAGTTCCAAATATCGTGAAAGAAATCCGGCAACACAGCAATGGATTATAAAGAAGAAGTTTGAGTTTTAAAAGAAAAAAAGCGCAAAGTGTGGTAATCAACAGATCACAGAAGCGCACGCTTATAAACTTGCACTTACAATGTTTAATAAAACTAAAAGCAGTAAAAACCAAAGTTAACTTCATATGAGTAAAAACAAGGAATAGCATTACCTTTGTAGGTGCTTGATACAAAGCAATGCATGTCTTTTATTATCTGGTCCTGGCTTCACACGTGGTAAGAAACCCAGCGTTTCCTTCCTGAGTCATCGTAATGTAAGCTGTGAATATTGGGAACTCCGCCTCCAGAGCTACAGATACCCGACAGTCCAAGCAAACCTTGATGAACCTCTACGCGTTTCGTCTGCTATCGTGAAGACTTTTTCAAGAGTGTAAACAATATTGAGATGACTAGATGGGATATCCGTCTCACTTAAAAACCCTCACTGGCTTTCCTATTGGGATGCAATCAATTGTCGCTTAAACGATAATTATATGACCGTGCAAAATTAACACACAACAGTTTTTAGAAATTTACATATACATTCAAAATAAACGGTTACATTTACCTACCAACCACTTTAAAGTTTTAGTTCAAGATAGCTGAAGTTGTCTTATATGTCTATAAATATTAATATGATCCTAAACAAACTTCTGCCATATAAACTAAAATGATAAGTGGTTAATAAAACGTATTACTAATATGAAGGTTTTTTTAAAAAAAAAAAACTAAAATCTCTACACAAGCGAATACAATACACACTCAAATTTCATACATATATTAAAAGTAATACAACTTAAACAACTGTCATATAAAACTTAAAAAACGTTGAGTACAACAAATTATTACAATTATTCATTTGAGCCCTAAATAGAAGTAACATTGAAAGAGAATATAACAACAACATTGAGAAAGAATGTTACAAATCAACATATAGGACTTCATAGAATTACAACTAAATATTAAATGGACAAAAAAAACTTGAATAAATCTAAAAAGCATATATACAAATTAAATAGCATTCCCACGATACTGACAACCCCCCTTACTACCACATATTCATAAATTGTGCAAAAAATACACTATAACAATTAATAAATAAATAAGTTTATACCAATGCAAAATTAAGTCAGAATAAGATTTTTGTTCATTCACCAGTGTATGTACCGAACAGGCCCCAATGCTCATATGTGCATTAACACACGAAAACTAGCACACATGTGCAAAGGTATATCTATCTATAACTCAAATTGAACCTGGAAAGAAACCCTATAATCTGTCATTACATAAAGGCTGCTATGTGTATGACAATATTTAAGCCTTTAGGATGTAAACTCTTAAGTTCTGAATCCAGAAAGTTTCCTCTTTTCTTAAAGTGACTAATCTATTGCTACAGTTATTAGGTATCCAATCGATAGCTTGTATTTTCAAAGGATCTGGTGTCACCCCCCATGAAACTCTGTAAATTGAAGGGGCACACTGTGTTTGTCAGATTTCTCATTGAGATTATGTAAATGTTCTGAAAATCTACGTCTAATCTTCCTTTTTGTACGCCCTACATAGATCTTATCACAACCACATGTTAAGAGATAAACTACATATGTAGTAGTTTGCAGGTACACCTACTTCTAATGCAAAAATTCTGGTGCTCTCACTATCTTTGAAATTAATTTTTTATTAATGTGTTTGTACATGTTACAAGTCCTCTTTCCACATTTATATGTGCCTGGGTTTTAATCTTAACCAATTACTTTGAACAGTTTTTGGGTATTTCTATTTTTTTTAGTTTACTAGGTGCTAATACATTTTTAAGGGTTTTCTACCTTTTTTAAAAGTGAAAACTGGCTCTTCAGTTAGAGTGGGGGCTAAGACTGGGGTCAGTTTTTTGAATGCCCCAGTGTTTCTTGAGGACATTTTTAATAATCTTGTGTCCCTCATTATAGGTTTAATGAATCTCACAGTAATCCTTATCTTTGTATTATTAGTGTCGGTCTTTTATTGGTCTTAGAACCATGTTCCCTATCTGAGTTCTGAGCTCTAGAATAAGCCTGTTCTACCACTTCTCTACTATATCCCTTCTCCCTAAACTTAAGTGGACATAATCTCTGCTTCCTCCTAAATTCATCTATAGGGTTCAATTACGCCTAAGTTCTCAAGAATTGCCCGTATGCACATTATCTTTCCATTTTTGAGATTGGCACTCCTGCTATCAATAAAGCTATTTTTGGTCGGGTAGGTTTCCTATAGTTACATTACAGCAGTTTTGGAATAATCATCCAACATATAACCATAGATCCAGGAATTCAATCCTAGAGCTAGAGTGTTTTTCAGTAAATTTTAAATTAAAACTTTATCATTCATATATGTTATAAAACTATTAATTGATGATTCATCAACCCTCGCAGGGGATGACAACATCATCGATATAGGCGATGGTACTTTTTAATATTATCCGCAAAGGGGTTATCATCCCAAATCATCTTGGTCTCAAATCTGTGCATATAAAGTTCGCGTATAACGGTGGGCAAAAGTCGTCCCCAATCGCCGTTCCTTTGATTTGTCTGTAGAAAACCTTTTCAAATGAAAAATAATTATGTTTCTAATATAAACTGTGTGCACTCCAAAATAAAATGTTAAATGGTTCTGAAAGGAATGCCCAATTCGATAATCACGATTCCAAAGCCCTTATACCTTTTTCATGGGGAATAGAGGTATATAGTGCTGATACTTTGCACGTCAGCCAAACATAATTCTCCTTCCACTCTAAGCCTTCAAACAGATTGGATAGTTTGTGCTTGTTGTGTTTTGATATATGCCTTTGTACTTTTGACAATAGGCTGAAGATAAAAATCAATAAATTTTGATACTTTGTCACTTCAAAGAATCAATCCCCGAGATTATCGGTCTTCCAGGTGGCTGTTCAACATTTTTATGTACCTTCGGGTAGGTGGTAAATATAGGGACCCTAGGATAATTTTCTTGTAAAAACCTTATTTCATCATTGTTAAAGGGACACTAAACCCATTTTTTTCTTTAATGATTCAGATAGAACATGCAATTTTGAGCAAACTTACTAATTTACTCCTATTATAACATTTCCTTTGTTCTCTCGTCGCTATCTTTTTTAAAAAGCAGGGTGTAAAGCTTAAGACCCGGACCATTTTTGGTTGAGAACCTGGTTTTGCTTGCATATTGTTTGCTAACTGTATCCACCAATAAGCAAGCGCTATCCATGGTGCTGAACCTAAAATGGGCTGGCTCCTAAGCTTTGAATTTTGACTTTTTAAATAAAGATAGCAAGAGAACAAATAAAAATTGATAACAGGAGTAAATTAGAAAGTTGCTTAAAATTTCATGCTCTATCTGAATCATTTAAGAAAACAATTTGGGTTTAGTATTCCTTTTAAGAATCCCTTCCCGCTTTTGCTGTCATTAATAATGTTAAGTTTAGTCTGATACTGGTTTGGTTGGGTCATGATTAATGATACAATAAGTATCCTTTGTCATTCAATAAGTTTATAAGCTTCAGTTAGATAATCCCCCCTACTCTGTATCACACGATTCCACCCCCCTGTCAGCTGCCCTGATGACTATATCCATATTGCTCATATAGTTTCTTTTAGTGAATTTTTTCTTGAGAAGTCAAATAATCATTATTTTTATTGAGCATGCTAGTCCTTTTCTTCTGGAAAAGGTTAAATACTTCCTCCATCACTAGTTTCGTGAAAAAACGGTATTTGGTCTCCCTGTGTGCCTACAGAGTAGAAGTTAGAATAATAGAATAACCTCTAATAATGGTAACATCAATGGTTACAATGGGTATCAACATCATAATACCACCAATGGTCACAATGGGTATCAACATCATAATAATGCCAATAAAGGTAATTGGAATCAAGTGAATTTCAAAGGGGATACTAGAGGTGAATAGCAGAATGTTAATAGGAGAGAGAATCAAAGAGAACAACATTTCTATAGTCTGTGTAATAATACAGCTAATAGACTTCAAGCTTTAGATCAATGTCCAAATCAATATAGTTGGCCTGTACAAGGGGCACCTCCCAAAATGGACCATCCTATTAACCTTAAATCTAATAATAATTGGAGAAGTAATCAAAGGGAGGACTATCCCTCAAATAATCACAATAATTTTAGGGAATACACTCCACCACATTATCACATATTAGATCCAATACAGAGGAGCCCCAATCAAACAGTCTGGGAAACCAGAAAGAGACAAAACAAAAGAACTTTAGAACAAGGAGACGGAATAGAGGGGGGCTTAGAGTCGCAGCAGCCAAACAGAAGGTGAGACGAGAGGAAGAGAGAGACTAGACATGTTTAATCTGGCAAATAATTAGATTCCAATGATGTAAAACTTTTAAATAAAGGTTTGAGCTTTTCACCTAAAACTTTACCCAATGAATTTGAGGTCTTTATAGACATTCAAAAGTTTGTTAGAAAATTAGTCCTCAACCGTTTTTTTTATCAAACATTAAGTAGACCCCAACCAAGCACCAATAAGGATTATCTAGAAGGCAAAGATGTAGAAACATTAAATATTCTTAAATCATTAGAGGATCTAGGAGTTAGAAATAAGGATTTCAATGAGAGTCTAACTAAAATAAAAGAGCTTCTTAATATCTCAGTATATGAGAAAGAAATAAAGATTAATCATAGCAACTTAAAACGACTATCTACCTTCTACCCTGTAGGCACACAGGGGGACCAAATACTGGTTTTCACAAAACTAGTGATGGAAGTATTTAACCTTTTCCAGAAGAAAAGGACTAGCATGCTCAATAAACATAATGATAATTTGACTTCTCAAGAAAGAAATTCACTAAAGAAACTAATGAGCATTATGGATATAGTCATTAGGGCAGCTGACAAGGGGGGTGGAATCGTGATACAGAGTAGGGGGGATTATCTAACTGAAGCCTATAAATTATTGAATGACAAGGATACTTATTGTATCAGTAATCATGACCCAACCAAACAGTATCAGACTAAACCTAACAAATTATTAATGACAGCAATAGCGGAAGGGATTCTAAACAATGATAAATTTTGTTTTTTACAAGAAAATTAACCTAGGGTCCATATATTTTACCACCTAATGAAGATGCATAAAAATGTTGAACAGCCACCTGGAAGACCGATAATCTCGGGGATTGATTCTTTGAGTGACAAAGTGTCCAAATATATTGCTTTTTATCTTCAGCCTATTGCCAAAAGTACAAAGGCATATATCAAAGACTCAGCACAAACTATCAATCTGTTTGAAGGCTTAGAGGGAAGGAGAATTATGTTTGGCTGACGTGCAAAGTATCAGCACTATATACCTCTATTCCCCATGAAAAACGTATAAAGGCTTTGGAATCGGAATTATCAAATCGGAGCATTCCTTTAGAACATTTAAAATTTATTTTGGAGTGCACAAAGTTTATATTAGAACATAATTCATTTTCATTTGAAAAGGTTTTCTACAGACAAATCAAAGGAACAGCGATGGGGACGACTTTGCTCTGTCATACGAGAACATTTATATGCACAGATTTGAGACCAAGATGATTTGGAATGATAACCCCTTTGCGGATAATATTAAAAAAGGTACCATCGCTATATCAATGATGTCATCATCCACTGGGAGGGATGAAATCATAAATTAATAGTTTTATGACATATATGAATGATAATAGTTTTAATTTAAAATTTACTGAAAAACACTCTAGCTCTAGGATTGAATTCCTGTATCTATGGTTATATGTGGATGATAATTCCAAAACTGCTGTATGTAATTATAGTAAACCTACCAACAAAAATAGCTTTATTGACAGCAGGAGTGCCCATCTCAAAAGATGGAAAGATAATGTGCCATACGGGCAATACTTGAGACTTAGGCGTAATTGTACCCATATAGATGAATTTAGGAGGAAGCAGAGATTATGTCCACTAAGTTTAGGGAGAAGGGATATAGTAGGGAAGTGGTGGAACAGGCTTATTTTAGAGCTCAAAACTCAGGCAGGGAGATGGTTCTAAGACCCAATAAAAGACCAGACACTAATAATACAAAAGATAAGGATACTGTGAGATTGATTATAACCTATAATGAGGGGCACAAGATAATTAAAAATGTCCTCAAGAAAAACTGGGGCATTCTAAAAACTGACCCCTACTTAGCCCCCACTCTAACTGAAGAGCCAGTTTTCAGTTTTAAAAAAGGTAGAAATACCCAAAACTGTACAAAGTAATTGGTTAAGCTTAAAACCAGACACATATAAATGTGGAAAGAGGGCTTGTAATATGTGCAAACACATTAATAAAAAAATTGACTTCAAAGACAGTGAGGGGCACCAGAATCTTTAGCATTAGACGTAGGTGTACCTGTATACTGCATATGTAGTTTATCTCTTAACATGTGGTTGTGATAAGATCTATGTAGGGCATACAAAAAGGAAGATTAGACGTAGATTTTCAGAAACATTTACATATATCAATGAGAAATCTGACAAGCACAGTGTGCCTCTTCATTTTACAGAGTTTCATGGGGGTGACACAAGATCTTTGAAAATACAAGCTATCGATTGGATACCTAATAGCTGTAGCAATAGATTAGTCACTTTAAGAAAACAGGAAACTTTCTGGATTCAGAAACATAAGAGTTTACATCCTAAAGGCTTAAATATTGTCATAGACATAGCAGCCTTTATGTAAATGACAGATTATAAGGTTTCTTTCCAGGTTCAATTTGATAGATATACCTTTGCACATGTGTGCTAGTTTTCGTGTGTTAATGCACATATGAGCATTTGGGGGCTGTTCAGTACATACACTGGTGAATGAAGAAAAATCTTATTCTGACTTAATTTTGCATTGGTATAAACTTATTTATTTATTAATTGTTATAGTGTATTTTCGCACAATTTATGAATATGTGGTAGTAAGGGTGGGGTTGTCAGTATCATGGGGAATGCTTATTTAATTTGTATATATGCTTTTTAGATTTATTCAGAAGGGGTTTTTGTCCATTTAATATTTAGTAGTAATTCTATGAAGTCCTATATGTCTATTTGTAACATTCTTTCTCAATGTTGTTGTTATATTCTCTTTCAATTTTACCTCTATTTAGGGCTCAAATGAATTATTGTAGTAATTTGTTGTACTCAAGGTTATTTAAGTTTTATATGACAGTTGTTTAAGTTGTATTACTTTAATATATGTATGAAATTTGAGGGTGTATTGTTTTCACTTGTGCATAGATTTTATTTGTTTGTTTTTTAATAAACTTCATATTAGTAATACGTTTTATTAACCACTTATCTTTTTAGTTTATATGGCAGAAGTTTGTTTAGGATCATATGAATATTTATAGACGTATAAGACAACTTCAGCTATCTTGAACTAAAACTTTAAAGTGGTTGTAGGTAAATTTACCATTTATTTGAATGTATATGTAATGTAAATTTCTAAAACTGCTGTGTGTTATTTTGCATGGCTATATTATTATCGTTTAAGGGACAATTGATTGCATCCAATAGAAAGCCATGAGGGTTTTTAAGTGAGACAAATATCCCATCTAGTCATCTCAAAATTGTTTTGCCCTCTTGAAAAAGGCTCCACGACAGCAGACGAAATGCGTAGAGGTTCATCAAGGTTTGCTTGGACTGTCCGGGTATCCGTAGCTCTGGAGGCGGAGTTTCCAATATTCACAGCTTACATTTGGATGACATCAGGAAGGAACGCTGGGTTTTTACCACACCGTGAAGCCGGGACTGGATAATATAAGACTGCATTAGTATCGAGCACCTGCAAAGGGAATGCTATTCCTTGTTTTTATCGTATGAAGTTAACTTTGGTTTTTACTGCTTTTAGTTTATTAAACATTGTAAGTGCAACTTTATAAGCGTGCGCTTCTGTGATCTGTTGATTACCACATTTGAGTCTGTTTTTTTGTGCTTTTTTTCTTTTAGAATTTAAGCTTCTGCCCTACTCCATTTGGTGTGAAGGATACATTTAGCAAACTTAGCAGCATCAGACTTTGTGTATTCATTACGAATTTGGACTTTGCATTTTGGTAACGTTTAAACTGTACAGAGATTGTATATACTATTGTTTATTTTACACTGTTTAGTGTATGTATACACATTTAAAACAAGGTATTGCTATAAAGGAGAATTTTATATTTTAAGTTCAAGGTAGTAAACTATTTTATAACCCTTAAAATTTAACTAGTAAGGGATGTTAGCGCCAATTAATTCTGTGTGAGTGTAAAGAAGAAGTTTATTTCAACAAATTTAAAAAGTACAGAACACAGACAGAACGTCTGACGTGTTTTGCGCCCCTAGTGGAGCTTCCTCATAGACTAAAGGTGATACACCTGATACCTTCTTATATACCGACACCAGGTAATCTTACACATTAACTCTTTAATATCCCTAAATACATCAATATCAACATGAGATCATTAAAAAACCATATGTGTCACAGTATTATCCAATTCATATTCTGCAGAAGTACATATGAAGGAAAAACATTCATATGTATACAAATATCACTCAAAAATTCAATATTTGCTGATAAGATAAAGAACGGGAAATTTTGACTACAAGTGGTGTGCTGCAATACACACAAAAAACAAAACAATACAATTCATTAGCATAAACAACAGTATACTTTATGAAAATTACTAACACATGAGCTAAATTTTAGTCACTACCACTAACTATGAAAGTGCATACGCACATTATGAAGTTTCCAATGGTTCCCTGTTATCAACCCATCCCTTAGTATTATTAATAACCATCATTTTATAAGCAAATCCAAATTCACACATATAGGAAGATTACATTAGATCTATTTCCAAATAACAGGGGATCACGTTGGGCCAAGTAGTTTTTAAAACGTTATTGTATGCAGACGATCTTTTAGTCTGTCTATATAACACTACTAAAGCTATTCCAGCGCTGATGGAATGTTTGGTCTTTTTAAGTTCGTTTGCCGGTTATAAGGTGAACCAGAATAAAAGCAAGTTATTATGGCTATATAAAACACCGGGTAAAAAACGGCTAGATTTAGAGTTTTGTCAGTAACGACCCGCTTAGCTAACGCTGGCTTTTTTTCCCCCGCACCTTTTAAATACCGCTGGTATTTAGAGTTCACAGAAGGGCTGCATTAGGCTCCAAAAAGGGAGCGTATAGCATATTTACCGCTACTGCAACTCTCAATACCAGCGGTGCTTACGGACGCGGCCAGCTTGAAAAACGTGCTCGTGCACGATTCCCCCATAGGAAACAATGGGGCAGTTTGAGCTGAAAAAAAACCTAACACCTGCAAAAAAGCAGCGTTCAGCTCCTAACGCAGCCCGATTGTTTTCTATGGGGAAACACTTCCTAAGTCTGCACCTAACACCCTAACATGTACCCCGAGTCTAAACACCCCTAGCCTTACACTTATTAACCCCTAATCCGCCGCCCCCGCTATCGCTGACCCCTGCAAATATTTTTTAACCCCTAATCTGCCGCTCCGTACACCGCCGCAACCTATGTTATCCCTATGTACCCCTAATCTGCTGCCCCTAACACCGCCGACCCCTATATTATATTTATTAACCCCTAATCTGCCGCCCCCAACGTCGCCGCTACCTTACCAACACTTATTAACCCCTAATCTGTCGACCAGACCTCAACGCTACTATAATAAAGTTATTAACCTCTAATCCGCCTCACTCCCGCCTCAATAACCCTATAATAAATATTATTAACCCCTAATCTGCCCTCCCTAACATCGCCGACACCTAACTTCAAGTATTAACCCCTAATCTGCCGACCGGACCTCACCGCTAATCTAATACATTTATTAACCCCTAAAGCTAAGTCTAACCTTAACCCTAACACCCCCCTAAGTTAAATATAATTTAAATCTAACGAAATAAATTAAATCTTATTAAATAAATTATTCCTATTTAAAGCTAAATACTTACCTGTAAAATAAACCCTAATATAGTTACAATATAAATAATAATTACATTGTAGCTATTTTAGGATTTATATTTATTTTACAGGCATCTTTGTATTTATTTTAACCAGGTACAATAGCTATTAAATAGTTAATAACTATTTAATAGCTACCTAGTTAAAATAATTACAAAATTACCTGTAAAATAAATCCTAACCTAAGTTACAATTAAACCTAACACTACACTATCAATAAATTAATTAAATAAAATACCTACAATTATCTACAATTAAACCTAACACTACACTATCAATAAATTAATTAAATACAATACCTACAAATAAATACAATTAAATAAACTAACTAAAGTACAAAAAATAAAAAAGAACTAAGTTACAAAAAATAAAAAAATATTTACAAACATTAGAAAAATATTACAACAATTTTAAACTAATTACACCTACTCTAAGCCCCCTAATAAAATAACAAAGACCCCCAAAATAAAAAAATGCCCTACCCTATTCTAAAATTAAAATAGAAAAGCTCTTTTACCTTACCAGCCCTTAAAAGGGCCCTTTGCGGGGCATGCCCCAAAGAATTCAGCTCTTTTGCCTGTAAAAAAAACTATACAATACCCCCCCCAACATTACAACCCACCACCCACATACCCCTAATCTAACCCAAACCCCCTTAAATAAACCTAACACTAAGCCCCTGAAGATCTCCCTACCTTGTCTTCACCACACCAGGTTCCAGAAGAGCCTCCGAAGTCTTCATCCAAGCCCAAGCGGGGGCTGAAGAGTGACGTCAATCCTCCGGCTGAAGTCTTGATCCAAGCGGCGGTTAAAGAATTCCATCTTCGGGCAGAAGTCTTCATCCTATCCGAGCAGAAGAGTAGATCCGGACTGGCAAACATCTTCATCCAAGCCGCATCTTCTATGTTCTTCCATCCGATGACGAGCGGCTCCATTTTCAAGACCTCCAGCGCGGATCCATCCTCTTCTTCCGACATCCTAAAACAGAATGAAGGTTCCTTTAAGGGACGTCATCCAAGATGGCGTCCCTCGAATTCCGATTGGCTGATAGGATTCTATCAGCCAATCGGAATTAAGGTAGGAAAATTCTGATTGGCTGATGGAATCAGCCAATCAGATTCAAGTTCAATCCGATTGGCTGATACAATCAGCCAATCAGATTGAGCTCGCATTCTATTGGCTATTCCGATCAGCCAATAGAATGCGAGCTCAATCTGATTGGCTGATTGTATCAGCCAATCGGATTGAACTTGAATCTGATTGGCTGATTCCATCAGCCAATCAGAATTTTCCTACCTTAATTCCGATTGGCTGATAGAATCCTATCAGCCAATCGGAATTCGAGGGACGCCATCTTTGATGACGTCCCTTAAAGGAACCTTCATTCTGTTTTAGGACATCGGAAGAAGAGGATGGATCCGCGCTGGAGGTCTTGAAGATGGAGCCGCTCGTCATCGGATGGAAGAACATAGAAGATGCGGCTTGGATGAAGATGTTTGCCGGTCCGGATCTACTCTTCTGCTCGGATAGGATGAAGACTTCTGCCCAAAGATGGAATTCTTTAGCCGCCGCTTGGATCAAGATTTCAGCCGGAGGATGGACGTCACTCTTCAGCCCCCACTTGGGCTTGGATGAAGACTTCGGAGGCTCCTCTGGAACCCGGTGTGGTGAAGACAAGGTAGGGAGATCTTCAGGGGCTTAGTGTTAGGTTTATTTAAGGGGGGTTTGGGTTAGATTAGGGGTATGTGGGTGGTGGGTTGTAATGTTGGGGGGGGGGTATTGTATGGGGGTTTTTTTTACAGGCAAAAGAGCTGAATTCTTTGGGGCATGCCCCGCAAAAGGGCCCTTTTAAGGGCTGGTAAGGTAAAAGAGCTTTTCTATTTTAATTTTAGAATAGGGTAGGGCATTTTTTTATTTTGGGGGGTTTTGTTTTTTTATTAGGGGGCTTAGAGTAGGTGTAATTAGTTTAAAATTGTTGTAATATTTTTCTAATGTTTGTAAATATTTTTTTATTTTTTGTAACTTAGTTCTTTTTTATTTTTGTACTTTAGTTAGTTTATTTAATTGTATTTATTTGTAGGTATTGTATTTAATTAATTTATTAAATGTGTAGTGTTAGGTTTAATTGTAACTTAGGTTAGGATTTATTTTACAGGTAATTTTGTAATTATTTTAACTAGGTAGCTATTAAATAGTTAATAACTATTTAATAGCTATTGTACCTGGTTAAAATAATTACAAAGTTGCCTGTAAAATAAATATTAATCCTAAAATAGCTACAATATAATTATAATTTATATTGTAGCTATATTAGGGTTTATTTTACAGGTAAGTATTTAGCTTTAAATAGGAATAATTTATTTCGTTAGATTTAAATTATATTTAATTTAGGGGGGTGTTAGGGTTAAGATTAGACTTAGCTTTAGGGGTTAATAAATTTATTAGAGTAGCGGTGAGGTCCGGTCGGCAGATTAGGGGTTAATACTTGAAGTTAGGTGTCGGCGATGTTAGGGAGGGCAGATTAGGGGTTAATACTAATTATTATAGGGTTATTGAGGCGGGAGTGAGGCGGATTAGGGGTTAATATATTTATTACAGTGGCGGTGAGGTCCGGTCGGCAGATTAGGGGTTAATAATTGTAGGTAGGTAGCGGCGACGTTGGGGGCGGCAGATTAGGGGTTAATAAATATAATATAGGGGTCGGCGGTGTTAGGGGCAGCAGATTAGGGGTTCATAGGGATAACGTAGGTGGCGGCGATGTGGGGGGACCTCGGTTTAGGGGTACATAGGTAGTTTATGGGTGTTAGTGTACTTTAGAGCACAGTAGTTAGGAGCTTTATGAACCGGCGTTAGCTCATAAAGCTCTTAACTCCTGACTTTTTTCTGCGGCTGGAGTCTTGTCGTTAGATTTCTAACGCTCACTTCAGCCACGACTCTAAATACCAGCGTTAGAAAGATCCCATTGAAAAGATAGGATACGCAAATGGCGTAGGGGGATCTGCGGTATGGAAAAGTCGCGGCTGCAAAGTGAGCGTTAGACCCTTACTTACAAGACTCTAAATACCAGCGGTAGCCCAAAACCAGCGTTAGGAGCCTCTAACGCTGGTTTTGACGGCTAACGCCAAACTCTAAATCTAGCCAAAAGTTAATTCTGGTTTTAACGAAGTAGAGTCTCTTACGGCTATATTTAGAGTTCTGCGGCCAAAGTGGTGCGTTAGCTACGCGTGTTTTTTCCCCCTGCACCTTTTAAATACCGCTGGTATTTAGAGTTCACAGAATGGCTGCGTTAGGCTCCAAAAAGGGAGCGTAGAGCATAATTTACCGCCACTGCAACTCTCAATACCACCGGTGCTTACAGACGCGCTCGTGCACGATTCCCCCATAGGAAACAATGGGGCAGTTTGAGCTGAAAAAAAACCTAACACCTGCAAAAAAGCAGCGTTCAGCTCCTAATGCAGCCCCATTGTTTCCTATTGGGAAACAGTTTCTAAGTCTGCACCTAACACCCTAACATGTACCCCGAGTCTAAACACCCCTAACCTTACACTTATTAACCCCTAATCTGCCACCCCCGCTATCGCTGACCCCTGCATATTATTATTAACCCCTAATCTGCCGCTCCGTACACCGCCGCAACCTACGTTATCCCTATGTACCCCTAATCTGCTGCCCCTAACACCGCCGACCCATATATAATATTTATTAACCCCTAATCTGCCGCCCCCAACGTCGCCGCCACCTACCTACAATTATTAACCCCTAATCTGCCGACCGGACCTCACCGCTACTATAATAAAGTTATTAACCCCTAATCCGCCTCACTCCCGCCTTGCAAACCCTATAATAAATAGTATTAACCCCTTATCTGCCCTCCCTAACATCGCCGACACCTAACTTCAAGTATTAACCCCTAATCTGCCGACCGGACCTCGCCGCTACTCTAATAAATGTATTAACCCCTAAAGCTAAGCCTAACCATAACACCCCCCTAAGTTAAATATAATTTTTATCTAACGAAATAAAATAAATCTTATTAAATAAATTATTCCTATTTAAAGCTAAATACTTACCTGTAAAATAAACCCTAATATAGCTACAATATAAATTATAATTATATTGTAGCTATTTTAGGATTAATATTTATTTTACAGGCAACTTTGTAATTATTTTAACCAGGTACAATAGCTATTAAATAGTTATTAACTATTTAATAGCTACCTAGTTAAAATAATTACAAAATTACCTGTAAAATAAATCCTAACCTAAGTTACAATTAAACCTAACACTACACCATCAATAAATTAATTACATACAAATACCTACAAATAAATACAATTAAATAAACTAACTAAAGTACAAAAAATTAAAAAATAATTTACAAACATTATAAAAATATTACAACAATTTTAAGCTAATTACACCTACTCTAAGCCCCCTAATAACATAACAAAGCCCCCCAAAATAAAAAAAAATGCCCTACCCTATTCTAAAATAAAAATAGAAAAGCTCTTTAACCTTACCAGCCCTTAAAAGGGCTTTTTGCGGGGCATGCCCCAAAGAATTCTGCTCTTTTGCCTGTAAAAAAAAAAAATACAATACCCCCCCAACATTACAACCCACCACCCACATACCCCTAATCTAACCCAAACCCCCCTTAAATAAACCTAACACTAAGCCCCTGAAGATCTTCCTACCTTATCTTCACCACGCCGGGTATCACCGATCCGTCCAGAAGAGGGTCCGAAGTCTTCCTCCTATCCGGGCGATGTCTTCATCCAAGCGGGGGCTGAAGAGGTCCATCATCCGGCTGAAGTCTTCATCCAAGCAAGGGCTGAAGAGGTCCATGATCCGGCTGAAGTCTTCATCCAAGCGGGGGCTGAAAAGGTCCATCATCCAGCTGAAGTCTTCTATCAAGCGGCATCTTCAATCTTCTTTCTTCCGGCTCCATCTTCATCCCGCTGACGCGGAACATCCATCCTGGCCGACGACTTCCCGACGAATGACGGTTCCTTTAAGGGACGTCATCCAAGATGGCGTCCCTCGAATTCCGATTGGCTGATAGGATTCTATCAGCCAATCGGAATTAAGGTAGGAAAATTCCGATTGGCTGATGGAATCCAATCAGCCAATCAGATTGAGCTTGCATTCTATTGGCTGTTCCGATCAGCCAATAGAATGAGAGCTCAATCCGATTGGCTGATCCAATCAACCAATCGGATTGAACTTGAATCTGATTGGCTGATTCAATCAGCCAATCAGAATTTTCCTACCTTAATTCCGATTGTCTGATTGAATCCTATCAGCCAATCGGAATTCGAGGGACGCCATCTTGGATGACGTCCCTTAAAGGAACCGTCATTCATCTAGAAGTCGTCGGCCAGGATGGATATTCCGCGTCGGCGGGATGAAGATGGAGCCGGAAGAAAGAAGATTGAAGATGCCGCTTGATAGAAGACTTCAGCCGGATGATGGACCTCTTCAGCCCCTGCTTGGATGAAGACTTCAGCCGGATGATGGACCTCTTCAGCCCCCGCTTGAATGAAGACTTCAGCCAGATGATGGACCTCTTCAGCCCCCGCTTGGATGAAGACATCGCCCGGATAGGAGGAAGACTTCGGACCCTCTTCTGGACGGATCGGTGATACCCGGCGTGGTGAAGATAAGGTAGGAAGATCTTCAGGGGCTTAGTGTTAGGTTTATTTAAGGGGGGTTTGGGTTAGATTAGGGGTATGTGGGTGGTGGGTTGTAATGTTGGGGGAGGTATTGTATGGTTTTTTTTACATGCAAAAGAGCAGAATTCTTTGGGGCATGCCCCGCAAAAAAAGCCCTTTTAAGGGCTGGTAAGGTAAAAGAGCTTTTCAAATTTTATTTTAGAATAGGGTAGGGCATTTTTTTATTTTGGGGGGCTTTGTTATTTTATTAGGGGGCTTAGAGTAGGTGTAATTAGCTTAAAATTGTTATAATATTTTTATAATGTTGGTAAATTATTTTTTATTTTTTGTTCTTTAGTTAGTTTATTTAATTGTATTTATTTGTAGGTATTGTATTTAATTAATTTATTGATAGTGTAGCGTTAGATTTAATTGTAACTTAGGTTAGGATTTATTTTACAGGTAATTTTGTAATTATTTTAACTAGGTAGCTATTAAATAGTTAATAACTATGTAATAGCTATTGTACCTGGTTAAAATAATTACAAAGTTGCCTGTAAAATAAATATTAATCCTAAAATAGCTACAATATAATTATAATTTATATTGTAGCTATATTAGGGTTTATTTTACAGGTAAGTATTTAGCTTTAAATAGGAATAATTTATTTCGTTAGATTTAAATTATATTTAATTTAGGGGGGTGTTAGGGTTAAGGTTAGACTTAGCTTTAGGGGTTAATAAATTTATTAGAGTAGCGGTGAGGTCCGGTCGGCAGATTAGGGGTTAATACTTGAAGTTAGGTGTCGGCGATGTTAGGGAGGGCAGATTAGGGGTTAATACTATTTATTATAGGGTTATTGAGGCGGGAGTGAGGCGGACTAGGGGTTAATACATTTATTACAGTGGCGGTGAGGTCCGGTCGGCAGATTAGGGGTTAATAATTGTAGGTAGGTAGCGGCGACGTTGGGGGCGGCAGATTAGGGGTTAATAAATATAATATAGGGGTCGGCGGTGTTAGGGGCAGCAGATTAGGGGTTCATAGGGATAACGTAGGTGGCGGCGATGTGGGGGGACCTTGGTTTAGGGGTACATAGGTAGTTTATGGGTGTTAGTGTACTTTAGAGCACAGTAGTTAGGAGCTTTATGAACCGGCATTAGCCCATAAAGCTCTTAACTCCTGACTTTTTTCTGCGGCTGGAGTCTTGTCGTTAGATTTCTAACGCTCACTTCAGCCACGACTCTAAATACCAGCGTTAGAAAGATCCCATTGAAAAGATAGGATACGCAAATGGCGTAGGGGGATCTGCGGTATGGAAAAGTCGCAGCTGCAAAGTCTTACAAGACTCTAAATACCAGCGGTAGCCCAAAACCAGCGTTAGGAGCCTCTAACGCTGGTTTTGACGGCTAACGCCAAACTCTAAATCTAGCCGAAAGTTAATTCTGGTTTTAACGAAGTAGAGTCTCTTACGGCTAGATTTAGAGTTCTGCGGCCAAAGGGGTGCGTTAGCTACGCGTGTTTTTTTCCCCCCGCACCTTTTAAATACCGCTGGTATTTAGAGTTCACAGAATGGCTGCGTTAGGCTCCAAAAAGGGAGCGTAGAGCATAATTTACCGCCACTGCAACTCTCAATACCACCGGTGCTTACAGACGCGCTCGTGCACGATTCCCCCATAGGAAACAATGGGGCAGTTTGAGATGAAAAAAAACCTAACACCTGCAAAAAAGCAGCGTTCAACTCCTAACGCAGCCCCATTGTTTCCTATGGGGAAACAGTTTCTAAGTCTGCACCTAACACCCTAACATGTACCCCAAGTCTAAACACCCCTAACCTTACACTTATTAACCCCTAATCTGCCACCCCCGCTATCGCTGACCCCTGCATATTATTATTAACCCCTAATCTGCCGCTCCGTACACCGCCGCAACCTATGTTATCCCTATATACCCCTAATCTGCTGCCCCTAACACAGCCGACCCATATATTATATTTATTAACCCCTAATCTGCCGCCCCCAATGTCGCCGCCACCTACCTACAATTATTAACCCCTAATCTGCCGACCGGACCTCACCGCTACTATAATAAAGTTATTAACCCCTAATCCGCCTCACTCCCGCCTTGCAAACCCTATAATAAATAGTATTAACCCCTTATCTGCCCTCCCTAACATCGCCGACACCTAACTTCAAGTATTAACCCCTAATCTGCCGACTGGACCCCGCAGCTACTCTAATAAATGTATTAACCCCTAAAGCTAAGCCTAACCATAACACCCCCCTAAGTTAAATATAATTTTTATCTAACGAAATAAAATAAATCTTATTAAATAAATTATTCCTATTTAAAGCTAAATACTTACCTGTAAAATAAACCCTAATATAGCTACAATATAAATTATAATTATATTGTAGCTATTTTAGGATTAATATTTATTTTACAGGCAACTTTGTATTTATTTTAACCAGGTACAATAGCTATTAAATAGTTAATAACTATTTAATAACTACCTAGTTAAAATAAGTACAAAATTACCTGTAAAATAAATCCTAACCTAAGTTACAATTAAACCTAACACTACACCATCAATAAATTAATTACATACAAATACCTACAAATAAATACAATTAAATAAACTAACTAAAGTACAAAAAATAAAAAAATAATTTACAAACATTATAAAAATATTACAACAATTTTAAGCTAATTACACCTACTCTAAGCCCCCTAATAACATAACAAAGCCCCCCAAAATAAAAAAATGCCCTACCCTATTCTAAAATAAAAATTGAAAAGCTCTTTTACCTTACCAGCCCTTAAAAGGGCTTTTTGCGGGGCATGCCCCAAAGAATTCTGCTCTTTTGCCTGTAAAAAAAAAAAAAATACAATACCCCCCCAACATTACAACCCACCACCCACATACCCCTAATCTAACCCAAACCCCCCTTAAATAAACCTAACACTAAGCCCCTGAAGATCTTCCTACCTTATCTTCACCACGCCGGGTATCACCGATCCGTTCAGAAGAGGGTCCGAAGTCTTCCTCCTATCCGGGCGATGTCTTCATCCAAGCGGGGGCTGAAGAGGTCCATCATCCGGCTGAAGTCTTCATCCAAGCGGGGGCTGAAGAGGTCCATGATCCGGCTGAAGTCTTCATCCAAGCGGGGGCTGAAAAGGTCCATCATCCAGCGGAAGTCTTCTATCAAGCGGCATCTTCAATCTTCTTTCTTCCGGCTCCATCTTCATCCCGCTGACGCGGAACATCCATCCTTGCCGACGACTTCCCGACGAATGACGGTTCCTTTAAGGGACGTCATCCAAGATGGCGTCCCTCGAATTCCGATTGGCTGATAGGATTCTATCAGCCAATCGGAATTAAGGTAGGAAAATTCTGATTGGCTGATGGAATCCAATCAGCCAATCAGATTGAGCTTGCATTCTATTGGCTGTTCCCATCAGCCAATAGAATGAGAGCTCAATCTGATTGGCTGATCCAATCAACCAATCGGATTGAACTTGAATCTGATTGGCTGATTCAATCAGCCAATCAGAATTTTCCTACCTTAATTCCGATTGGCTGATAGAATCCTATCAGCCAATCGGAATTCGAGGGACGCCATCTTGGATGACGTCCCTTAAAGGAACCGTCATTCATCTAGAAGTCGTCGGCCAGGATGGATATTCCGCGTCGGCGGGATGAAGATGAAGCCGGAAGAAAGAAGATTGAAGATGCCGCTTGATAGAAGACTTCAGCGGGATGATGGACCTCTTCAGCCCCTGCTTGGATGAAGACTTCAGCCGGATGATGGACCTCTTCAGCCCCCGCTTGAATGAAGACTTCAGCCGGATGATGGACCTCTTCAGCCCCCGCTTGGATGAAGACATCGCCCGGATAGGAGGAAGACTTCGGACCCTCTTCTGCACGGATCAGTGATACCCGGCGTGGTGAAGATAAGGTAGGAAGATCTTCAGGGGCTTAGTGTTAGGTTTATTTAAGGGGGGTTTGGGTTAGATTAGGGGTATGTGGGTGGTGGGTTGTAATGTTGGGGGAGGTATTGTATGGTTTTTTTTTACACGCAAAAGAGCAGAATTCTTTGGGGCATGCCCCGCAAAAAAGCCCTTTTAAGGGCTGGTAAGGTAAAAGAGCTTTTCAAATTTTATTTTAGAATAGGGTAGGGCATTTTTTTATTTTGGAGGGCTTTGTTATTTTATTAGGGGGCTTAGAGTAGGTGTAATTAGCTTAAAATTGTTATAATATTTTTATAATGTTGGTAAATTATTTTTTTATTTTTTGTTCTTTAGTTAGTTTATTTAATTGTATTTATTTGTAGGTATTTGTATGTAATTAATTTATTGATAGTGTAGTGTTAGGTTTAATTGTAACTTAGGTTAGGATTTATTTTACAGGTAATTTTGTAATTATTTTAACTAGGTAGCTATTAAATAGTTATTAACTATTTAATAGCTATTGTACCTGGTTAAAATAAATACAAAGTTGCCTGTAAAATAAATATTAATCCTAAAATAGCTACAATATAATTATAATTTATATTGTAGCTATATTAGGGTTTATTTTACAGGTAAGTATTTAGCTTTAAATAGGAATAATTTATTTAATAATATTTATTTTATTTCGTTAGATTAAAATTATATTTAATTTAGGGGGGTGTTAGGGTTAGGGTTAGACTTAGCTTTAGGGGTTAATACATTTATTAGAGTAGCGGTGAGGTCCGGTCGGCAGATTAGGGGTTAATAATTGTAGGTAAGGTAGCGGCGACATTGGGGGGGTGCAGATTAGGGGTTAATAAATATTATGTAGGGGTCGGCGGTGTTAGGGGCAACAGATTAGGGGTATATAGGGATAATGTAGGTTGCGGCGGTGTGCGGTCGGCAGATTAGGGGTTAAAAAAATTTATTAGAGTGGCGGCGATGTGGGGGGCCTAGGTTTAGGGGTACATAGGTAGTTTATGGGTGTTAGTGTACTTTAGAGCACAGTAGGTAAGAGCTTTATGAACCGGCGTTAGCCCATAAAGCTCTTAACTCCTGTCTTTTCTCTGTGGCTGGAGTCTTGTCGTTAGATTTCTAACGCTCACTTCAGCCAAGACTCTAAATAGCGGCATTAGAAAGATCCCATTGAAAAGATAGGCTACACAATTGGCGTAGGGGGATCTGCGGTATGGAAAAGTCACGGCTGGAAAGTGAGCGTTAGACCCTTTCCTGACTGACTCTAAATACCAGCGGGCGGCCAAAACCAGCATTAGGACCCCTGGTTTTGACGGCTAACGCAGAACTCTAAATCTAGGCGTTAGATATTTAGGGATTTACCTACATAAGAATCCATCTAAGTGGTATGAATTGAATTTTCATGTTTTACTGCAGAAAATTCATTCAGATTTAAAACTTTGGACAGCACTCCCTCTGTCAATTTCGGCAAAGGTCAATTTAATTAAAATGATTATATTTCCACGGTTACTTTTTGTCCTCCAGAATTTACCATTAATTCTAAACAACGCAGATTTGAGGAGTCTAAATTCTAGTTTTTCTCATTTTATCTGGTCTGGAATGAAAAAAAAACGCGTATTGCATTAGAAAAGTTAATGCAACCATGTGATTGTGCTGGATTAGCCTTGCCTAATATTAAGCTTTATAACTTAGCAGCCCTAGGGAAAATTGCGCTAGATTGGTTGACAGAGACAAGTTGGTTTTCCACTCAGGAGCTGGAGAAGTATTGTGTTTCCCTTTTTTCTCTTAAAGCTCTGCTACATATTAGGCCTAAAGATTTGCCGAGTAATATTCAAAATCTAATATCATTTAAGAATATAATCCTTTCTTGGCAGAGATTATGTATTTTGATCGGAATAGATTATACTCTTTCAGAATATTTACCAATAATAGGCAATCCAGAATTTTCTCCAGGTAATAACAAGGAAGTTTTTAGGTTTTGGGAACGTAAAGGCCTTAAAAATATATCTCAATTCTTCATGGAATCCGGCCATTTAGCCTCGTTCAAAGGTTTAAGACTTCAGTTTGACCTGCTTAGTAATAACTTTTACGCCTTCCTTCAAGTCCAGCATTTTATAAAGACCAAAGAATGGAGTGCTGTTGAGATGGCTGCATGGTCAGATATTAGAGCCCGTATTGCGATTACTAGAGTG
This sequence comes from Bombina bombina, assembly GCF_027579735.1. Taxonomy (NCBI): domain Eukaryota; kingdom Metazoa; phylum Chordata; class Amphibia; order Anura; family Bombinatoridae; genus Bombina; species Bombina bombina. The sequence continues at coordinate 224,718,360 of NC_069501.1, forward strand.
AAAGCTCCTTCAATTTCACTATTATACAGTATCATGTTGGCTAAACAAAGTGACTCTTTCTTACAAAAAATCATGGAAAAATGGAGACCGCTACTCCCAAGTGTTGACCAGGAAAAAATCAAGTCTAGTTGTAGAGCTGTAAGTAATTGTAGAATTCCAATATCATGGAAAGAAGGACACATGAAATTGATGAATAATTTTTATTGCACTCCCTTGAAAATGTCTAAAATATATCCTAGGCAAAGCTTTCTTTGCCCTCGATGTAGATCTTCGAAGGCTGATATACTACATATGTTTTGGGCATGTCACAAAATTGGGCAGTTCTGGAAAAAGGTTGCTTTCTGGATTAAGGTATTATATAAAGTATATATTATATATAGTATATATTATTTTCGATCAGGGATCATCTTCTTTTTGGAAAATCCCAATTCGGAATCTTTTCCCCAAAAAAAGATTCTGAACACAATTGTCCTACTTATTAGACAGTTGATTGTGAAAGATTGGAAATCAAAAAGAGCCCCCGGGTTTTCAGTATTCATTAAAGAAATCCAAATGCAAATAATTTTTGAATCCTGTCAATTGGGAGAAGCTAGCGAAAGAGAAATTAGGAAGTTTTTATAAGGGTGGCTGCCCATTATTAAGACATACCCAGAACCGGAACAAAAGACAATTGTATGTCCTTTTTTAAGTTCTGAGTGTTTCATTGACCTTGTGTTAATGGGTGACTTCCCAGCAGATTGGATATCTGGGCATAGGGAGGTATAACCGAGTGTGCTGAGAACTTCATCTGTCCAGTTTTTCCACAGCTAGCTCGGGGACGGACGTCTGGAGGGGAGGTGGATGGTCTTGAGCGTGGGGGGAGGGGAGTCAGGAGAAGAGAATGTTATCCCCATTTATTTTTTCTTCCCCCTTTTTCGTGTTTTTTTGTTTTGTTTTGTTTTGTTTTTGTTTAGTTAATAGGTTAAAATTCGCCTACAGTGTAAAAATTTAGAATATTTCATTTTCTTTTTAGTGACGCTATGTGCTGTCATATAGTCTTTTAAAGGTGAACAGTATTGCTTACTTGTTTTATTTAGGATTATGGCATTATCTGTTACTGTATTCTAGAAGTTATTAAGTTCAACACCCTGCAAGGTGTGTGTTTTGTATTCTTGTTTCTGTATTACTCTGAATGTGGAATTACACTGTCGGTTTGCATAAATAAATAAATAATAAAAAAAAAAAGATCTATTTCCAAATAGCAATGATTGTTGTGCAAAAACACCATCCAAATATACTTTGCTTAATATGGATCATAGGGATTAACATAGGGATTATCAGTGATAATTAGGAATAATTATATAGCTCAAAAAGGATTTATACAAAAAAAAACTGATATCCCACTCCAAGTTTAAACCCATGGGCATCCTAGTTTTGAGCTTATATATCCAGTACAGTTCCTTTTTGTCAAGTATTTTAAAGAGTTTTTGCAAGGTCAATGACTTTTACTGAGAAATTGCCAATATTGGTGAAGTGTAAGAGATTAAAATGCCTGACCACTGTGGAATCCTTATTATAGTTTTTAACATCATTACCATGTTCCCTTACCCTGACATTTACCTCCCTCGTTGTTTTACCAACATATTGCACGTGGCAAATGTTTTACTCTAGCAAACAAACTGCAAATAGTAGTTTTACAATTAGCAAAAAATGCAATTTTATAGATCATATAATCCACAGATGATCTAAACGAACTTGTCACCTCCATCATATTACATGTCAAACAGGTCCTAGCTCTACATCTATAGTTTCCCTTATTTCTTATCCAGTGGTCACCCCTGGTCTTCTTCATACCAGGGACCATACTAGGAGCCAATCTAGATGCCAAAGTCAAAGGTTTTTTAGGATGACTCTGTAATATATTATCACTTGCAAGTATTGTTAGATTTCTTTTTAGAACTTTTAATATCTGTAGAAATTGGGTTGTACATTCGGTAGTAAACACAACACTTTCTTTATACAAATTATCCAATCTTGTAGAATCCTTGTTCCCTAATCACCATTGTGCTAATTTCCAATTTTGTTTCCTCTATTTTAATGGGATCATATCCTCTTGATACTAACCTCTTGGCCAACTCACTAACTAACTGTAAATATACATTATCATCATTAGTATTACGCCTTAACCTGATGAACTGGCCCCTCTGAATGACACAAACAAGGTGAGGAGGATGACACAAACTTGTATGGAGAATAGTATTCCCCGCCGTGGGTTTTCTGAAAGTCCTTGACACTACTCTCATGTTCTCAATGTCACCTTCAAGTGTCACATCCAAGAAGTCAGTTCTCACAGGATCATACCCTCCAACAAATTTCAAGCACATGACATTGTCATTCAAAAAGGCAAGGAAAGAACCAAAACCAATTTCATCGACAAGCTCATCAATGATCAATATGAGGTCATCATCAATAAATCATTTGTAATAGAGAATTTTATCTGTATGATTCCTATGGTCACCATTATAAATATATTTCAACTCCCAGTAACCTAAGTAAAAATGCAAATGCAAAGCAGGGGGCAAATTCCGTTCCGCAGCACTGGAGATAGAAATTATCATTGAACATCAAAAAACTATCGCCTTGATTTAGAGTTTTGCGTTAGAAGGGGTGCGTTAGCTACGCGTGGTTTTTACCCCCCGCACCTTTTAAACAACGCTGGTATTTAGAGTTCTCTGAAGGACTGCGTTAGGCTCCAAAAAGGGAGCGTAGAGCATAATTTACCGCCACTTCAACCCTCAATAACAGCGTTGCTTAAGGACGCGGCCAGCTTCAAAAACGTGCTCGTGCACGATTCCCCCATAGGAAACAATGGGGCAGTTTGAGCTGAAAAAAAACCTAACACCTGCAAAAAAGCAACGTTCAGCTCCTAACGCAGCCCCATTGTTTCCTATGGGGAAACACTTCCTAAGTCTGCACCTAACACCCTAACATGTACCCCGAGTCTAAACACCCCTAACCTTACACTTATTAACCCCTAATCTGCCGCCCCCGCTATCGCTGACCCCTGCATTACACTTTTAACCCCTAATCTGCCGCTCCGGACACCGCCGCAACCTACATTATAGCTATGTACCCCTAATCTGCTGCCCCTAACATCGCCGACCCCTATATTATATTTATTGCCCCCTAATCTGCCCCCTCAAACATCGCCGCTACCTTACCTACACTTCTTAACCCCTAATCTTCTGACCGGACCTCGCCGCCACTATAATAAATGTATTAACCCCCAAACCGCCTCACTCCCGCCTCAAAAACCCTATAATAAATAGTATTAACCCCTAATCTGCCCTCCCTAACATCGCCGACACCTAACTTCAAGTATTAACCCCTAATCTGCCGACCGGACCTCACCGCTACTATAATAAATGTATTAACCCCTAAAGCTAAGTCTAACCCTAACCCTAACACCCCCCTAAGTTAAATATAATTTAAATCTAACGAAATAAAATAAATCTTATTAAATAAATTATTCCTATTTAAAGCTAAATACTTACCTGTAAAATAAACCCTAATATAGCTACAATATAAATAATAATTACATTGTAGCTATTTTAGGATTAATATTTATTTTACAGGCAACTTTGTATTTATTTTAACCGGGTACAATAGCTATTAAATAGTTAATAATTATTGAATAGCTACCTAGTTAAAATAATTACAAAATTACCTGTAAAATAAATCCTAACCTAAGTTACAATTAAACCTAACACTACACTATCAATAAATTAATTAATAAAACTACCTACAATTATCTACAATTAAATCAACTAAACTAAATTACAAAAAAAACAAACACTAAATTACAAAAAATAAAAAAAGATTACAAGAATTTTAAACTAATTACACCTACTCTAAGCCCCCTAAAAAAATAACAAAGCCCCCCCAAAATAAAAAAATGCCCTACCCTATTCTAAAATAAAAAGTTTACAGCTCTTTTACCTTACCAGCCCTTAAAAGGGCCTTTTGCGGGGCATGCCCCAAAGAAAACAGCTCTTTTGCCTATAAAAAAACATACAATACCCCCCAACATTATAACCCCCCACCCACATACCCCTAATCTAACCCAAACCCCCCTTAAAAAACCTAACACTAAGCCCCTGAAGATCTCCCTACCTTATCTTCACCACGCCGGGTATCACCGATCCGTCCAGAAGAGGGTCCGAAGTCTTCATCCTATCCGGCAAGAAGAGGACATCCGGACCGGCAAACATCTTCATCCAAGCGGCATCTTCTATCTTCATCCATCCGACGAGGAGCGGCTCCATCTTCAAGACCTCCGGCGCAGAATATCCTCTTCTCCCGACGACTAGACGACGAATGTAGGTTCCTTTAAGGGACGTCATCCAAGATGGCATCCCTCGAATTCCGATTGGCTGATAGGATTCTATCAGCCAATTGGAATTAAGGTAGGAAAAATCTGATTGGCTGATTGAATCAGCCAATCAGATTCAAGTTCAATCCCATTGGCTGATCCAATCAGCCAATCAGATTGAGCTTGCATTCTATTGGCTGTTCGATCAGCCAATAGAATGCAACCTCAATCTGATTGGCTGTTCCAATCAGCCAATTGGATTGAACTTGAATCTGATTGGCTGATTAGGGGTTAATACTTGAAGTTAAGTGTCAGCGATGTTAGGGAGGGCAGATTAGGCGTTAATACTATTTATTATGGGGTTTTTGAGGCGGGAGTGAGGCAGTTTAAGGGTTAATACACTTATTATAGTGGCGGCGAGGTCCGGTCGGCAGATTAGGGGTTAATAAGTGTAGGTAGGTAGCGGCGACGTTGGGGGGGCAGATTAGGGGTTAATAAATATTATGTAGGTGTCGGCAATGTTAGGGGCAGCAGATTAGGGGTACATAGGGATAATGTAGGTTGCGGCGGTGTGCGGAGGGCAGATTAGGTGTTAAAAAAATGTATTAGAGTGGCGGCGATGTGGGGGGACCTCGGTTTAGGGGTACTTAGGTAGTTTATGGGTGTTAGTGTACTTTAGAGCACAGTAGTTAAGAGCTTTATGAACCGGCGTTAGCCCAGAAAGCTCTTAACTCCTGACTTTTTTCTGCGGCTGGAGTTTTGTCGTTAGAGTTCTAACGCTCACTTCAGCCAAGACTCTAAATACCGGCGTTAGAAAGATCCCATTGAAAAGATAGGATATGCAATTGACGTAAGGGGATCTGCAGTATGTAAAAGTCGAGGCTGGAAAGTGAGCGTTAGACCCTTTCCTGACTGACTCTAAATACCAGCGGGCGGCCAAAACTAGCATTAGGACCCCCTAACGCTGGTTTGGACGGCTAACGCAGAACTCTAAATCTAGGAGATAGCTTTTCTACAGCCAATACTGCAGTATTGAAATTTTCACTATAGGTAGGGAGACAACAGGCTATTTCAAATGAAAAAATAAAGTTAAATTTGTAAACATATTAATACTCATCTTCATCAGATAACATAGATCATTGGTAAAACATTAAAGGAGAGTACATTTTACAGTACACAATCCCTTTATTTAAAATAATTATATAATTCTTTAAATTAAAATAATTCTATCTAGTCTTAAATCCTAATATATGTTCATAACTTCTATTTAAAACATTGTGGGAAGTACAAAATCACTGTATGCTCAATCTCAAAATTCAACTTCCTGTACTCATAATAATTGTTATTTTTATGCCTCAGCTATTATTATTAGATGGCATTAAAATTGTGAGGGAATAGTTTAGTTATGGGTTGGGAACCTTTTAAAAGGACCATTTACTGATAAAAATCCCAATTACAGAGGTCAGGGAAGACTTAAAGAGACATTGTACACTAGATTTTTCTTTGCATAAATGTTTTGTAAAGTATCAATTTATATAGCCCATCTAGGAGTATTTTTGTAACAATGTATAGTTTTGCTTATTTTTAATCACATTGTGCTGATTTTCAGACTCCTAACCAAGCCCTACATTTTTAGATGAATACAGATGTCTACAGACTCCTGCTTAATCCTGTTTGTGTAATTTGTGTTTTCATATGCAGGGGAGGGGAAGTCTGCTCTACCTTATTTCTCAGCCCCTTTCCGTGGGTGTCCAGTCTAACCTCATCAACAGTACTAAATTGGGAACTTCTAAGTATGTTTTTAAAATATTTTTTACTGAATTAATTGGTCTTATATGCTGGGGGGGGGGGCGGTGTCTGCCTTTTACAGCTTTCCCAACCCTTTTCACTTGGTGTCCCAGCCTAACCTCATCAAGAGTGCTAAAGTGGTAACTTCTAAGTAAGTTTTTAAAAGGTTTTACACTGGATTTTTATACCAGCATCTTTGCGTATTCTTCTTTATAGTAGTTTCTATTACATGTAGTTATATGAAAATTGGTGTATACTGCCCCTTTAAGACCCTAGTTTTAGTACAGGAGAGTTAATCAGTGATTATTCATTTGTATCAATTTAATTATTTTTCTACGAAAAATGTTGGTCTCAAACAGTGCCTTAAAGGAACTAGTTTTGAAAAGAGCACATAACGTAGCTTACTTGTACAATGTTGTCCCTGATTCTCTTTCAAGTTCAGCCCACATTTTGTAGCTTTCTGCCATCATACTGGTGTATATTGCTTGGTCATATGCCCTTCGGATTATGCGTGTTTGTCCATGAGAGCTTCCGCGGGAATGAGGTAACGGAAACTGAAATGCAAAAAGTCCTTGGTTTGTCAATGCCAAAAGTTGTTAATCAAAGGCTGATAAACTCTTTTAAAAATAAAAGAGGCATGCAATTGTTATTCAATGGAATGGCTCCTCTAGACCTGGCTTATTATTATTATACTTTATTTATGAAGCACCAACATATTCCGCAGCACTGTCCATGGGTACAATTAATTTAAATAAAACAATTATATAAAACTTGTAAGAGACAGGGCAAATTTAACAAACACCTACAGGAGGAATTGAGGGCCCTATTCCCGTGGGAACTTACAATCTAGAAGGGTAGGAGGGGGAGAAACAGGTGAGGACTGCAAGATTGAGAAAGATGTTAATGCAGAGTTAGATGAGGAAAGTGAAATTAATTTATTATTGAGTTGGGTGGTAGGCTTCTCTGAACAAAAAAGTCTTCAGGGATCATTTAAAAGAAGAAAGCACGAGGGAGAGTGTTTGAGAGGGTAGGTGCTGCATGACAGAAGTCCTGCATGGGAAGAGGTGATAGTTGAGGGAGCAGGTCATTGTTGGATCTTAGTGGGCGGGCTGAAGTATACTTGTTTATTGGAAAGGATAGGTAGTGGGGAGAGGCATTGGTGAGAGCTTTGTATGTAACAGTGAGAATTTTAAAATTTAATTTTGCTGTGAATGGGGAGCCAAAGAAGGGACTCGCAGAGAGGTGCAGCAGATACAGAGCGACGGGAAAGTTAGATTAGCCTGGCAGAGGCATCTAGGATGGATTGAAGGGGGGAGAGGCGGGAAAGAGGAAGGCCAGTAAGTAGGTTATTGCAGTAATTAAGTCGGGAAATAACAAGGGAGTGGATTATTTGCTTTGTGGTGTTAGCGCTCAGAAAAGGGAAAATCTTGGAAATATTGTGTAGGTGGTTGTGGCAGGATGTAAAAAAACAATTGGATGTGAGGGACGAAGGATATATTTGTTTCAAGTGTAACTCCGAGGCAGCGGACTTGGGGAGATGAGGAAATAGTGATGCTGTTGATAGTGATAGAGCTCAGTCTTGGACATGTTAAGCTTTAGGTGGTGAGAGGCCATCCAGATACCAGATAAGCAGTCACTGACATGAGAAAGGACAGAGGGAGAGAGAGCAGAGGTGGAGAGGTAGATCTGGGTGTCATCAGCATAGAGGTGATATTTGAAGCCATAACTGTTGATAAATTTACCCAGTGAAGAAGTATAAATTGAGATGAGTAGAAGACCCAGAACAGATCCTTGAGGTATTCCAGCAGACAGAGGCATTGGAGAGGAGGAGTTGCCGGCAAATGACACAGAGAAAGACCTATGAGAAAAATAGGAGTGAATCCAAGAAAGAGCAGTGTCACAGAGGCCAAAAGAGCTAAGAGTCTGTAGGAGGAGGGGGTGGTCAACTGTCTTGAAGGCAGCTGAAAGGTCAAGTAAGATGAGTATAGAGTAGTGGCCAATACTTTTAGCAGAGAGAAGATAATTAGTAACCTTGGTAAGTGCAGTCTCAGATGAGTGTTTGGGGTGGAATCCAGATTGCAGGGGGTCAAGCAAGGAGTTGGTGGGCAGGAAGTGGGTATGGTGATTGTAAACTAGTTTTACAAGGAGTTTTTATGTTAGTGGAAGCAGTGATATGGGCGGTAACTTTCAGGAGAATTAGGGTTGAGGGAGGGTTTTTTTAGTATGGGAGTGACGTTTGTGTGTTTGAAAGAAGATGGGAATGAACCAGTAGAGAGAGATAGGTTGAAGATGTGAATAAGAGTAGGAGTGAGGGTGGAAGACATGGGGGTATTAGATGGGAAGGGATAGGGTCAAGCTGGCAAGTAGTGAGGCGTGAGGAAGATAGTAATGAAGAAACTTAATTCTCAGTGGCTGGGTGGAAGATGCAGAGGGTGGCAGAGGGAGTAACTGGGCCTGTTGTTGGAATATTACAGGTTGGTGATGGGATGTTGCTTCGGATAGTACGCATTTTGTTTAAAAGTAGTCTGCCAGGTCTTGAGCACTAAAGACAGATGGGGTGGTGGAGCAGGTGGGTTGAGGAGAGAGTTAAAGATGGAGAAGATTTTTTTTTTTTTTCTCTTTCTTTCCCCCCCTCCCATTTAACTATGAGAATCGCCACACTAAACGTTCGGGGTCTTAACTCCCCTACTAAGCGGAGCCTTCTCCTCAAATTTTTAAAAACTCAACGACTAGATGTCGTGTATATACAGGAGACCCACTGGACGGGGTCGAGACCTGACATGTTTCGCCCTAGGGACTTCCCAATCTCCTTGTCCTCTACCTTTCATAAAAAAGCCAGGGGAGTTACTATTCTAATTGGTAGGCATGTTTCCTACGAACCTATATACCTGGAATCGGACCCCTCAGGCAGATATATAATCTGTGTCTGTCGGCTGGACAATATTCTGCTTACTTTGGTAGCTCTGTACTCCCCTAATGTCAACCAGACCAGATTCCTCAACCACCTCCTAAGTAAGGTGAACCAACTTGGGGAGGGGCAGGTTATCATAGGCGGAGACTGTAACCTGGTTTGGGACCCGAGCAGAGATAGAAGGTCACAGAGAGGGAACCTTCCACAACGGGGAGAGGAACACTACTCTCATCTCTTTAGAAGCGCCGTATCGCAACACTTGTACCATGACGTCTGGAGAGCTCTGCACCCTGACGTGGATGACTATACCTATTATTCGGCCTCTTCCCGGTCTTTCTCAAGGCTCGACTATTTTTTCTGTCGCTCGCGGGCGCTACAAGCAGTAGCAGAGGTGAGGATTGTGCCTTGCGCATGGTCAGACCACGACGCAGTGGTTATGGACGTCTCTTTGTCTCCCTCCGGAAAAGGCGGATGCTCTTGGCGTCTACCAGAATATCTTCTCGCGGACTCACTGGTTCCTCTCTGGCAGCAGGAAATCGAGGAGTTCCTCTGTGTAAACGACACGGGATCCATATCGGCACTAACTTTGTGGGCGACGCTTAAGGCCTATCTACGCGGACTCTTTATGCAAAAGTCGTCGGAATCCAAACGGCTCAACTCTATCATGATTACACTCTCTCCAGAACTCGACTCAGAGTGTCTAGATCGGACTCCCTGACAAGCTCTTAAAAAGCAGATAGAGACCCGGGAATTGGAGAAGGTCCAGAGAGGGCTCTATTTTCTGAAACAGAGGTACTACCACAAAGGTGACAGGGCGGATAAGCTTTTGGCCCATAAACTTCAACAAAGAACTTTACTAAGCAAAATAGCATTCATCACGAAAGAAAATAGGAAATTCTACTCCCCCAGTGACATTGGAGAAGCTTTTGCGGACTACTATAGTGGTCTTTACCAGATCTCTGACGACCCTTGCGCAAATTACGCACCAGTGCTGGCCATCTCTGAGTTTCTTAACGAACTTCAGCTACCACAGGTCCCTGAGGATATGATGGACTCTCTCACTGCTCCCATTTCGGCGGAGGAGATCACGGCGACGATCAAGAGTCTTAAGTCACACAAATCTCCAGGGCCTGATGGGTTTGATGCCATGTTCTACAAAAAGTTTGTAGTTCAGCTCTGTCCCCTTCTTACTCGGATGTTTGGGGAAGCAAGGGCTGCTGGCAAGTTCCCCCGAGAGTTTTTAGAGGCGTCAATTATAACCATACCTAAACCTGGGAAGAACCCTGAGTTCTGTGAGAGTTATCGCCCAATATCTCTCATAAATGGAGATGTGAAATTATACGCAAAAATCTTGGCCTCCAGATTAAACAAAATCCTTCCGGTTCTGGTCCACCCAGATCAAGTGGGGTTCACCCCGGGCCGCCAGGGCTCAGACAACACCAGGCGCCTATTGAATATCTTTTTTGAGTCTGCTGCCCTCAAGATCCCACTGGTTACCCTGTCGCTCGATGCTGAAAAAGCGTTCGACAGGGTCCGGTGGGAGTACATGGTAGAGGTCCTACGATCCTTCGGTTTCCCTTGGGCCTTCACAAAGGCGGTCATGGCTCTTTATTCAGACCCGTCTGCTAGAGTGATAGGACTGGGATTTGTATCTAGAACCTTCGGGATAAAGAATGGCACGCGGCAGGGGTGTCCTCTGTCCCCACTTCTATTCGCTCTGATGATGGAGCCTTTGGCCACCAGGCTGCGGGCGACCCCCGCTATCCAACCCCTGGTACTACATGATACCCCTCAAGTCTTGGCTCTATTTGCGGATGACTTGACGATCTTTCTGGCTGAGCCGGAGGAATCGCTCCCTGAACTATTTAAAATATTATCACAGTTTGCTAACCTAACGTATTACAAACTTAATTATACCAAGACTGAGGCTTATGCCCTAGGCTTATCTGATTCTACATTTAAGACTCTGAAGGGGAATTACCCATTCAAGTGGTCTCGAGACGGTCTGAAACACTTGGGGGTTGTCCTTTCTCATAACCCCAAACGAATTGTGACTGCTAATTATGGGTCTCTCCTCACTGAATTTCAGCAGAGGATTGCTGGTTGGAGGGTCGCGGAGGTTTCCTGGACAGGTAGGGTCGCAGCTGTGAAAATGCTTCTTTTACCCAAACTGATTTACCTTTTCAGATGCCTTCCGGTCCCCGTCCCAGCGTATTTACTTAATCATTTTCAGTCCATTCTTACAAAGTACATATGGAAAGGAGGCCATGTGAGACTCCCATTGACCCAGCTACAGAAGTCTAAGAGGTCTGGAGGCATGTCAGTCCCCAATGTCTCACTATATTACAAAGCCGCCATGCTTTCGCATATAACGGCCTGGGGAGTCAGGGAATGCTCTTCAAGATGGTTCCAGCTAGAACAAGGATCGTTACCAGCAGGTGTAGCCCTAGCCGAACTTATCTGGATCCCAGATCACGCCGAAGTGTTGAGTGGAATCCACAACCGCATAATTAAGACCTGTCTGAAACTCTGGAGAGAGCTGAGGTTGTCCGAGCAGGTTGCTCCGCATCCTTCCCCAATACATTCTATTCGAGCCCTTCTATGCTGTCTCCCGGATTCCCATCCTGGGAGATGGGAGGTTTTGGAGATCCGGCTACTCTCAGATTTATACCGAGGAGACGCATTAGCTATTCCCCCTCACACTTACCCGTCAGCGGATTTCCCTCGGGAACTACGCTTTGAATACCTTCGTTTGGTATCACTTCTCCTGTCCTGGGGATTCCGGAGATCGAATTTGCGAACCCTGACCAAGTGGGAGAGGAGATGGGGGGGGGGTAAACCCCTACGGGGCACCTTGTCATTTCATTATAGAATTCTTCTTAACTCTACTCATTTCACGAAAACTCCGTCTGTAGTGGCTTGGGAGAGAGACTTGGGGGCAGTGGCCCCAGATGGGAGGTGGCAGCGCGCTCTCCAAGATGTTATTGTAGCAGTTCGATGCTCTAATTTGTTTGAACTTTACCTCAAACTTCTGCTCCGGTGGCACTGGGTCCCAACCAGGTTACACAGAATATACCCCTCTCGGTCGGCAGAATGCTGGAGGGGCTGCGCGCGGCGTGGCACTCACCTACACATCTGGTGGGAATGCCCCAAATTAGGACATTTCTGGACCCAGGTGGCAGACCTATTGCAAAGTGTCAGGATCCTCCTAGCTGACAGCCTAATTTTCTCTGACATTATACTGTGTCTTTAAATTTCAATTATCTTCTCCAGCCAGCCTATAAATCTCCCAGTATCCTTTTCTTCATTGCTTGGTATTGGATTTTCTCCTCATCTAGCTACTGAACAACACGCAGTTGTTATTACCCTAAAACGACTTTTTGAACTTGTCTAATTTGACTTCTGTCAAGTTTTAAGTTTTTTATTCTCTCTTGCCTGCATACTTCACCCAGGCTCCGGTATTTACACTAAGCGTAGCAACTCTCCTACGTTTTTTCCGGATCTCTTTCTTCAGCCTGCAGTACAGGGATTCCTCCGCGGTGACGTCACACGCCAGCTTCACGGAACTCACCAGCTCCTCACTGCTTCTACCGCTCCGGATTTTTACACACAGGTCAGTTAAACTTGCCTTCCTGACTACCGAAGCAAACTCTCTAGTACACGCTAGCTTCACTGTTTTGATAAATATCGCTGTACCATCAACGACTTGTGTGTATATACATAGTGACATTCCATCTTCTGTAATTCAGCCTTATGAAAAGTTGTCACAAGCAATGCCGGTTAATAATGCATTTACTGCCTTAATATTTTCTACCTATTTTTTCTTTGCATATTAAGTTCTCATATTGGTTTGCGAAATAGCTCCCTGCTGCACATATTTCACACTGTGATACTAGATGCAGGAATAGAGTTCTATTTACCATTATTCCAATTACAATAAATGCTATTTGTTAATGGGGTTTGCAAATCACCTCTTAGGTGATTCATTTGCTCATCCCACACATTCTAGCTACAAACCATATAGTATAAGTTTCTCAGCAGCTGAGACTCACATTATTTTTAACACTTATTTCTTTAGTGTTCTAGTTCGCCTGACAGAATACCAAGCCCTTTAACAAAATGAATCCAGCTGAGATGACTACACTTCTACAGACTCTAACTCAAAGAGTAGATTCCTTGACTGAAGGTTTAAATACACTTAGAGCTGAAAACACTGCACTTAAAGCTTACATTAAGGATTATATTGAGACAAAGTTACATACTCCTGAACCACAAGTCAGTTTACCTGAAAAATTCTATGGTGATAGGGCACACTATAGGGACTTTAAGAATGCATGCTTACTTTTATTTACATTAAAAACCCAATCTTACTCCACTGACAGGATCAGAGTCTTAACAACTATATCTTTCCTAAGGGGGGAACCACGTAGTTGGGCAAACAGTTTTTTCGAATCTAATGACACCATATTAGACTCTTTGGAGAATTTCTTCTCTGCAATGGGTCAATTATACGAAGACCCATTCAAGCAACAAACCGCAGAAACTGCCCTTAGGGCACTTAAACAGAAAAAAAGAATGGTGGAAGATTATATAGCTGACTATAAAGACTCAGAGTGGAACAACTTATCCTTAAGGAATCAGTTCCGCCTGGGTCTTTCAGACGCGGTTAAGGATGAATTGTCCCGAACTGATATGCCCCCCACTCTAGAGGGTTTGATAAATCTAAGCATCACAATAGATAGATGCTTACGAGAAAGACAACATGAACGATCATATCCTGATCATATCCTGATTCTTACACAAAGAAAACCACTAGTACTACACCCTCTATCTCCACTACAAAGTGGCACTCTGAGCCAATGGATATTGGGTTCCTAAAAGCCCCTTTAACCGCACAAGAAAAGACCAGAAGGAGAGAAAATAATCTCTGTCTCTACTGTGCGTCAGATGAGCATACAGTAAAAGAATGCCCAGTTCTCCAAAAATCTAACAGGGGTAAGTCCCTATTATTTTCCTCTTGTTGCAATACATATGATAGTAGAAGTGCCTACTGTAAACTTTCACTTCTTTTCCAGTGGGATCTCCATCGTCTCCACGTCCCCGCAATTATTGACTCAGGAGCTACTGCCTGCTATATTGATAAAGAATATACACTTAGAAATAAAATTCCACTTATGCAGAAAAAGTTTCCTGTTTTATTAAGAGGAATTGATGGTAACCCTATCTCATCAGGTCCAGTAGCCTTACATTTGATGTAATCTCCTCTCCGGTTTCTCCGGTTATACTTGGTTTAAACTGGCTAACCTTACATAATCCCACTATCTCCTGGGACACTCTCTCTGTAACTTTTGACTCAGATGGTTCAGTATTATGCATACTTCCACCACTGATTTAGACTTCCACTTACCTAATGAGTATAAGGATTTTGCTGATGTCTTCTCCAAAACTGAGTCTGAAACTCTTCCACCTCACAGGAAATACGACTGCCCCATAGAGCTAGTCCCTGGAGCACAAATTCCTTATGGCCACATTTTTCCTCTATCTAAACCTGAACTTACACACCTTAAAACTTATCTAGAGGAAAATTTAAGGAAAGGTTACATACGGCCCTCTACTTCACCAGCTGGTGCCGGTATGTTTTTTGTAAAAAATAAAGACGGCAGTTTACGCCCCATAGTTGACTACCGACAGCTTAATAAGGTGACAGTAAAAATTGCTACCCCTTACCTCTTATCCCAGAGTTAATAGAGAGATTTGAAGGGGCTAAATTTTTTACAAAATTAGATCTAAGGGGAGCGTACAATCTAATCCGAGTAAGAAGTGGTGATGAGTGGCTGACGGCTTTTCGTACTCGCTACGGCCTGTACGAATATACTGTAATGCCGTTTGGGCTATGTAACGCCCCGGCCACTTTCCAGCACCTAATAAATGACTTATTCAGAGATTTCCTTGACGTTTTCTTAGTCATTTATTTGGATGACATTCTGATCTACTCAAAAACTTTAACCCAGCACATATCACATGTCAGACAGGTACTCTCTAGATTAAGAACTAACTACCTGTATGCAAAACCTGAGAAATGCATATTCAATTCAAATAAAATAACCTTCTTAGGCTACGAAATAAGTCCTATGGGTATACGCATGGAGGAAGGTAAGATTCAGGCGATTATTGATTGGCCTGTCCCCAAATGCAGAAAAGAGGTTCAGAGTTTTCTCGGTTTCGCGAACTTTTATCGCAAATTTATTAAAAACTTCTCTAACATTGTTAAACCCTTAACAAATCTGACCAAACAAAATGTACCTTTCCATTGGGATCAGCTTACTCAAAAGGTTTTTGATGATCTAAAAAACAGGTTCACAACAGCTCCTATCCTCAAATTTGCTAATCCTGAATTGCCTTTTGTTCTCGAGGTAGACGCTTCTGATGTCGCCGTGGGAGCCGTGCTCTCTCAACGCCAAGCCTTAGATCAACCTCTCCATCCAGTGGCCTTCTATTCTCACGGGTTGTCCCCCCCTGAACAAAACTATCCTATTGGGGATAAAGAGCTTTTGGCCATCAAGATGGCACTTGAACACTGGCGACATCTCTTGGAGGGTACCAAGATACCAACTTTAATTTATACGGACCACCGTAATCTGCAATATCTCAAATCCACAAAGACTCTGTCGGCCAGACAGGTACGATGGAACCTTTTTTTTTCTAGATTCAATTATCAGATTGTTTATCGTCCCGCAAACAAAAATCATAAGGCAGATGCACTATCAAGGCTTCCGAATTATGTCCGTTCAAAGTCCTCGGTAGAAAGCATTATACCTTCTGAAAATTTCATCTCCTTTGTTATTGACTCTGAATCTTACCTAAAAGGAGAACAACTAAATGATACAAACAAACCTTTACATCTACTACAGAAAAGACATAACGGCCTCTACTATTTTCAGGACAAATTGTACATTCCACCCACTCTACGTCAGATGGTTCTTGAATCCTCACATGACTCTTTATTCGCAGGTCACCCTGGTGTTAGAAAGACTCAAGAACTTATAGGGAGGAATTACTGGTGGCCGGGTATGTCGCGAGACGTGAGGACTCATATACTCTCCTGTAGAAAATGTACCATATCAAAGAGGTCAAAACATTCTCCTTATGGGTTGTTAATTCCTCTTCCTACACCCAGTAGGCCTTGGCTAGATATTGCCGTTGATTTTATCGTTGATTTACCTAAATCAATGAATAACACAACCATCCTGGTTATTGTTGACTTATTTAGCAAAATGTGTCATTTTGTTCCATATCACAAACTTCCCACAGCATCTGAAACCATCCAACTTCTCATCTCTAACGTCTTTAAATACCACGGAATACCTGATAGCATCACCAGTGACAGAGGAACTCAATTCTCTAGTAAGTTGTGGTCTGAGTTTTGTAAAACCTTTGGAATAAATAAAAGATTAAGCACCGCATACCATCCTCAGTCAAATGGCCAAACTGAAAGATCAAACCAATGGCTAGAACAATTTCTCAGAACATACTGCTCATCTCAACCTCAAAATTGGTCCACTCATCTGTCATACGCTGAGTTCTGTTTTAATAACACCGTCCACTCCACTACAAAAGAAACCCCCTTTTTCGTGAATTATGGGTTCCATCCGAGGTTTCAAATTCTACCCAATCTCCAGACTCCCTCATTGAATGTTTCAGAACTAGCTGATATGATTTCTTCTAATTTCACAACCATAAAGGCCAGTATTGATGAGGCTAAAAGAACTCAAAAGTATTATTATGATAGGAAAAGGACTCCGTCACCGGTCTATTCTGTAGGTGACTTGGTGTGGCTATCCACGAAAAACCTCAACATGAACACCCCTTCTAAAAAATTCTCGCCTCTGTTTATAGGGCCTTATCCTATATCTCATATCGTTAACCAGAATGCTGTTCGTCTCCAACTTCCAGATTCTTTCAAGGTTCATTCAACTTTTCACGTTTCGCTAATAAAACCCTACAGAGCTCTCAGGGATTCTCTTCCTTCTTCATTGGCTGTCCCGTTGGTAGTGGATCCAAACACCGAATATGAGGTACACTCCATCCATGATTCAAGACTTTCCCGTGGAATCCTCCAATATCTGGTCCGCTGGAAGGGCTATTCTCCGGAGGATGACTCCTGGGAGCCTGCCTGCAACATATCTGCTCCCAGACTTGTTGCCTTGTTCCATCGTAGGAACCCGGATCGTCCTCGACCTTGAGCCCCGGGGTTGCTCCTTGAAGGGGGGGTCCTGTCAGGATCCTCCTAGCTGACAGCCTAATTTTCTCTGACATTATACTGTGTCTTTAAATTTCAATTATCTTCTCCAGCCAGCCTATAAATCTCCCAGTATCCTTTTCTTCATTGATTGGTATTGTATTTTCTCCTCATCTAGCTACTGAACAACACGCAGTTGTTATTACCCTAAAACGACTTTTTGAACTTGTCTAATTTGACTTCTGTCAAGTTTTAAGTTTTTTATTCTCTCTTGCCTGCATACTTCACCCAGGCTCCGGTATTTACACTAAGCGTAGCAACTCTCCTACGTTTTTTCCGGATCTCTTTCTTCAGCCTGCAGTACAGGGATTCCTCCGCGGTGACGTCACACGCCAGCTTCACGGAACTCACCAGCTCCTCACTGCTTCTACCGCTCCGGATTTTTACACACAGGTCAGTTAAACTTGCCTTCCTGACTACCGAAGCAAACTCTCTAGTACACGCTAGCTTCACTGTTTTGATAAATATCGCTGTACCATCAACGACTTGTGTGTATATACATAGTGACATTCCATCTTCTGTAATTCAGCCTTATGAAAAGTTGTCACAAGCAATGCCGGTTAATAATGCATTTACTGCCTTAATATTTTCTACCTATTTTTTCTTTGCATATTAAGTTCTCCTATTGGTTTGCGAAATAGCTCCCTGCTGCACATATTTCACACTGTGATACTAGATGCAGGAATAGAGTTCTATTTACCATTATTCCAATTACAATAAATGCTATTTGTTAATGGGGTTTGCAAATCACCTCTTAGGTGATTCATTTGCTCATCCCACACATTCTAGCTACAAACCATATAGTATAAGTTTCTCAGCAGCTGAGACTCACATTATTTTTAACACTTATTTCTTTAGTGTTCTAGTTCGCCTGACACAAAGGCTAGGCCTCCTTAATACTCTCACTAGTGAAACAGTGTTTTTCCACCTTGGGCTACAGAACCTTCCAAAACCATCCCGACTACTTAGTGTTATTATCCTTTTAACAGCGAAGCTTACTATCGCCAGACAGTGGGCGAAGCACACTCCTGTCCTGCTAGCCCCAGTCCTGGAGTCCCTGGATTACATCCAAAAAATGGAAGAGTATGCGCTAAGGGTTGAAGGACGTTACGATCTTTACTGCTCAATCTGGTTACCTTGGGAGGAATATAGGGGGACAAGAGACCATAACGATTAAGTTTAAAACTAGGTTGGAGAGCAGTTCCTATGGCAAGACTTGACTGATGGCGATCTGGCTGTTCCTTTGGGGCGGCGGGGTTTTTTTGTTTTTTTTTTCTCTTTCTTCTTCGTTATCTCCCTCTCCCTCCCCTTTCATCCTTCTCTCATCCTCATCCTTAATAATAGTTCTTCGGACCACTTAACTTCCCCCCCATTCCCAAGCTGTGTTCATTGGGTGGCCTACACTCTGCAGTTCATAAACTTAACTCAAACATATCTTAGACGTTTTCATGTGCACAGTATTTACTTCCTATTCTATGTGAAGCCCAATGAGCATTTATGAATATAAGAATTAAGTCTTCTGCTGGAACCTGTCACCAGATCCCATGAGTGGATCTATTTAGTATTGTTGAGATTTGAATGTTTAGTTATTAAACTCTCTAAATGAGGCAGCATTAGGGTCAGCACCCCGGCCCCATCGCTAATTTAAGAAAATATGTTACTGCGGGGAGTTAATGACTTGTATTATTGCTTATGATACTGTCTTTATTGCAATATTTGTAAACCTGACTTTGTTATTGCCTCAATAAAAATTTATTTAAAAAAAAAAAAAAAAAAAAGATGGAGAAGAGTCATTTAGGGTTTGAGGAAAGAGTAGATATGAGAGAAAAGAAGTAGATTTACTTGGCTAAGTGAAGGGCAGAAATGTATGAATGAAGAATAAACTTATATAGTGTATGAAATCAGGTTCAGAGTGAGTTTTCCTCCAGACACGCTCAGAAGTACGGGAGCATTTTTGCAAATAGCATGTTTGCTGAGAGTGCCAGGGCTGTAACTGACGGTGTGATGTTTTGTGCAGTCAGGGAGGGGCAAGTGTGTCTAGTGCAGAGGAGAGAATTTTGTTATAGTGGGCTGTAGTGAGATCAGGGCAGGTTCTAGTGGAAGTGTGAGGGAGGAGATCTTGAATTATTTTTGAAAATTGGAGCGTATCCACAGTGTGTATATTTCTACGGGAGTGGGATGGACAAGTGGGTTTAGCTGTTGCATTAATATTTTAGGTGACCAGGTGATGGTCTGAAATGGGAAAAGGGCAACAGGTGAGGTGAGATATAGAGTAGAGGTAGGAAAATACCAGGTCGATGGAGTGTCCATCACAGTGAGTAGGGAATAGGGTGGTTTGTGAGAGACGGAAGGAGGATGTGAGTGAAAGAAGTTTAGAGGCAGCAGGGGCAGATGGTTTGTCAATGAGAATGTTGAAGTCCCAAAGAATTAGGGCTGGTATATTTGTAGAGAGAAAGTGAGGAAGCCATGCGGCAAACGTGTCAAGGAATTGGGAAGTTGATCCAGGAGGGCGATAGATGACTGCCACTCTGAGGGAGAGGGGGGAGAACAGGCGAATACAATGGACTTCCAAAGGAGGAGAAGGAGAGAGATGGGATTGGAGGTAGGTACTGAAAAGTGAAGGAGGGGGAGAGCAGGATCCCAACACCGCTGCCATGTTTCTCACCTGGCCTAAGGGTATGGCTAAAGTGAAGACCACCATGTGTGATAGCATCAGTGGAAAGGGTGTCAGAAAAAGATAGCCAGGTTTCGGAAATTGCTAAAAGGGTGACAGCATTTGATATAAACAGGTCATGAATGGTTGTAAGTTTGTTGCAGACAGAACGAGA
The DNA here is from genome assembly GCF_027579735.1 of Bombina bombina. Classification (NCBI taxonomy): domain Eukaryota; kingdom Metazoa; phylum Chordata; class Amphibia; order Anura; family Bombinatoridae; genus Bombina; species Bombina bombina. The sequence continues at coordinate 224,738,537 of NC_069501.1, forward strand.
GTTCCATAGTGCACAAGTGAAAGGAGTGTGTGCATATGGGATGCATTGGATGGAAATTAGGTTATGTGTGTTGCTTTTGTTAATGTTTCTATAAGGAGTATGTGGTGGAAATGTGGGTGGGCCCAGGATTTGAAGAGATGTCGCCTGATGCTAATAGCAGCAAGATGGAAAGTAAGAGTAGGGGAGAATGAGATTTATTATTTTGTTGATAAAAATTGTATGTGCAGTATCTATTTAACCCTGTTGAGGACCATTAAGGACATGTATGTGACAGGGTAAGGTTTGCGAAGTCTGCATTGTGTACTTTCAATTCGTAGAGTTAAGGGATATAAAACACCAACATTTTCCTTCATGATTTGGATAGAACATTCAATTTTAAACAACTTTCCAATTTACTTCTATTATCAAATGTGCTTCAATATCTTGTTATCCTTTGCTGAAGGAACAGCATTGCACTACTAGCAGCTAGCTGAACTTATCTTGTTAGCCAATCACAATAAAGAAATTTGTGCAGGCACCAATCAGCAGCTAGCTCTCATTAGTGTAGGATATGTGGGTATTTAACAAGGGATACCAAAAGAACAAAGCACATTTGAAAATAGAAGTGAATTAAAATGACATGCTCTATCTGAATCCTTAAAGGGACATGAAACCCAAATTTTTTCTTTTATGATTTAGAAAGAGCATGCCATTTTAAACAACTTTCTAATTTACTTCTATTATCTAATTTGCTTTATTCTCTTGATATACTGTGCTGAAAAGCATATCTAGATATGCTCAGTAGCTGCCGATTGGTTGCTGTACATAGATGCCTCATATGATTGGCTCACCCATGAGCATTGCTATTTCTTCAACAAAGGATATCTAAATAATGAAGCAAACTAGATAATAGAAGTAAATTGGAATGTTGTTTAAAATTGTATTCTCTACTTGAATCATAAAAGAAAATTTTTGGGTTTAGTGTCCCTTTAACGTTTATTTTTGACTTTCCTATCTCTTTAGATTACAGGAAAAAGGGGAATGTAAATAATTAAAATATACTGTACAATACTATTATTGAACACAGTTAAAATGTTATATTAGAATCTCAAGGCATTTTCAGAATGTGGAGGGAACCATCATAAAATTTGTAAATACTGGAAATGATTTGGCATAGGGATGCATAAATAACATTTAAAAAAAAAAATAAAAAAAATTATATAGACGATCTGTTTCTGATCTGGAGGGGGGACCAACAAGGTTTGGATTCTTAGTTTAAAGAACTAAATCAAGTAAGTGACAATCTCAAATTCAAGATTACCTGCGATAAACAAACAATTGACTTCCTAGATTTAAGAATCTATAGATCTGGAACTGGTCTGAAGACGACACTATACCAAAAACCTACTGACAGGAACTCTATTCTACAAGGAACAAGTTGCCATCCACCATTTCTTAAAAGGGCCTTGCCCAAATCGCAGTTTAAGAGGGTCACTCGGAACAACAGTGACCAAGTGAATAAACAGCTGCAACTTGAGGAGATGAGGAACAAGTTTGAACAGCGTGGGTATAATAAGCAACATCTCACTGCTGCGTTCCTGGAGGCTAAGAATATTTCACAGAATGAAGCTTTGATGAAGACTGTACCGGAGGCACCACCCAAGGCACGGATGATATTGACGACCACCTTCACTCCTGACAAGGTTGCTCTACCAAATATACTGTAAGATATTGGGATATTATCTCAACTGACAAAGGACTGTCTTGTGATTCCATGGACTCACCAATTGTTGGGTACAGGAGGGCGGCCTCCTTAAGGGATCATCTGATGCGATCCGATAATAGACTGAGTTACAAGTCTAAAACATGGTTAGACACCATCAAAAATGGGTGCTTCCGATGTAGTGGATGCACCACATGCAGTGGGATGACCCAGAGCAAATTTTTCACACACCCTTGGACTAACAGAAAATTTGCCATTAGACACAGAGTCACATGTACCACCAACTACATCATATATATGATCCATTGTCCATGTGGTAAATTCTATGTCGGCAAGACACAAGACGACGCCCGCACTAGAATGGCCAACCATAGGTCGGCCATTAGAGCAGCTCTAAACAGTGGCAAATCAGACCAACCAGTAGCAAGGCATTTTTTACAAGCCAAACACAAAAACACTGATCTACGATTCATTATCATAGATCATATCCCACCTCTTTCTAGAGGCAGTGATAGAGGTAGGCTGCTACTGCAGAGGGAAAGTAGGTGGATTTTTACACTTGATACTCTGGTACCTAAGGGATTGAATGTTCATTTTGTTATGCAATGTTTTCTGTGAATTGTGGTGATTTTGATTTCAAGTAGAATAATTCCTCAATGAGTTGTTGAGTTGTTTCTATGAGATATATATTTTTAAGTATTTTTGAATAGCTCCCAGGATTTCTTGAAATATATGATAGTTAGATCTTGCTTCCTGTGATTTGTATTTGGTGATATGCTTCTGGCCTTAGTGAGCATTATATGTAATACATATATTTGTAGATTTGGTGATTGTTATCCCATTATAATATGGTACTTTTGATATTTCGACTAGCTATATGCTTTGAATATTTTACATGTATATATATATATCATATTTTGCTCACCAATTTTTGTAATAAATAGACATAGACCAAGAATATGTGATTAGTGTCACGATATATACGTATTCAACGATATGAATTGTTACAATATTATGTTACTTTGAGGTATTGCTGTTTATGATATCAGTGGTATGATGTACTCATCTTCCTCAAAATCTGTGGGATCTGATGGATAATTCTATGACATAAATGGTTGTTTAAAACATCTTGCCTCCTATTTATAGTAACATTTAATTGAACATGTATTTATGACCAATATATGGGTCACATATGATGTGCTATGTTATCGTTAGGGTATATTCCGTGATGCATATGCTCTTCATTCGACCGGTATGCTTTATTGATAGGAATAATATGGATAATGTATACAGGCAGTGCAGAATTATTAGGCAAGTTGTATTTTTGAGGATTAATTTTATTATTAAACAACAAACATGTTCTCAATGAACCCAAATAACTCATTAATATCAAAGCTGAATAGTTTTGGAAGTAGTTTTTAGTTTGTTTTTAGTTATAGCTATTTTAGGGGGATATCTGTGTGTGCAGGTGACTATTACTGTGCATAATTATTAGGCAACTTAACAAAAAACAAATATATACCCATTTCAATTATTTATTTTTACCAGTGAAACCAATATAACATCTCAACATTCACAAATATACATTTCTGACATTCAAAAACAAATCAGTGACCAATATAGCCACCTTTCTTTGCAAGGACACTCCAAAGCCTGCCATCCATGGATTCTGTCAGTGTTTTGATCTGTTCACCATCAACATTGCGTGCAGCAGCAACCACAGCCTCCCAGACACTGTTCAGAGAGGTGTACTGTTTTCCCTCCTTGTAAATCTCATATTTGATGATGGACCACAGGTTCTCAATGGGGTTCAGATCAGGTGAACAAGGAGGCCATGTCATTAGATTTTCTTCTTTTATACCCTTTCTTGCCAGCCACGCTGTGGAGTACTTCGACGCGTGTGATGGAGCATTGTCCGGCATGAAAATCATGTTTTTCTTGAAGGATGCAGACTTCTTCCTGTACCACTGCTTGAAGAAGGTGTCTTCCAGAAACTGGCAGTAGGACTGGGAGTTGAGCTTGACTCCATCCTCAACCCGAAAAGGCCCCACAAGCTCATCTTTGATGATACCAGCCCAAACCAGTACTCCACCTCCACCTTGCTGGCGTCTGAGTCGGACTGGAGCTCTCTGCCCTTTACCAATCCAGCCACGGGCCCATCCATCTGGCCCATCAAGATTCACTCTCATTTCATCAGTCCATAAAACCTTAGAAAAATCAGTCTTGAGATATTTCTTGGCCCAGTCTTGACGTTTCAGCTTGTGTGTCTTGTTCAGTGGTGGTCGTCTTTCAGCCTTTCTTACCTTGGCCATGTCTCTCAGTATTGCACACCTTGTGCTTTTGGGCACTCCAGTGATGTTGCAGCTCTGAAATATGGCCAAACTGGTGGCAAGTGGCATCTTGGCAGCTGCACGCTTGACTTTTCTCAGTTCATTGGCAGTTATTTTGCGCCTTGGTTTTTCCACACGCTTCTTGCGACCCTGTTGACTATTTTGAATGAAACGCTTGATTGTTCGATGATCACGCTTCAGAAGCTTTGCAATTTTAAGAGTGCTGCATCCCTCTGCAAGATATCTCACTATTTTTGACTTTTCTGAGCCTGTCAAGTCCTTCTTTTGACCCATTTTGCCAAAGGAAAGGAAGTTGCCTAATAATTATGCACACCTGATATAGGGTGTTGATGTCATTAGATCACACCCCTTCTCATTACAGAGATGCACATCACCTAATATGCTTAATTGGTCGTAGGCTTTGGAGCCTATACAGCTTGGAGTAAGACAACATGCATAAAGAGGATGATGTGGTCAAAATACTCATTTGCCTAATAATTCTGCACTCCCTGTAATGTACGTACCACGATTGGAATGTGGCAATAAGTGATCCGTAATTATAGGTTGCTATGTGAAGGGCGTGTGTTTATATCCCAGAGAGGATTTATTGGTTCTGCAACATTGATGTCACCGGATTGGTGTACTAAGAATGTTTATGGTTGCTAAGCAACAGTAAGTATATACCGTAGAAGGATTATGAGTTAGATTTAATACAGGGAGTGCAGAATTATTAGGCAAGTTGTATTTTTGAGGATTAATTTTATTATTGAACAACAACCATGTTCTCAATGAACCCAAAAAAACTCATTAATATCAAAGCTGAATAGTTTTGGAAGTAGTTTTTAGTTTGTTTTTAGTTATAGCTATTTTAGGGGGATATCTGTGTGTGCAGGTGACTATTACTGTGCATAATTATTAGGCAACTTAACAAAAAACAAATATATACCCATTTCAATTATTTATTTTTACCAGTGAAACCAATATAACATCTCAACATTCACAAATATACATTTCTGACATTCAAAAACAAAACAAAAACAAATCAGTGACCAATATAGCCACCTTTCTTTGCAAGGACACTCAAAAGCCTGCCATCCATGGATTCTGTCAGTATTTTGATCTGTTCACCATCAACATTGCGTGCAGCAGCAACCACAGCCTCCCAGACACTGTTCAGAGAGGTGTACTGTTTTCCCTCCTTGTAAATCTCACATTTGATGATGGACCACAGGTTCTCAATGGGGTTCAGATCAGGTGAACAAGGAGGCCATGTCATTAGATTTTCTTCTTTTATACCCTTTCTTGACAGCCATGCTGTGGAGTACTTGGACGCGTGTGATGGAGCATTGTCCTGCATGAAAATCATGTTTTTCTTGAAGGATGCAGACTTCTTCCTGTACCACTGCTTGAAGAAGGTGTCTTCCAGAAACTGGCAGTAGGACTGGGAGTTGAGCTTGACTCCATCCTCAACCCGAAAAGGCCCCACAAGCTCATCTTTGATGATACCAGCCCAAACCAGTACTCCACCTCCACCTTGCTGGCGTCTGAGTCGGACTGGAGCTCTCTGCCCTTTACCAATCCAGCCACGGGCCCATCCATCTGGCCCATCAAGACTCACTCTCATTTCATCAGTCCATAAAACCTTAGAAAAATCAGTCTTGAGATATTTCTTGGCCCAGTCTTGACGTTTCAGCTTGTGTGTCTTGTTCAGTGGTGGTCGTCTTTCAGCCTTTCTTACCTTGGCCATGTCTCTGAGTATTGCACACCTTGTGCTTTTGGGCACTCCAGTGATGTTGCAGCTCTGAAATATGGCCAAACTGGTGGCAAGTGGCATCTTGGCAGCTGCACGCTTTACTTTTCTCAGTTCATGGGCAGTTATTTTGCGCCTTGGTTTTTCCACACGCTTCTTGCGACCCTGTTGACTATTTTGAATGAAACGCTTGATTGTTCGATGATCACGCTTCAGAAGCTTTGCAATTTTAAGAGTGCTGCATCCCTCTGCAAGATATCTCACTATTTTTAACTTTTCTGAGCCTGTCAAGTCCTTCTTTTGACCCATTTTGCCAAAGGAAAGGAAGTTGCCTAATAATTATGCACACCTGATATAGGGTGTTGATGTCATTAGACCACACCCCTTCTCATTACAGAGATGCACATCACCTAATATGCTTAATTGGTAGTAGGCTTTCAAGCCTATACAGCTTGGAGTAAGACAACATGCATAAAGAGGATGATGTGGTCAAAATACTCATTTGCCTAATAATTCTGCACTCCCTGTATATGAGGTTAGAGATTTGCATAGCGATGGCCAGAGAGGTGTATATAAACAGATATCTAAGTTTAGACTAATGGATGGAGTAATGTAGATCTACGATACTACCCTCTGACATAGCCGCTCCATACACTGACATGGTCTCAAGACACACACCTACGCTATATTATCTATACCCATACACTTCTCATTTACATCAGTAACTCCTAAATTTGCTATGTGTCATGCTTTTAATTTTGTGTAATAATTAATGATTTTTATTTTTATGTTTGACTTGGTGACTCTTTTGAACCTCCAGGGCCTCTGTACAAACTTCTGCGCATGTGCAGTTGCACAATGGGGACGCTACACGCTCTGGCAGGATCGCAACCAGGTAATCACATACATTTTTCAGTATTCACTTGTTTTGTAAGGTCTGAGGACGGGGGCAACCCCGAAAACGTTCATCTTAGTAAAATTGAATTGCTGATATACGGAGAGTACCTTTCTCACTTTATTTGGTATATATATATATATATATATATATATATATATAAAAAACACAAAATTATGAAGCAGCGGTCTAAAGACTGCTGCTCCATAACCTGTCAGTCTGCTCTGGGATGGCGGACAGACATCGCCGGAAATCAACCCTATCGAATACGATCGGGCTGATTGACACCCCCTGCTGGAGCCGATTGGCTGCGAATCTGCAGGGGGCGACATTGCACCAGCAGCGGACATGATGTGCAGCGGACATGATCCGCAATATCGGATCATGTCCGCTCGCACAATGTTAAATCTGCCCCACAGTGTGATATTTTAAGCAACTTTTCAATTTGCTTCTAATTAAAATTAACTTTTTTCTCTTGGTATCTTTTGTTGAAGAAAATATCTAGGTATGCTCAGGAGTGTGCACATGTCTTGAGTATCATATAGCAGCAATGTTTTGCAACTATATATATATAAAAAGTCATACATTTTTGCAAACTCTGCTACCATATAGTGCTCAATAATATAAAACATTTTACCAACACTGCTGTCATATTGTAATCAGGACATGAGCACCATCCTGGGCCTACCTATGTATGCTCTTCAATAAAGGATTAAAAGAGAAAAAAGAATGATAATAGAAGTAAATTGGAATGTTTTTTTTTGTTAACATGTATGCTCTGTTTCAGTCATGACATTTTAATATTAATTTCTCTTTAAGGTAATATAATCTATTTTCCATTTACATGAGAGGGCCATTTACAATACAAAGTGAAGCAGCAGACCTCTTGGTGTTATTTTGAAATAAAGTATCTAATTTAGAACAACAAAGTACATTTAATAAAAGTACTTTGCTGTTTCTATGGTAATAAAATATCTCTATTAGAAATTTGCATTGATAAGCTCAACAATAAGTGAATCCGTGGATGCTAATACCTTCATTTATTATAATATGGTTCACAACATTCCATATTTATAAGGAATGTAACAAAGCATGCAAAAAAGCAATCAAATTAGCCAAAATTGAAAATGAAAAAATAATTGCAAAGGATTCTAAGTCTAACCCTAAAAGGTTATTTAAGTACATACAGAGCAAAAAATCTAAGAAGGACAATATAGGTACATTAAAATGCGTGGAGGGTAGCATGATTAATAGTGACAGGGAGAAGGCTGAGGTACTAAACCAGTTTTAGTACGCAAGAGAGGAACCATTGGATGATACTTTGGAACAAAATAGAACATGCCAGTCCATACCATTAACTGGGTTATGTTTAGAGGATATCAGGAAATATATATTAAGGTAAATAAAACTCCATGCCCAGATGGAATACACTCAAGGGTGTTAAGTGAACTTAGCACTGTTATAGACAAACCACTACTTTTAATTTTTCAAGACTCATCCTCAGGCATGGACCCCAGGATTGGCGTAAAGCTGATGTGGTGCCACTCTTCAAAAAGGGAAGTAGGGATGATCCAGGAAGCTTTAGACCAGTTAGTCTGACATCAATAGTGGGGAAGATATTTGAAGGCATTATAAGGGATTATATTGACAAGCATATTTGTGTAAACAAGATTATGAGTTCTAATCAGCATGGTTTTAGGAGAAATAGATCATGTCAAACTAATCTAATTAGATTCTATGAGGAAGTAAGTAAAAATATAGATAAAGGGAAATCAGTTGATGTGATATACTTAGATTTTGCAAAGGCATTTGATACAGTGCCACATGAGAGATTAATGCACAAAATTAAGGGACTGGGAATAGCTGAAAATGTTAGCTCATGGATAAAAAACTGGATAAAAGATAGGGAGCAACGAGTAGTAGTAAATGGATCATACTCAGATTGGACAAAGGTAATCAGTGGAGGTCCCAGAGATCAGTACTGGGCCCTGTTCTTTTTAATATTTTTATAAATGACTTGGAGCAAGGATTAAATAACGACATCTCTATTTTTCCAGATGATACTAAGTTAAAGGGACAGTCTACACCAAAAATTTTCTTATTTAAAAAAATAGATAATCCCTTTATTACCCATTCCCCATTTTTGCATAACCAACACAGTTATATTAATATACTTTTTACCTCTGTGATTACCTTGTATCTAAGCCTTTGCAGACAACCTCCTTATCTAAGTGACTTTGACAGACATGCAGTGTAGTCAATCAGTGAAGACTCCTAAATAACTTCACGGGAGTGAGCACAATGTTATCTATATCAGTGGTTCTCAACCAAAGTGACCTCAAGGCCCGGTAAATTTTAGCTGGACATGTCCAGGGCCCGGTGTATATATATATATATATATATATATATACACTAATGCAAGATAGGGAACCAGCACTCAATATCCAAGAGAGCCTCCGGGGTGCACTTTTAATCAGAATAATATTCACAACAGCAAAGAAGGCACTCTTCATTGTTCACAAATTCATTTATTTGTTAAGGTAAACATTTTCAGCGTTTTCCCTGTCCTCAGACCTCAGTGGTCTGAGTACGGGGAGACCCCAAAAACGTTTACCTTAACAAATAAATGAATTTGTGAACATCTGAGAGTGCCTTCTTTGCTGGTGTGAATATATATATATATATTTATACTGTGTGTGTATATATATATATATATATATATATATATATATATATATAGTAAGCAGCAGGGATTTGCCCTATCAATAACTAAGCAGTTCAGTGTGGGTTTAGTGGGGGCCCTGGAGTGTGGGGGGTCCTGCCTAGGGTCTGTCGCTGTGAGGGCCATGGAGTGTGAAGTCTGGCCCTGGAGGTTGGGCCCTTTCTTTGGCCCTTAATCTTGGGGGCCCTGGCTCTGGAGGTTGATGGGCCTGTTGGGATTAGGACAGAGAGGCTACCATGTTCAGTTGCATAAATTTGAATACATTTGGGTCAGTTTTTTTTCAGTTTTCCTGGGGCCTTGATTGGTCAGTCTGCCCCTGGTGTGCAGTAGGGTAAGAGTGTGCAGTGGGGGCATGACAGGTCAGGGCCCACCAGCAGGGCTATCACGGCCCGGTACTGGGCCACGGCCCGGCTGTTGAGAAACCAGGATCTATATGACATATGTGAACTACCACAGTCTAACTGTGAAAAACTTTCAAAATGCTCTGAGCTAGGAGGCGGTTTTCAACTGTTTAGAAATCAGTTTGAGCCTAGCTAGTTTTAGCTTTTCAAAAATACCACCAAGGGAACAAAGCAAATTTGAAATTGGAAAGTTGTTTAAAATTGCATGCCCTATCTGAATCATGAAAGTTTAGTTTTGACTTTACTGTCCCTTTAAGTAAGGTCATTAGGTCAGAGAAGGATGAACTTTTGTTACAAAGGGATCTGCAAAAATTAGAAGCATGGGCAAGTAAATGGAAAATGAGATTTTATATGGGAAATAGCAAGGTTCTACATTTGGAAGTAAAAATAAGCAGGCAATGTATTTTTTAAATAGGACAAGACTTAGCCAAACAGAGGAGGAAAGGCATTTGGGAGTAGTAATAGAAAACAAGCTAAAGATGGGTGCACAATGCAGGGCAGCAGCTTCAATGGCTAATAAGATACTAGAATGTATTAAAAGAGGCATTAATTCAAGGGAGGAAAGCATAATTCTGTCACTATATAAAGCCATGGTAAGATCTCACCTTGAGTATGGAGTGCAGTTCTGGGGACCGATCGCAAAAAAAGATATTGCAGAACTCGAAAAAATTCAGAGAAGGGCCACAAAGCTAATAAGGGGATTGGATAATTTAACCTATGAGGAGAGGCTAGCCAAACTGGGTCTGTTTTCTTTAGAGAAAAGCCGCTTGAGAGGTGATATGATTACTTTATATAAATATATTCAAGGCCCATATACAGAGATGGCAGAAGCTCTGTTTATTCCAAGAAAATTGTTTCTGACAAGAGGTCATGATTTAAGGTTAGAGGAAAGGAGATTTAATCTCCTGCAATGGAAACATTTTTTCCCTGTAAGAGCAATAAAATTGTGTAACTCATTACCAAAGGAGGTAGTGAATGCCAATACCCTAGATACATTTAAAAATAGTCTGGATACATTTCTGTATATAAACAAAATTCATGGATATTATTGCTAGTATTAAATGGGTCAGCTTTTAGTGGGGTTATTTAAGCTTAACTGGAGCTTTTTATAAGTATTTTAGATTTGTATAGGTTGAACTCGATGGACTTCAGTCTTTTTTCAACCTTATCTACTATGTTATACTATGTTATGTTATTTGCATTATAATATATCTATGTTTACAAATGAGACATTTTGATCTACAATATGATATGTAAAAGGACATTCACTTAAAGGAACAGTCTACACCAGAATTTTTATTGTTTTAAAAGATAGATAATCCCTTTATTACCCATTCCCTAGTTTTGCATAACCAACACAGTTATAATAATATACTTTTAACCTCTGTGATTATCTTGTATCTAAGCCTCTGCAAACGGCCCCTTTTTTCAGTTCTTTTGACAGACTTGCAGTCTAGCCAATCAGTGCCTGCTCCCAGATAACTTCACGTGCACAAGCACAGTGTTATCTATATGAAATACGTGAACTAACACCCTCTAGTGGTGAAAAACTGTTAAAATGCAATCTGAAAGAGGTGGGCTTCAAGGTCTAAGAAATTAGCATATGAACCTCCTAGGTTAAGCTTTCAACTAAGAATACCAAGAGAACAAAGCAAAATTGGTGATAAAAGTAAATTGGAAAATTGTTTAAAATTACTTGCTCTATCTGAATCATGAAAGTTTATTTTGGCCTAGACTGTCCCTTTAATGATTAAATGGACAGTCTACTTGAATATGTTTATTGTTTAAAAAGATAGATAATCTCTTTATTACCCATTCCCGAGTTTTACATGACCATTACTGTTATATTAATACACTTTTTACCTCTTTGATTAACTTGTATCTAAGCCTATGCAGGCTGCCCCTTGTCTCAGTTATAGAGCAACTGATTGTGCTGGAGCAGTGGGCGGCATCGCTGTGCAATTGCTGATTGCAGGCGGACAGGTTCACTACTTGCAAACATGTCCTCCTGCTGGGATGAAAAATGTACCCCTTGTTATTCAAGTTTAAGGGTTAAGGCAGAAATAACCAGTGTAAGCAGTAACATTGCTGAAACTTACCCATATGTTTGTTTTGTTGTAGAAAACAATACTTTCAAATTTTCACACCCCAGGAGAACAAATTGCCTGGCATCTCTATTCCTAAAAGCAGCAATGTGTTATCCCTACACAAATTCAATACTTAGGCCTCTATTTATCACAGGTCTTGCGGACCTGATCCGACAGTGCGGATCAGGTCCACAAGACCTCGCTGAATGCGGAGAGCTGCTGGTGCAACACCACCCCCTGCTGACTCGCGGCCAATCGGCCACCAGCAGGGAGGTGTCAATCAACCTGATCGTCTTCGATCGGGTTGAATTGCGGTGATTCCTGTCCACCTGCTCAGAGCAGCCGGACAGGGTTATGGAGCAGTGGTCTTTAGACCGCTGCTTCATAACTGCTGTTTCTAGCGAGTCTGAAGAGCCAGAAACACGGGCCGTCAAGCTCCATTCAGAGCTTGATAGATAGGCCCCAAAGTAATCAATCTGTTTGCTGGGAAAACTGGGGGGAAAAGAACAAAGATTCACGAAGTATCTACATTTGTCAGAGCTCTCCATAACAAAAAGTGACAGATACATTAGAGGGTATCATGTCACATTTATATTATACTTTCAACAATTTTTTTTGGTGATATTTTAGAATGCATTTTTGCGTCCATTTTAGGAATCTTCCTTACACCATTTTGATTTTCTTGATGTCTTTCAAGTGAAGTTATAAACCTTTAAATAGTTTAATGGGAACATCTATAAATGACAATACAAACTTCAGAAAGGTTTTCACACAAAGATAAAATCTTTTTTTACACACAAGAAATTAGAGACATGTATGTGGTTTTCACAAGAAGAAACAAGTGCATTGTACACATTTATATTTACTTGTATGCAATGAACTACAATATGCATGATATACATATTGAATGGTATATTCTTTTTTAAGCAGTTAAATACATTTATAGTGTGTTTTGTTGGAAGATACTGTATATGTAAATTCAGGTTTGTATGTGCTTATCCCCTAACCAGAACATAGCAGGTGAACTAATCAGGAGCAGCATACACACGGGAGACAGTCCCTGTTTGGTCAGAAACTGCATGGGAGTGCACTTGGTGTAAGGGTTAAACAGAAAATGTCAAACAAGTATTTCTTCCATGATAAAATGGTGGGGGGACAAGGTCCCCTACTTGGCAACCTGTCTGCCAATGTTTAAAGGAATACTAAACCCAATTTTTTTTCCTGTCATGATTCAGATAGAGCATGCAATTTTAAGCAACTTTCTAATTACTCCTATTATCAAATTTTCTTCATTCTCTTGGTATCTTTATTTGAAAAGCAAGAATGTAAGTTTAGATGCCGGCCCATTTTTGGTGAGCAACCTGGATTATTCTTGCTGATTGGCGGATAAATTCACCCACCAATCAACAAATGCTGTCTAGTGATCTGAACCAAAATTTGGCTGGCTCCTTAGCTTAGATGCCTTCTTTTTCAAATAAAGATAGCAAGAGAACGAAGAAAATTTGATAATGGGAGTAAATTAGAAAGTTGCTTAAAATTGCAAGTTTTATCTAAATCACAAAAGAAAAAATTGGGTTCAGTGTCCCTTTAAGGTGAACAAGCAGCAGACACTGTATGTCCGCTGCCTGGATTTACCATTGCAACGCCGCCTCCATATTTTGTGGTGTTTTATCTCCACTACCTCTGAGTTGAGGTTAAGAGCATTCAAATATATATATATATATATATATATATATATATATATATATATATATATATATATATATATATATATGTGTGTGTGTGTGTGTGTGTGTGTATATATATATTTTCACATGCTATTGTATAGTATGTAGAGAGGTTTTTTTTTATTTGCATAGTATATATTTTTATACATGTAGTCCACTTCCATTTTTAAGTAATATGTGAATTGTAGTTAGCAATAATTTGGACACTATTTGATTGTTTGATGCAGAGTTTTTCCCTTCTAAATTTCACTATTTTTGTAACTGATTTGGCGAGTACTTCACAAGCATTTTTATATACTGTATATATTATCCTTTTGCATGTTTATTGAAATGGCCATATTTGTTTGTCAAGTTAACCTACCTAATGAAGTGTTGAGAACACTGAGAATGTATCTGCCATATGTAATAATACTGCAAATTGCTTTTTAGATTGTATTTTAATTAAATATATAATCCCTGATCTTTGAGAGATTTTAACAAGATACCCATTTTATAATTATTGGTTCCTAAATTATATATATGTTTAGAATGATACATTATTTGTGTTTTTTTGCATTCAATGTGTACTTTTTCAGGCAGTATTACAATAGCCATACAACAGCTTTAAAAAAAGTTTGTATACTTAACTGTAGCCATGTAGCAATTTCAAAGACTGCTACAGAGCCACCTGAAAAAGCAAGGCTAAACAACCATTCCAAAATGAACTACTCAATGTGTTTTATATCACTCTGTACTAGACTCTAAAAACACCCCATTTAATTTAAGGTGACATGCCACATAAAACATAAATATATAGAAAACAGGGCGGAACTTGCCAGCCTAAGTGATGGCTGCTTTTTAGTTGAGCTCCTGAGCCCTATCCGTGTGAGAACGCTTTAGGCAAATGCCATCCTGCATACTGAAGCCTCTTACAAGCAGGAATGTGACAGCTTCTACCAAAGAGCAAAACGAAAGGAGCTTTGCCTGATATCTGAGGCTTTTGTCCCATATTGAAACCCATTGAGGCCGGGTAAAAGACGCTAGTAAGCAGACTCCACTTCGCAGCAGCAAGGTATCTAAATTCTAATCCCAAGAACCTAAGGAGACCTGCTCACGCTGCAACATAGCCTCACTCACCTCTGGTTCGCTCATCTGCGGACAGCCAGCAAGAACAACAGCTCCGGAGCAGTTTTGTGAGCTGAGACAAGTCCCGGTGCAGGCCGCAGCCTGATCTGTAGTTACATACGCACTTGCTATTAGTGCACCAATCCAGACGCTCAGTCATGTTGAGGGCTACAGAAGGGTAAGACCCATAGCACAACACAGCAGACACCACCAACATGTCGGGGTAAACACAAATGCATAAAATACAGCAGTGATTAACGCTTGCCAGCTATGACCTCAAATACCCTGAAATTTGCCTGAAACTGATATGAGGAGGGGATCCCATTATAGCACCTAACCCAGGAATACTTTAACGCTCTAGCTTGTAATTCCACTTCCATTGATAAGATTAGGCATATAGAGTGCAGCTGATCTTTTTATCACTTGCCAGAGAACACCTCTATGAAATAAAAGGGACTTAATTTGTCTACATTTGTCTACACTACTCAGGAAAGCTGCTTCTACGTACTGAAGTTGCATATTTTGTCTGTGAGTGCTTTTTTGAAAGAAAACAAAAAAAAAAATAAAAAAAAAGAATTAACTTGCTTGAATAAATTTTTGTACTGTTTTGAACACCTGAGAAGGCTGGGTTATACACACACATCTAACATTGTCTCCAAAAAAGGGTAGCAAACATAACAGAAACGCTAAGCAAATGACAACTTTAACGCACACTGTTAACAATTTTTTCAAGACCCTGGAGTCTAAAGCCACTAACCCTGTTGAAGCACTCCCACCAGATCAAGCCTCCTACCACAGTTCTTCAGGCTCGGACTGCGATCAAACCTCTGAAACCATCACTATCCCCACAACTCTCTTTAACTCTATCCCTTCAAAAAAAGGACTTTTCCTCATTAATAACCCAGGTTAAATAGTGCATTAGAGATGAAATCTCAGATCTCAAAAAAGACATCTCAGAGATAGGCCATAGAGTCGAATCTCTGGAAAGTTCTCAAGACCTACATGCAGAGGCCATCTCTGACCTTCACAATACTACTACCAAGGTGTGACTATCTCTGAACTTGAAGACAAGTTGGATGATGCCGAAAATCGAAGCCAAAGACATAATATTCGACTTAGAGGAATCCCAGAGACCATTCCGCCGTCAGGCCTAGAGCTATACCTCCAGCATCTCTTTAGTGCCCTTAAGAAAGAGGAACCTCCTTCAAAAATCGACATCGATAGAGCCCATAGGGCCCTACGCCCTAAACCATAGGCAGGGCAAGCTCCAAGAGATGTCATTGTTCGCATTACCAACTTTCAAGTGAAAGAAGAACTAATGAAATTAGCTAGAGAACAACAGCCCATCAGGCATGAAAATTAAGAGGTACAAATGTATGCAGATCTCTCTCAAAGAACTCTATCAAAATGACGAGAACTCAAGCCACTTACAATGTCCTTGAGGAAGGTGAATATTCCATATAGGTGGGGTTTCCCTTTCCACCTGATTGTTATGTGGAGGGGCAAGCGCTTCACTTGCTCCTCTGTCAAAGACATTCCACTCATTTGCAAGGACCTAGACATTCCTCCTCCCCAAGCAGAGGATACTACCCATCATCAGGAAGAACAACAAAGACCAAGGAAGTCCTCTCCATTGCCCCAAAGAGGGATATGGCAACAGGTTATTCAGAAGAAGGCATGAAAATCCACTCTTTCTTCATCTCACCCACCGGTGGAAAGGGAGTAATGATGGACACAATAAAATAATCTTTCTACATTCATCCGGACTATGGACTCCATCATCCACAGTAGGTACCCCTTAGATGGAGTACTTTTTGATCCAAGTCCTCTTATCTGGTTAAGGTTAAATCCACCTTTTCAATAGTCTCAAGTCTGAAATTTACTCTGAGACGGCTGCATTGCAGCACATCTCATATCATTTGTTGTATTCCTGAGTCACAATGTTATTCATTCCATTGCTCTAGGACCATGCAAGTTAAATGTTAAATATCGAAGGTTACATGTTTAATGTTAATTGTTAATGCTAAAAATTGCTGAATGATTATCTTTAACAGTAGTTATATTGTTCTCACTTGGACGGGAGATTTTCTCCTTTAGGAAATAATTTTACTTATTAAGTACTTGTTAGGAAATATATTTCCTGTTGTATCTTTTCTGTCTTTCTTCTCTTTCTATTATCTTTCACTTATTGTCCATCAGCTATCCCTACATGGCAAATATAGGATGTGCAATTTGTCACTAGCCACATCAAAACTTGTTTCATTTTACGCATATGGGTAGTCACACACCACAAGAGCTCTTCATTTTTAAACAAAACACCAAAGGCCTAAATTGCCCCAATAAAAGGAGACTAGCTATGCTAGATTTCCATAAAAGAGGAGGCCACCTTTTATTTCTCCAGGAAACCCATTTTAAGTAAAAAAATTCTCCCAAATATTTTTCTTCATATTATCCCCAACACTTTCATAGCACCAATCCTAATAAAAAAATCAACGGAGTTAGTATCTTAATTCATAAATCTGTGGCTTTCACTAAAACGCAATTGATTTCAGAAAAAGAAGGGAGGTACCTGTGCCTAAAAGGCCTCCTATATGGTAAACCAGTGACCCTTATGAATATTTACGCCCCCAATTCCCGTCAGGATAAATTTGTTGCATTAATAACAGACTTACTCATTAAAGAAACCAAAGGTTCATTAATTATGGCAGGAGATATAAACTTCCCATTGGACCCATTAACTGATTGCTCAAACCCACATAATAGGGCTAAAACTCAAAAACCTTAACAACATTTGGCGAAAGCTTAAGTTGCTTGGTTTACATGATGCATGGAGATACTTCAATCCTTAAAAAAAAGGATTATACCTTTTTTTCACACCCCAACTGCAGCTACTCCAGATTAGACTACATTTTTGTGGACCATTTGATCCTTTCCCACACCAAACACTCAGGTATAAAACACACATCATGGTCAGATCACTCGCTGGTTACCTGCACCATTAATTGGCCTTCTGCCCCTTTGCAGGCTTTTCAATGGCGACTAGATGAATCTATACTACTAGACCCTAGTGTGGTAAAAAAGTTCTCAAAACATCATATTTTTCTTTAAATAATACACCAGAAGTTGATATAGCCACTCTATGGGAAGCTCACAAATGTACCATCAGGGGGGAGTTTATTAAAGTCAAGACACAATTAAACAGGAAGAATAGAGAAGAAGTAGATGCCATTACCAAGGAGATAGCCAATTTAGATTTTGCACATAAGTCTAACCCCTCAGACGGTCCTTTTCTCGAGCGTTTCAACATAAATAGACAGAAACTAAACTGTATTCTCCAGATTAAATCGCAAAAACAGCAACTTCATCTTCAACAAAACTTTTATAGAGAGGGATATAAACCGGGGAAACTTTTAGCTCGAGCCCTAAAGAGACAACAACAGAGAACCTACATCCACTCCATTAAATTTGCTCACGACAAACATCTAGAAGACACTAAAACCATATCAAAGGAATTCAAAGAGTTTTATCACAAACTTTACAATCTATTTCCACTTAGAGACTCCCAAGCTCATCATCAATTATGTAATCAATACTTAGACAAAATTCTGATTCCACAGATAACCTTAGAACAATGTAAACACTCACCAATCCAAGCCTCTGAAATTTAAGAAGCGATAAAACAGCTAAAGCAAAACAAAGCACCGGGACCCGATGGTTTCACGGGTCTATATTATAAGACATTCGCAAAATACCTAGTACCACACCTAAAATCTCTCTTTAATTCCATCCCAGAACCCTTACAATTTCCGGACAACATGCTACAAGCTAATATTTCTGTTATAGCTAAACCAGGTAAACCCCCAAACGTCCCGGCAAACTTTAGACCGATTTACGTTGATTTAAAACTATACGCCAAAATTCTTGCCACTCGCCTTAATCAAATTTTGCCAACTATAATACACCAGGATCAGGTTGGCTTTGTACCCCACAGGGAAGCCAAAGATAATATGGTCAAAGTACTCAATCTTTTAGAATATGTCACGCAAAATAAAATCCCGTCCATATTTTTGCCCACGGATGCCGAAAAGGCTTTTGATCGCCTGGATTGGACATACTTACAGGAGACCTTACAACACTTTAAATTCCCGAACTCCTTCATTCAAAAAGTTCTAGCCCTTTATACCAATCCTACAGCGCAAATAAAAATTAATGGCACACTTTCAGACCCATTTGAAATTTGAAACGGTTCCAGACAGGCATGTCCCTTATCTCCACTTCTTTTTATCTTGTCCCTAGAACCCTTAGCTATCAAACTTAGACTCAATAATCAAATTAGTGGGATTACTATTGACAACCAGTCTTATAAACTAGCCATCTTCGCGGATGACCTACTTATAACACTCACAAACCCCCTCACATCCTTACAATTAGCCATTTCAGAACTTACACAGTTTGGAACTGTGTAAAATTTCTTAGTCAATATGTCTAATTCGGAATACTTACCCATAAACCTCTCTAGCCAATCCCTAGACCTATTAAACACGACATGCCCTCTCAAACAGCAGAAGAAATATCTCAAATACTTAGGCATACATATTACCCCAGACAAAACAGAATTACGAAAATATAATTACGGAGGTTTAATTTCAGAATTTCAGACTCTGACATCCACCTGGCTTCCTAAAAACATATCTTGGCTGGGCAGAATTCAGGAAGTAAAAATGACCCTTCTTCCAAAGGCCCTCTTTATTTTACAGACAGTCCCAATATCTAGTATTCAAAAAGACCTTGCCATCTTGCAAAAAATTATAAACGATTATATCTGGAGACGCAGGCCGCCACAAATTAATCAAAGTACTCTATTTAAGCTCCCCCTAGAAGGTGGATTGGGAGTCCCTCACCTCATGTCCTTTAAACTGGCAATCTCACTACAGAGATTATCAGACTGGTGCTGATTTGATGGGCCTAGCTCTAGACGATGGATTCACATTGAAAATGCCCTGTCTGCTCCACGCAAATTACAAGACATAGGTTGGAATCCCACGTTTTTCAATAAATACACAATTTCCTCCTCTTCTATCACTAATGAGACCTGGTCGGATTGGAGATTAATTCGTAATCCTCCTAACAAAATTTCCTCCAGATATTCCCCACTCACCACCCTTTTGAATAATCCAGAATTTGAACCTGGTATGCTGCCAGAGTTCTCCCTCCTTCCAGATCTCCTTCACTCCCTTCCTATACATTCATTACTAGATAGATCCAATACGATTAAAACTAAACACCAACTTGACTCCCTAGGGCATCCTTTCCTATCCTCTTGGTTCCGCACTCACCAGATGAGACATTACATAATTTCTCATAAGTACAAAAAAGATTTGACTCGTCCTCTTACACCTTTCGAACAGCTATGCGTATTCAGTGAGGCTACAAATAGAGTGATTTCTAAGCTATACAAACTCGTTCTATCAAACTCTTTTCCCCAACCTCCCTCATACACTAAAAGATGGGACAGAGAACTTAATACAAATACGACCCCAAAAGTCTGGGTGCGCAGATTTGTAAACCTGAACCAATCTGGCCACTCTGCCCAAGCAAAAGAAACCAATATCAAAATAATAATGAGGTGGTACCTGAAGCCAGCCAGGATTAAGTACATCTTCAAAAAGTCCTCAGGTATGTGTTGGAGAGGTTGCACACAGGAGGGCCATATCTCACACATATGGTGGGAATGTAGATACATTAAATAATTTTGGTCCACGATTTTTAGGGGCATTAATAAAACTTTAAACACAAATATATCCCCAACCCCAGAAATAATAATGCTCAGTCACCCCCCCCCTAAATTCCTATTGGCTGATTTGATTCTTCAAATTCAAATCAGCCAATAGGATGAAAGCTACTCAAATCCTATTGGCTGTTCAAATCAGCCAATAGGATGAGAGCTACTATTTGTATTTTTAAAGTTGTGTTAGGTTTTTTTAATTTAATAGTAACTTTAGTATTTTGTAAATTAGGTAATTTGGGTTCATTTTCGGGGTGTTAGGTTAGGGAGGTTATGTTAGGGGGGTTAGGTTAGGGGTTAGGTTTATTGCGTTGTGAGCTTTGGTGATTTAGGGGTTAATAGTTTTAATGGGTTTATTGCATTGTGGGTTAATGGCGAATTAGAGGTTAATAGTTTTAATAGGTAGTTTGCGATGTTGGGGTTGCCGGATTTAGGGGTTAATAATTTAGTTATTACTTGCGGTGTGGGTTTGATGGCGGATATAGGGGTTAATAGTTTAATTAGGCTTATTTCGTTGTGGGGGTTGTAGGTCTAGGGGTTAATACATTTATTATTAGTAGTGAGAGGGGGGATTGCGGATATAGGGGTTTTTACGTGTCAGGCTTATTTTTGGGAGGCGTGTTAGACTTTTACGGGAGATTTGTTATTTTCTTTACTGTTGCCATAAGTCACTGGCGACTTCATAAATTTGTATTTCCGCTCATTTCTGGACATCACTAGTTTATCCGACTTACGGCACTTTATGAACTGCCGGCGCCGCATATGTAATAGACCGATGTGCGAGGTGAAATTATGGGCGGCGTGGGTTTCAGAGCTTGAGCTGAAGCCTGCACCATATATGTAATCGCCACAGCATTTTAAACACATCACTTGCTCAGAGAGTCTAAGGTGCTTGTATCATCGGGTAATCACTTAATTTGTTAATTGCTGACATGATTACAAGCCACACAGGTGCTCTGAGCAGCTGCAGTATTTAAAATGCTGGTGCCTAGAAAATTTCCAGTTATGTGTCGCATGCATGTGCAGAGGAAAAATGTTAACACTAAACCAGTTATAACTAGAAGCATTTTTACATGTATATTGCAAATATGTTTCTATATATGTAAATCATCTATGTGCATTTACATTTTTACTGGAATGTCTCTTTAAGTACATATGGTATATGCTCATTTTGCACTCAAAGCCCTTGAACCGGATAGTAGTGCTTTGCTATTGATCTCTGTAGGGCATTCTTGTCAAAAAAAAAAAAAAAAAAAAGGAAGAAGCTGCAAAGTGTGGGCTAAAAGGAGCTTAAAGGGACACTCAAGTCAAAATTAAACTTCATGATTCAGATAGAGCATGCAACTTTCCAATTTACTTCCATTAACAAAATGTGCACATGTGTCTTTTTATATTTACACTTTTTGAGTCACCAACTCCTACCGATCATGTGCAAGAATTCACAGCATATACGTGTATGCATTTGTGATTGGCTGTTAGCTGTCACATGGTACAGGGGGAGTGGAAATAGACATAAACTATGTAATGCAATGTATTTAACAAAAATCTACTACTCATTTGAAGTTCAGACTGTGCTATTGCATTGTCTTCTTATCATGCATTTGTGAATTATGCAAATCTACAATGTTGACTGGTCCTTTAACGTAAAAAAAACAAACATTATAGGACCAGTAAACACAGTAGATTTGCATAATCAACAAATGCAAGCTAACAAGACAATGCAATAGCACTTAGTCTGAATTTTCAAATGAGTAGTAGATTTTTTCTGACAAATTTTAAAGTTATATCAATTTTCTACTCCTCCTGTATCATGTGACAGTCATCAGCCAATCACAAATGCATATACGTGTAGTCAGTGAATTCTTGCACATGCTCAGTAGGAGCTGGTGACTCAAAAAGTGTAAATATAAAAAGATTGTGCACATTTTCTTAACGGAAGTAAATTGGAAAGTTATTCAAAATTGCATTTATGAAAATGAAATGATACTGTAAAATGTTTCTATTTTATTTTAAATGTACCTTTGCTCATTGCAATTTGCTCTTTCTATCCCTATACATTTTTAAAGTGAATGTCAACTTTCACGAATGAAAGCCCTCTTTTTACAAATACTATTAAAAACAGGGGCACTTTCATTCATGAAAGTTTACATTGAAGCCGTTCTTTTAAAATACTTACCTTTTATTCCAAGCAAGCATGGAACACCGGAGCAGCGATCCCTCCGCCCCCAGGACGTTTCTTCTTACTTCAGAAATGACAAATCCGGCTTCCTCCAATCACGGCGGGGGGGGGGGAAGCCAGATGCGTTGTTTCTGATGACCTGGACACAGGGGAATCACTGCTCCGGTGTTCCACGCTTGCAAGGAAGAAAAAGGTTAAGTATTTTAAAAGAACGGCTTCAATGGAAACTTTCATGAATGAAAGTGCCCCTGTTTTTAATAGTATTTAGAAACAGGGCTTTCATTTGTGAAAGTTGACATTCACTTTAAAGGAACATTGTACCTGGCTGTATGGTTGTGCTGAATAAACCAACTTTTTATGTAAATCTCTGTAAGACAGTGAGCAGTAGATACCTAAATATAAGTTGAACTCTTACAGGCACTCCCTATTAGCTTCATTTTAAAATGTATTAAACTTTTCATTCAAAATAATTATAAAAGGCACAGTAAACACCTTGAAATTTTAACGTAAAATGTTTGGTTATGTGTATTGTTTTGCATTATACTTTATTTATTCACCCCCCTTTCATGTAATTTAGTTCTACAAATTGTGGCTTTTCTTATTCTCACACCTGGTATTGCATACTGCAGACTTATGGAGGCTAACCCTGCTACATATATTTACCTAATTGGCTTCAGCAGATAGTAACTGCAAACCAATTCAGTTTATACCAAGATCAATGACAGGGGCTAGACTTGTATTCTCCAGAAGTTCCTCTTAGCTCCTCCAAATATTGTGGGTGGAGTCTGGCTTTAATAAACAAGTACAGCAAACAAGATGTTTGATATAAAAACATGTTTAGACTTGTCTGATATGTTATTTAAGGAAACAAAAATGTCTTGTAATTACAAGTTGTTCAGTATTTACATCTGCACTTTGATATACATGATTTCAACACAGTGTCCCTGCGAATATACTGATCAGTGCTCTATTTGACATTTTAGTGGCAGACTAAGAAATGCAGTGCATTAAGTCTGATTCCCCTGTACCTGTTCTAGCAGCAAAGTCTTCTTTGTGTTTTTAGCTAGGTGGTATGCTGTAAAGGAGCCCTGAATCCCAGCTCCTATCACAATACAGTCATACTTGGTGCACCCAGGGAGAGCCATGTTTTTCAAAGCAGTACAAGAAGAGGTGTCGCCAGGAGCAAGGTCCTTACTTAGCTTAGCTGTGCAAGCCCCACAAGTGGGAGGATTCAAAGCCAGCCCATTACACTTTACCCTTTCAGTGTACGGGAGCAGTTATATTTACACTCCTGACTACTCTGCTGCTGTTTTATGTGAGCTATGATGATTAGAAGATTGTATGCTTCAAATATGAATTCTATATAAAAAAGATCAGAATCCATATAATTTAATAGGTAACATAAGTAGGTATGAAAAAGTATACAGATAGCTCTCATTTTACACTGATTCACATAACAAATGTTAAAGCATTGCAAAGGACATGCGGAAACTTCACATTGAACTTTATGTGCACTCTCTTAAAAAGGATCAATTATCAGTTACCCATATATTTATCTGTAACTGTATGAGAGACTACAAAGACGTTGTTTATTAAACAAATTAGGGCAATAGGACATTTATTTTTTTACTTAAAATGTAACTTGTTTATATTTTAAGTGTACAAACTCATACACTTAATCATTTTAAGCTTTGTCCCAGAAATTTGTTTTTAAATTCATAACATGCATTTTATACAATTCAAATAACAATATTTCTGAGCTATATATATAAAATAATGTATAATAATGTACATAGTTAAACATATAAGCTAAAACTCATATTGAAGGTACACAGTATTTTACAAAAGGAAAGTTGAAAAAATAAATAAGATGTTAAAATTCAAACTGTTCTTTTCTATTGCGATACGAGTGTCAGCCTTGGTGAGTGGGCTGAATAGGGGTGTTTGAAGTTTCCTCCCAAGTGGTATCAGAATCGTCTAAGCACATTACGCCTATGTCTGTTTAAAGGGACATGAAACCCCAAATTTTTTTTTCATTTTTCAGATAGAGAATACAATTTTGAACAAAAGTTTCCAATTTACTTCTATTATCAAATTTGCTAGATACCTAGGTAGGTAGCGTGCACGTGCCTGAAGCACTGCATGGCAGGAAATAGTACTGCCATCTAGTGCTTGCTAATGTACAACATTATTGCAATACTGCTTCCTTATAGTGCTGCAGACACGTGCACACACCTGAGCTTACTTTCCTGCTTTTCCACAAAGAAAATTTGATAATAGAAGTAAATTGGTAAGTTGTTTAAAATGTTATGTTCTATCTGAATCATGAAAGAAAATGTTGGGGTTTCATGTCTATTTTTAATCTCACTAAATTTAAGCTGACAAGTTTGTTCAAAACATATATTGTGCTTATTGACGTGAAATAAAAATACCGTTACAAAACTAGAAACAAATGCAAAGCAAATTACATTTATAATTAGTGTAAATTGATATCTATGTGCTTCAAAACAAAAATGTTGCTCTCACTCTGACATATTCGTTTTCCACTCCAAGGTTCTGCATTCTAGTGAGCTTCATTACTTTCTGTGGATGTCAGCTCACAATTCACTGGGAATGCATGGCACAGCCCCTTTTCTTAGAGAATTCCATGAGGTCTGGCCATGCAGGGGTCAGCATGATATGTTTTTCCTTGCACATGAATAATATATAGATCATTGAGACCTATATCAGTATGTTCCCATAAGCAATCTCTATTCACCATTTCTGAGGCTGGTCACGCCATGAAAAAAAAAACAAATTACAGGAGACTTGTATCTTTTTTTATAAGTATGGAGAATAAGGAGACAGATTACAACTGTAGTATAGCACCGGTTGCTGAGCCGTGCTACCTTGTTAAAACCATAGAATGCTGCTAATTTTTGACTGAATAATGGAAAACTTATTAAGTCTACAGACACTATCGAAATGGTGTAAGTTGTCAGACTGCATTTCTGTGTAAAGCAAGACGTTAGTGCATTCCTTTCAGCAGCAAAGTCAAAATTAAACTTTTATGGATTGGATAGAGCATGCAATTTTAAACAAATTTCCAATTTAGTTCTGTTATTAATTTTGCCTAGTTCTTTTGGTATCCTTTGTTAAAGAGTAATGCTAGGTAAGTTAAGGAGCGTGTACGTGTCTTAAAGGGATAGTATAGTCAAAATTAAACGTTTATTATTCAGATAGAGGATGCAATTTTAAGCAATTTTCTAATTTACTCCTAGTATCAATTTTTCTTTGTTCTCTTGATATCTTTATTTTAAAAAGCTGGAATGTAAGTTTAGAAGCCAGCCCATTTTTGTTTCAGCATCTGGATAGCGCTTGCTGATTAGTGTCTAAATGTAGCCATCCAATCAGCAAGCGCTATCCAGGTTCTGAACCAAAAATGGGCTGGCTCCTAGACTTAGTTTCCAGTTTTTTTAAATAAAGATGCAAAGAGAACAAAGAAAAATTGATAATAGGAGTAAATTAGAAAGTTGCTTAAAATTGCATGCTCTGTCTGAATCATGGATGTTTATTTTTGACTAGACTATCCCTTTAAGCCATCTGGCAGGAGTGTTTGCAACTAAGGTACAAACACTGCTGCCATAGAATTCTACAGACATTCTGTGGTAGCAGAGTTTGCAACTATGTCTAACATAGCAATATGTAAAATCATGCTCACTGGCTCATTTAAAAGGCTCAACACCCTTGTGTAAAGATGCATAATGTATATGAAAATGATCATATTAATGAAAATTTCAAACACTATAGATACAAATTGTTGCAATTTGACAAGTTCAAATAAAATATAATTTCAACAAGGGGGTGGGAGGAGACAACTGCTGATGCGGCTGTACGTGTTCATGTGAAGCTCCTGGCTCTAAGAGCTAATACTAAGGGTTAATTTATAAATATTTGCTTTGAATTTAAGTTGAAATACCCAAGATCTACTACATCTCTCCAGCCTATGCTCTTCAGTAAAGTCATGTGCTGAGTGGCCTCACAGACTTAGAAACTCCTTATGTTATTTTATCGGTGGAAGGATATCTTGGTCTGGTTTTGAATAATATACTCCCATGCAATGAGATCCTGAAGACTTTTTATAACTACATAAATAACTTTGCAAAGGGAGTGATCATTTTAAGAACAAGACACCTTTTGTAAGTAGTTTGCTGCAACCATTCTACCTGTGAACTATACAATCTATGGGTTTAGACTACTGCATACCCCCCTCCCAGGCAACCGGGTTAAGAAGCAATGTGTAATACTGCATCACTTATCTATATAATAATTGTGTTTGTAAGTGCCCTTTGCCGTCGGCAGTTGCGCGCGCATCCTCAAAGGAATGTTGGATGCGCGTGAAGCCACCTCGCAGTGACGAGACAGCTTCAGGAGCTGCAAATCTCAGCTGTAACATAACAGCTGAGAGCTGGAGCTCCTGAAGCTTCAGGCATCTGCCGCATATGGAGCCGGAGTGCGATCGGTGCTCCGCCTCCATATGAGGCCAGATGCCTGATCGTTACAGACGGTGACACTGTGTGTGTCATTATCTGTAACTATCTTCTGCTGGTGCCGGCGGATGGTGTGGGTGGCTCAGCAGGGAAGGGGAGGCAGTGGGAGTGCCCTAATTAAAAAAAAAAAAAGGACAGGGGGAGAGAGAGCAAAATAGAGGGGAAAGAGAGAGCAAAAGAGAGGGAAGAGAGAGAAAAATAGAGGGGAGAGACAGAGCAAAAGAGAGGGGGGAGAGGGAGAGCAAAAGAAAGGGGAGGGAGAGAAAAAGAGAGGGGGGAGAGTGCGAGCAAAAGAAAGGGGAGGGAGAGAAAAAGAGAGTGGGGAGAGGGAGAGGAAAAGAGAGGGGGGAGGAAGGGAGAGCAAAAGAGAGGGTAGAGAGAGAGAGCAAAAGAGGGGGGGAGAGAGAGAGCAAAAGAGGGGGGAGAGAGCAAAAGAGAGGGGGGAGAGAGAGAGCAAAAGAGAGGTGGGAGTGCAAAAAAGAGGGGAGAGAGAGAGAAAAGAGGGGAGAGAGAGCAAAAGAGAGGGGAGAGAGAGAGCGAAAGAGAGGGGGGAGTGAGAGCAAAAGAGAGGGGAGAGGGAGAGCAAAAGAGAGGGGGAGAGAGAGCAAATGAGAGGGGGAGAGAAAGCAAATGAGAGGGGGAGAGAGCAAATAAAAGGGAGAAGAGAGAGCAAAGGAGAGGGAGAGCAAAAGAGAGGGGGGAGAGAGAGCAAAAGAGAGGGGGGAGAGAGAGAGCAAAAGAGAAGGGAGAGGGAGAGCAAAAGAGAGGAGGGAGAGCAAAAGAGAGGAGAGAGAACGCAAAAGAGAGGGGAAAGAGAGAGCAAATGAGAGGGGGAGAGACAGCAAAAGAGGGGAGCGAGAGAACAAAAGAGAGGGGGAGAGAGCAAAAGAGAGGGGAGAGAGAGAGCAAAAGAGAGGGGAGAGAGAGAGCAAAAGGGAGGAGAGAGAGAAAGCAAAAGAGATGGTGGAGAGGGAGAGCAAAATTAAGGGGGGAGAGAGAGTAAAAGAGAGGGGGAGAGCATAAGAGAAGGGGAGAGAGAGCAAAAGAGAGGGGGGAGAGAGAGTAAAAGAGAGGGGGAGAGAGAGCAAAAGAGGGGGGAGAGAGAGCAAAAGAGAGGGTGAGAGAGAGCAAAAGAGAGGGGGGAGAGAGAGCAAAAGGTGTGGTGAAATAATCCACTTTTATGGATTCTTTCACCACCCTGCCTTTTTCGGAATCCACCTGGATGGCAGGGTGGTGAAAGAAGGGTTAATTCCGATTGGCTGATAGAATTCTATCAGCCGATCGGAATTCAAGGGACGCCATCTTGGATAACGTAATTTAAAGGAACAGTCATTCAAGTGGTCGGCCATCGGATGAAGAGGATGCTCCACGTCGGATGTCTTGAAGATAGAAGATGCCGCCTGGATGAAGACTTCTGCTGGTCTGGATGTCCTCTTCTGCCCGGATAGGATGAAGACTTCGGAGTTTAAACTTCTTGTAATTTTTTTTATTTTCTGTAATTTAGTGTTTGTTGTTTTTTGTACTTTAGTTTATTTAATTTAATTGTAAGTAATTGTAAGTAGTTTAGGGAATTAATTTAATGCTAGTGTAGTGTTAGGTGTAATTGTAACTTAGGTTAGGATTTATTTTACAGGTACTTTTGTATGTATTTTAGCTAGGTAGTTATTAAATAGTTAAAGGGACACTGAACCCATTTTTTTTCTTTTGTGATTCGGATAGATCATGCAATTTTAAGCAACTTTGTAATTTACTCCTATTATTAATTGTTCTTCGTTCTCTTGCTATCTTTATTTGAAAAAGAAGGCATCTAAGCTTTTTTTGTTTCAGGACTCTGGACAGCACTTTTTTATTGGTGGATACATTTATCCACCAATCAGCAAGAACAACCCAGGTTGGCCACCAAAAGTGGGCCGGCATCTAAACTTACATTCTTGCATTTCAAATAAAGATACCAAGAGAATGAAGAAAATTTGATAATAGAAGTAAATTAGAAAGTTGCTTAAAATTGCATGCTCTATCTGGATCACAAAATAAAAAATTTGGGTTCAGTGTCCCTTTAATAACTATTTAATAACTATTGTACCTAGTTAAAATAAATACAAAGTTGCCTGTAAAATAAGAATAAACCCTAAGCTAGCTACAATGTAACTATTAGTTATATTGTATCTATCTTAGGGTTTATTTTACAGGCAAGTATTTAGTTTTAAATAGGAATAATTTAGTTAATAATAGTAATATTTATTTAGATTTATTTAAATAATATTTAAGTTAAGGGGTGTTAGGGTTAAGGTTAGACTTAGGTTTAGGGGTTAATATGTTTATTATAGTGGCGGCGGTGTAGGGAACGGTGGTTTAGGGGTTAAACATTTTATTTAATTGCGGCGGGGTCCGGGAGCGGCAGGATAGGGGTTAATAACTTTATGTAGGTAGCGGTGGTATAGGGGGCGGCAGATTAGGGGTTAATAAGTATAATGTAGGTGGTGGTGGGCTCCGGGAGCGGAAGTTTAGTGGTTAACACATTTATTAGAGTTGCGGTGGGGTCCGGGAGCGGCGGTTTAGGGGTTAATAACTTTATTTAGTGGCGGGGGGATCCGGGAGCGGCAGTTTAGGGGGTAAAAGTATATAGTATAGTGTGGGTGCTTAGTGACAGTATAGCAAGAAAGCTGCGAATAAGCCGAAGAGCAGCGAGATCGATGACTGTTAGTTAACAACAGTCCACTACTCATCGCTCCGTACTTGGTGCGCGGCTTTTTGACAGCTTTCTTGATAAATTTGGCGAACGTATTCAGGTCAGCAGCAGTGATATTAGGCGAACTTAGGCGAGCGTATTGGGGCCGTCGAATGCAGGCAAGTAGACAGCTTGATAAATAGAGGCCAAAAAGCGAGGTACCTACTCAACAGCAGGTTAACCCTTTGGGCCCTATAAGCCAAGTATGCAAAGTGAATAGGGATGACAGGACCTTACTTAATCTTTGTAAGGAGGAAGACCCACCTAACTGCTTACCAATTCTTGCTGTAAGGTATGCGGACTATTCCCCTGGAGCAGGACATGTGTCACCTACATTGCCAGACAGAGGGGCATTTAGCGGGTGTTACAAAACAGGCAACTAATGATATTTATAATGGTAAGGTAAACCACTTGCAATCTATGCTGACCAACATACTTGGATGAGACCAAAGGAGAAACTTCCTAATGGTGCAGCTGGAGCCTCACAACCACAAACTTCTGTACAAAACACTTCCGAAGCAGACAGCGGTGAGCCGTCAGGCAGCTGCTGCATTCAAGAACTTACACTGCTCTCCAGGAAGCAATATATTACTCATATTCACTATTGTTTTTCCTGTCTGCTGTCTCAAAATGGGTGTTGGATGAAACTCATAAAAGATACGGTCAGAGGACAGTGGACTTTACATATTTTCGATCTGGCTGGACTCTTGCTGATTTTTGTTCTACAGATAATTAAATAGAATTAAACAAATGATTATTATACATTTTTTTAACTTGCTGTGTAACGTTGAGAGAGATATTTAATTTATTGATAAGTGACATGACTATAGAATATGTATTTCTTTTTTTTAAAACTTTATTTCTCATTCAAAGGTTGCCATGAACAAACAAACAATTTCTTACAGATATTCCTCTGCGATTACATTTTCATGAGTGTAGTACAGTTTCAGGTTAATTGTGTTTACCAAGCAATGAGTCTAATACAACTGTAGATCAAGTATGAATATCTATCCATGAACTTTATACAATTCTAAGTCTCTTCAGGCAGTACCTTCTTTTTCTATATATTATTTCTGTCTCCCCTCTCTTCCCCCCTCCCTCTCCTAGTCACAGACAGTTTTACCTCCTCACTCCCCCTTCCAGCAGCAACCACAAATCAGGTTCCAAGGTGTGGATTTGGACTATTATCCGTATATGCTCTTTCTTCCCTCTCAGCGTATAGAAAGTCCCATTTACCCCTGAGTCTCTCTTCTAGTAGATATTCCGAATTTTTAAGGGGGAACAATATTTGTTTTTGTGCGGGGATGCTTAGTATGTGTATGTATGTTTCCCATTTCCTCATAAAAGGTCTCGTTCTATTCTGCACATCTCCTAAAACATCCGCTGCCTCACTAAGCAATTGCTTCTTCACACTTGTTTTAAGTTGCAGTATCGTGGGGGCCCTAGCATTTAACCACCCCATAAATATAAGTTTCCTGGCTTGAAGAATTATATTAATAGTCAATTTCCTGATGTTATCTGAGGTCAGTGTCTGGGATTCTAAAAACACTATGAATTCTGGGGAGAGTTCTAGAGTTTTTTGAAAAGTGTTTTTTATCCAATAGGATACCATTCTCCAGAATCTGTTTATTTTTGGGCAGCTCCACAGCACATGCATCAAGTCTGCGTCCGGTGCCCTGCATTTCGGACATTGTCCCTCTGAGTCTGGTCTCCACTTTTTATAGATTTTAGGGGATATGTATGCATTTTTTAACAGTTTGGCATGTGATTCTCGAATTGTCGTCGATAAGGTCGCCCCTCTCACCTTCTCTATACTGCGCTTTACTGTGTCTAGTGTAGGTTGTATTGTGTTTGTAGGTCTCTGAACGACTTGATTGTCATATCTAAACTGTTAACAATCTGAGATACTGAAGTCAAACCCCTACTTTTCCATACATTATAGACCCCAGTATCCATGCCTGCGGGGAACTCTGGGTTACCCTTCAGTGGGAGAAACTTTGTGTAATTATGATTGAACTTTAGTTTTCTACACATCTTCCACCAAGCCCGAAGAGGCTGAAGTAGCATTGGATAGTCGTTAAGTAATTTATTAATGTGTGAGGCTGACATATGTGGCAATGCCTGAAGTGTCCATGGGGTCACTAGCTGTTCTTCTAGTGTCGGTAGTGTAAAGTTTTGTTTTCCCGTCAACCAGCCTAGCACATACTTAATTTGGGCCGCCCCACAGTATGCCTCAAAGTGCGGGACCGCAAAGCCCCCAGAACTAACACCCGCTGTCATCCTAGAAGACTTTATTTTGTGTTTTTTCCCTGCCCATACAAACGAAAGACAGGCTTTGTTGAGTAGGCTAAGGTCAGATTTATGCATGTTTTCTGGTATCATCTGAAACAAGTATAAGAGTTTTGGGAACATTATCATTTTGATGAGAGCAATCTTTCCGGACATTGAGATAGGAAGCTTGTACCATATATGCTGAATGTCCCTAAGTATGGGGCGATAATTAAGATGATACCATTCCCTCGGGTTTAATGAAAGTTTAATTCTTAAATATGTGAACGAGTTAGTGACATGTTTAAAATTGAATGGTATGTTTGAGTGTGATGATGTCTTTTGTAGCCAGAGCAGCTCGGTTTTATCCGTATTAACTTTATAGCCTGAGACTAATCCGAATTGGGAAATAATTTGCATAACTTGTGGAATATTTTCTTTTGGGTTTTGTATATAGAGTATCATGTAATCTGCAAAAAGAGACAGATGACACTGGACCCCCCCAATCCACAATCCCTCCGTTTCCATTCTGATTTTGATGGCTAGAGGCTCGATCAATAGGTCAAAGAGCAGGGGGGATAACGGGCATCCCTGTCTAGTTCCCCTACCCAGTTGGAAGGGGGGGTGATGGGGTCCCGTTAATTAATATAGAAGCTTTAGGGTTAGCATATAGTGTCTTGATTGTGTGCGCGAAAAGGCCAGTGATACCAAATTTTTCTAGAGTGTAGAAGAGATGGGTCCAGTGGACCATATCAAAGGCCTTCTCCGTGTCCACAAGCAAAGCACATGCATCCGGAGTCCCACTCTCTCTCCCCCCAGCCCTATTCCAGTAATGAGTTAGAACAAATTGGAGCTTCCTAATATTTAAAACCGAAGATCTTCCCTTTACAAAACTTGTTTGGTCTTGGTGTATTAGGGTGGGAAGGACCGTCGCCAAGCGATCTGCCAATATTTTTGTCAATAGTTTGTAGTCTTGGTTCATTAGTGAAAAGGGCCGATATGATTGAGGAAGGAGTGGGTCTTTATTTGCCTTGGGGATTACACTAATATTGGCCTCTGTGAAGCGATCATTGATGGACACTTCTCTAGTCATAATTTTGTTATAAAGGGAGGTGAGCACTGGGGCCACACTTCCCCCCAATTGTTTATAAAATTCACCAGGAAGCCCATCCAGGCCCGGTGCCTTTTCAAGTGCAAGTGATGATATTGCTTTCAATGTTTCTGTGATTGTGGCATTTAAGAGATCCCGATGTTCTTCTGATATGCAGGGTGTTTGTATGGATTCCCAAAACTGGTCTTGTCAAGATTTGTCTACTGCATTTCCTTTGTACAGTGTTTGATAATATTTTGTGAAGGCTGCTTGTATGTCTGGTGTAGCTGTGTGAATGATGTTTCCTTCTTTAATGGCATTTATGTGTCTACTAGGCCTATTGAGCTTGGTAAGTCTGGCTAAGTATTTTCCAGTCTTATCGCCATACCGATAAAATTTAGCCTGTGTTATTGTCATTCCCCTTATTGTGTCTTGGTGTAATTCTGTGTCTCTTGCGGCTTTCGCGTCTACAAAGCACTGGTGCGTTATGGAGTTAGGGTTGCGTAAGTATTTGTTTCTCGCACTCAACAGTCTTCTCAATAATATTTCCGATCTTAGTTTTCTCTGTTTCAGTTTACCCGCAGAATATGACGTTATAATCCCTCTCAGCACTGCCTTACTCACCTCCCAATATATTAGAGTGTTACCTTTGTTTGCCTCGTTTAGGGTCTCATATGCCTGCCACTCCCCCACTAATAGGCGTTTGAAGTTTATGTCCCCGTAGATGTACGTTGGGAAGAACCATCTACGCGGCCTCTCTCTCTTGGGTGTGAGGGAGATTTTTAGACTGATGGGTGCATGGTCTGAAATTGTCGGGGTGTCAATCCTTGTATCAGTTATAATTGGCTCTAGGGTATGGGATGTAATGAATAAATCTATTCTGGAGAGTGTATGTTTAGCTGGGGTGGAACATGTGTAGTTTTTATCCTCTGGATGTTTATCCCTCCAGATATCTGTTAAAGCTAAGCAGTGTTTAAACTTAGATAAGATGAGGGAGTTTCTTCTAGTGTTGCGTTGCGTTGTGATCTGTCTGATATCTGAGGCAGGGTCTCTAAATCTGTCAGCCGGGAATTGCGGCACTATGTTGTAGTCTCCCCCTAGGATTATAGGAGTGTCTGCAAATTGTAGTATCTTATTACTTAAGTCTCTCCAAAATTCTTTCTTATTAATGTGAGGGCCGTATACTCCCCCAACAGTGAGAGTTTTGTTTGTGCATTTCAATTTAATAAGGACATATCTCCCTTCCTCATCTATTAGTTGCTTGTCTATGGTATATTCCAGGTTCTTTCTAAATAGAATAGCTACTCCCCTGGCCCATTTTTCCTGATAGGTAGTATAGATTACTTCTCCCACCCACCCCTGTTTTAGCTTTTGGTGTTCAATATTTGATAAGTGAGTTTCTTCTAGGATCGCAATATCTGCATGTTGTTTTTTTAGGTATTTAAGTATTGCTTTTCTCTTTATGGGGGAAGTTATACCCCCCACATTCCACGACACTATTTTCCTGATGCTCATCACTATGCGAGTGATTAACTATTCCCTACGAAGAATTATGTGTTTGGTCACCTGTGGTTACTTACTTTTAGCTGGGCGAGGGAGAGAGTACAATCTTACCCCAATCTCTGAGATCTGTTTAGAATCCCCTTCCTTGGCTCTGAAATGAGAAGCAACGATTAAATACAGAGTATATTACAAAATGTTGAGTAGTGAACTTAAATCTGAAAAAACATGAAAAACAATCCCTTTCAATCCAACAACAAATCTAACAAATGAACAACAACAGACCCAACAGCCCACCCCCCCCATATTTTCAAGTAAGAGCATGCAAACCATGGCCTGTACCACTAAGAGTTCTAACCGACCCTCCTGATGGTCAGTATCGGCTGGTAAGCCTAGAGTGTGAGTCTTTATAGTGTTAACAACTACTTTCCTAATTCAGGTTCCGTTCTCCTCTCTTCGTCTGTCTCCTTGCATGCTTTCTGGGGATCTCCTGGTTTGGTCCAGAAATGCCTGCAGATGCTTGGGCATCTCAAACAACCTCGGGCCTTGTGTCATTTGCAATCTCAGCTTAGCTGGGTAAAGGAGCGCCACAGATTCCCCTTGAGCAATCAGTTCCCTGCAATATGGAG
The DNA here is from genome assembly GCF_027579735.1 of Bombina bombina. Lineage (NCBI taxonomy): Eukaryota > Metazoa > Chordata > Amphibia > Anura > Bombinatoridae > Bombina > Bombina bombina. The sequence continues at coordinate 224,773,963 of NC_069501.1, forward strand.
AGAAGAATATGTATTTCTTAAATAATTTCTGCTTGGTTTTATGGTTGAACTCTTTACAATACGTAAATATTGTCAGATATTTAAGTTTTTGCAGAAATCTCAGCCTCCAGTTTATTTAGTAGTCATTGATTGTGCACTGTTCTGACTCAATAATAACTAATGGTCTAGTTAAGTCATATGCTAAGCCTTAGTTTTATTAGCCATATCTAGTTTAATTTTAACTTAGATTATGTTTTTGTTTTGTATTTTCCTTCAGCTTGTATACTACCTTAAACAGTTTACCACTGTATATTATAGTCAAGTTGCTATACTAAGATTTGAGGCCCTTGAGTTGTCAAAGCGAGGTAATATACATTCTCTTTATATAGTCAATAAAATATTTAACAAAGTTTACAAGTGATCTAATTTCTTACTTTATAGCCAATACTATACTTAATAAATTTTACAAGGGACCTATCTTGTGGGATAGAGCATCTGCTGTAATGATGTGTAAGATAATGCCTGTAATAATCACTTTTAAAGGGACACTGAATGACTGAACCCATTTTTTTTTCATGATTCAGACAGAGCATGCATTTTTAAGCAACTTTCTAATTTACTCCTATTATCAATTTTTCTTCATTCTCTTGCTATCTTTTTTTGAAAAGCAAGAATGTAAGTTTAGAACTCAGCCCATTTTTTGTTCACAACCTGGGTTGTCCTTGCTGATTGGACAGCACCAGTAAACAAGTGCTGTCCAGGGTACTGCATCAAAATTATCTGGCTCCTTAGCTTAGATGCCTTCTTTTTCAAATAAAGATAGCAATAGAACGAAGAAAATTAAGTAATAGGAGTAAATTAGAAAGTTGCTTAAAATTGAATGCTCTATTTGAAACCTGAAAGAACATTTTTGGGTTAAGTATCCCTTTAAGGTTACAAAGATGTTGACCCAGTTACTTTACTTTTATGTTTTCCTTATTTTTATCATTTTGGGCTCTTAATTGTTGAGTCATCTAGTTATTGGTTTCTTATTATAATAATATATGACTTGAGTATAAAGTGCAGTTTAAATGATAGCCCGAGAAAGACTTATAAACTAAAAGCTGAGCGTAGGGTTTCCCTAAATGGTAATACTTTACAGTCTGTGTAGCTAAAGTACATGAAGGGCCGGTATCTTAAGACGTATATTGCAAATTCCAAAAAGTCAGAGAGAGGAAAAGAAATTTTTAGGGTAGACGTCGGCGGCTGGGTTGTGGCTGTACCTTTTGTAGGTCTCATTCGCCTGGTCCTATGTGGATCCTCAACTCCAGCGTGCACCTCCGTGTGTGTCGCCTTCGCTTCCCATACCCTCCTTCAGCTGTCAACGGGGGCGTGGTTATGGTGGCTCCAGTGGACTATGTAAATCTCGATCTTAATGATGACGTCTGCGGCTCCTTCCGTATTCAGCTGTGTCCGTTCTCCTTGGACTAGAAAACTGGAGACAAGGAGACTATTCCACTGAAAGCCATGCTGCACTGTAGGGTTCCATCAGGCATCGGCAAAAGAATTAGGAGCACCAGCTCAGGAATAGTTAAAAAGTTAAAAGTCCTTTATTGGTTGTAAATAATGTAAAATTTCCACAATCAAAGCACAAAAGTGGAAGGTGAATAGAGAAGAAAAGAGGAGTCAGCAAGTTACAGCTGACGCGTTTCTGCTGAATAGCCGTACTCAAAAGCAGCTTTTGGATTAGTCCAATTCAAATTGAGGCAAATCCCTTTGTGCAGAAAATAAGAAAAGTGAGTTACACTACAACATGTAGTACACCTCCATGATATAAAAGTAGTGCAACTGATGTTTTTCAAACTGGCATTGTCATAATCTTAGGCTCAAAGCATTGAATTTGTAGAACATATAATATTATTTTGGAAATACAGTAGAAATTCCCACCCTGAAGTCTAGAATAGAAGAGCAAGAGTTAAAGGGACAGTATACACTCATTTTCATATAACTGCATGTAATAGACACTACTATAAATAATAAGATGCACAGATAGCAATATAAAAATCCAGTATAAAACAGTTTAAAAATGTACTTAGAAGCTCTCAGTTTAGCTCTGTTGAAAAGGTTGCTGGAAAGCCCACTGCAAGTGGGAAATAAGACACTCCCCCCCCCTCCCCCTTCTTTTGCATATGAAAAGATCCTTTACATAAACAGGTGCAAGCTGGAGACGGTAGCTGACGGTATTCTCATAAAACTTTGGGGCTTGGTTAGGAGTCTGAAAATCAGAGCAATGTTATTTAAAAATAAGCAAAACTATAGATTAAAAATGGGCTATATAAATGGATCATCTACAAAACATTTATGCAAAGAAAAAATGAGCGTGTAATGTCCCTTTAAACGTAACAAGTGTTTTCATTTTAAAACACTAGCAGATATAAAAGCTTTTCAGGCTTATTTAAATGTTCTTTCATGTCTCATATTGGTTTAGTGAGACTTTGTTCAGTTTGGAGTTTGAACGCTGCTTTCCCAGGGCCACATTGCTGAATGGAAAGGAAGCTTTGTTCTCAGTTCTCACAAGACCAAGCAGTCCTATTATTGTCATTTTTAGACTGATGAAAAAATAGACAAGCAGTTAATAATTCAGCTTTATCACTGGTCATATACATGTGACACATAAATATTAGAACATTACTATCAATGCTTTCACAACACTGCTGTTCCACTCCATCTGTCTGTGTCCCTTTTTGTAACATAGTTATGAAGCACTGCTGTTTTCTGTAAATCACCATCTTTCCTTTTTTGGATTTATTAGCATGCCAAATAAAAGCAAAGCCTGCTATTTCGGTGCTATCCTGGGACTGAGATGCATTTTTCACATTAGGCAGTATTTGCTCAAATCCATCATTTCAGGGTCTCCTCATAGCCTGTCATGTGGATTGGAGTTAATAGGGATTACTTATGGCATTTCACTAACACTTCCAAACTATTAGACTTTTATGAAATCATTGCATTGCAGTTTGGATAATTTGGAATTTCCTTTTCGAATATATCCCATTTTTTTATATGAGTTGTAGTTTGAATGAATAAAACTGCTTAAACTAGTATATCAACAACTAAACAAACATGGTGCAAACCTCAAAACCACAGCTGTAATGAAGCTGAGCACCAAAGGGTTCCAAGATGCAGAATCTAAATCTAAATTGTCAGTGAAACCAGCGCTCTGTGTTTGGTTATTCTACTATGATGATCATGGCATTCCTGATTTTGGACCGCTTCTCCTTGCTTGGACTCGGACTGACTTCTGGATTTTCATTTTACCCCTTGCTGAGTTGTCTGACTTCTACTTATTACTTAGGTGCTGACTGTTGGAACTCTGTACCTGACAGCTCTTTTGGATCTCTCCTGTGCTGTAACATGAATAATGTCTCATCGCCGGGTTGCTGATCGTGGCTTGTCGTTGGTACAACTGAATTTCAAAAATAATAGAGGTGGGTAGTAAATCCTTTTTACCTTTACAATTTCTAATGTAAAAAATTACCCATTGTTTTACTCCATTCCTAGCATATCAAAGCACATAATACTAAATTAATAATTGAATTAAATGTTTTCACGGCAATGGACTAGATTAAAAGTGGAACACAAAATGCTAGTGCTATTGTATGTTAACATTGCTCATTGTAGTCCAAGTTTTTTTTTTTAGCGGTTAATTGATAGTATAATATGCGTTAACATCTGCATATTGAATTGCGCAGGTGTGTTCCTTTTCTCTCTCATAATAGACCTCTATGGGGAAAGACAGCACAATTCATATTGAATAACAATTCAAGTTTTTCATTTAGTACATGCTATATTATTTTAATTTATACTATTTCATAAAACATTGCACACAAACATACATAAACACATACACACATATACAGTATATATATATATATATATATATATATATATATATATATACAGTATATACATACATACACATACAACTACACACATATACACCTACACCTTTGAATCCTTTGAAACAAGGAAGGCATTTGACCCCATTCTAGGGGAAGCATAGGTTAGAGGGGGGGTTATCTTGAGTTCAGCAGAGGACTGGGTTTGAGGAGAGGTATAAAAGGAAGGTGTGGGCTGTGAAAAGGGGTCAAATCTTTTCTGGAACTAATGTGCGAGAAGAAGCTGACAACAGCCGAATCATAGAATTCAGCTTTTGAAGGAAGAATTTGTGAGTGTGGTTAAAGTTTTTGGAAAATTTAAACCATAGGTCCATGATTAAACAAATGGGAGTATTGGATTCTGTTCATCATTAGTTTACCAATGCTTCAGGGTTTGTAGGATTTGGTGTTTTTCTGCAGGGGAAGTGTTGTGTGGATCAATGGCCAAAAGATTGGGTGGAAATTGGGTTGACAAAGAATTTGGTTTACTTGGAGCCGTTTCTGATAGGCATGTGACCTTCCATTCAGATAACATGGATGTGGTGATGGCTATCAATTGTCTGTCTGCTTATTCCCCCCATGAGGTGAAATGTATTCTTCAGGGCTGTGCATGTGTCAGGAAAATGTAATGAGGTGGCTGATGCTCTTTCTCATTTACAGTGGGATCATATTCGCTGCTTGGTGCCAGAGGCAAAAGAGAAGGGGGGACTTGTGGAGGCAGGTATTTCCGACAGATTGAGATTGATGAGGGGAGCAGTGGCTCATGGGACATGGAATTCATATTTGCAGATACGGTCTCTGTGCTGTGACTTTTTAATGCGGCGTGGCCATGTGAATTCATTTTCTGGGAGGTTGGAAGCATTGTTAGACTGGATGCAGGAGTGGAAGGAAGCTGGGATTTTGAGGTCAATGGTTCGAAGGTGTTTATCTGCTATGGCCGTTCTGTTTCAGTTGATTGGTGGGAGGACATTACGAATACTTTTATGGCTAGATTGCAAGACGTTTATGTAGGGGAAGAGTTGGGGTGGACAGCAGATGCTCAGTTGTTTTTTTCTGTGCTTCAGGTTTTGATAGGGAGATTGTTAGAGATTTGCTCTTCTCAGTATAAGACTTTGTTATTTAAGGTTGCTTTTGTTTTGGCATTCTTTGGGGCTTTTAGAGTTTCTGAATTGGTTGGTGATAATAAGTGGGACAAAGGGGGTCTTCAAATGTGGTTGTTTGTCAGGATGTGTTACCTATGTGGTTGAGGAGATCTAACACAGATTAAGGAGGACTGGGTAAGAAGATTAAATTGAAGGCAATGGGTGTGTGTGTGTGTGTGTGTGTGGGGGGGGGGGGGGGGTTCTGTTGTCCTGTGGTTCTAGTGGCTGAATATATTTGGTTTTATGGGTGGGCTCCTTGCTGATCCATTCTGATGGAACATCCTTATCAGGATATCAGTTTCTGTCTGTATTTAGAAAGACATTGGGTGTGCTTGGTTTGTCTCCTGCTGAATTTGGGACTCACTCTTTTAGAATTGAGGCTGCTACAGAGGCTCATTCATTGGGGTGGAGGTTAATGGGATTAAGAGTATTGGGAGGTGGTCTTCTAATAGGTATATGTCTAAAATTAGGCCATCATTGGCTTAGTTCTTAAGTTTATTCTTCAAGGTCCTATCGAGTGTTGGTTAATGGGTAATTTGCATATCTATGGGCTAGGAAAGCAGCTGCAGTAAAAGTGAACAGGGTTCAGCCTACGTTTGTTCGGATTCAGAGTCATGAGGTGGGATCAATTAATAATAAACATGGTGTACCATTCGGCATGTTGAATTTGAAGGGGAATCAGGGAAATGTTTTTTCCTATGGGATGGTGTTCATTTAAATTAAGTTGGTTTGTATTAATTTAATGTTAATGTTAGGGAATGGGCTATAAAGGCCTTGGATTTAGTTGGAAGGGATTGGCCTTAGGCCTTGCTTTTGGCAGAGTGCTGGCTTTGTGGATTAGCAGTTTTGTATGGGTATCTTCTGGTTGATCAGGATAGGTTTAGGCAGGGGGTTGATTTACCTGGTTTGGGATGTTGAGGCTGCTGAGGGGCAACTACTGATTGGGGATTTAATCTAGTGCGGTAATTTATTATTATGTTTATATTTATTGTTTATAAATAAAGTTGTGGCCTTTATAACCCATATGTAGGTGTATTATTGATATGGATTACCTAGTAAGTGGGTCAAGGCAACCCTGGACAAAGTCTACAAGGGAGGGGCATTTGACCCCATTCAAGGTGAAGCATAGGTTAAAGGGGGGTTATCTTGAGTTCAGCAGTGCTGGGTTTGAGGAGAGGTATAAAAGGAAGGGATGGGTTGTGAAAAGGGCACCAAATCCTTTCTGGAGCTAACTTATGAGAAGAAGCTCCCTCTATCCCTCCCTCCCTGTAAATTGGTTTAGATTGTTGTTTTTGTTGTTGTTTGTCGCAGGTTAGTTAAAGTGATGGTAAACTTTAAATAATCAAATGCCATAAATGTAATCTTTGCTATTAAAAAAGTATATGTGTATCCATCTGTAAAAGGGTTAAATTAGTGCATATGGTAATGTTTCGTACTATTACAATGTTATGCCGGCCCACATGGATGAACTCTTTTTTTTATGACAATTCCAGTGAACATCCAATCAACATGTGTGTCAGTTGAATATCTTGAAGTCCAGCCCCTTTAAAGCCCATAGAAAGCCTATGAAGAGAGTGGATGTGACTGCTCTATGCATCACAGCCCAGCCTAAAGAGGAAATGAAGAGGGGCGGAGGAACAGACCATACCAATTAGAATTAATAACATTTTATTATATATATATATATATACTTAAAAAAATAATTATGTGGTTTTACTTGCAAACTAATAAATGTTTTATTGCAACATTCTTACAGTATGAAATTTACCATCACTTTAACATTCCTGCTTTTTCATATAAAGATACCAAGAGAATGAAGAAAAATTGCTAATAGGAGTAAATTAGAAAAATGCTTAAAAATGCATGCTCTATCTGAATCATGAAAGAAATTTTGGGTTTACTATCCCTTTAATAAAGGGCAGAGAGCTTGCCTCGCGGTTTAGTAGTTTTTTTGTGGGTACCTCCTGGTTGATCAGGTGAGATTTAGGTGGGCGATTGATTTACCTGGTTAGGGATGTTGTGGCTGCTGAGGGGCAAGCACTGATTGGGGACTTAAACTGGATTGATTATTTATAATTATATTTATATTTATTGTTTATAAATAAAGCTGTTTAGATACTTAGCGAGTCTATACACTCTGCGTTATGGGGGTATAGGCTCTTGAATCTACGGGAGCTTCCTCTAAGCTTCCAAAAAACAGTGATCCTAAAAAGGGGAGGGGAAGAAGCAAGAGCGCCGATTGGCTAATACCCAGAAATGAGAGGAGAATGCTGTTTCTAGAAAATCTTTGCAAGAATAATTTTATTTATGAAACATATGTGTGATTTGCATATAAAAAAGGGGTTGTATACGATATTGAAATAAAAATAGCTTTTTAATGTTAGATAATCCTTAGAGCAATGTTAGTAACACCTTAATATCTATATTTATAGATCCAATATGTTAAAGAATATGGCAGATCTTATTGCTATTTGACTTCGTATTGCTAAATGGCACCTTATATAGATCAATTGTACTATATGATTAGAGACGATTGTGTTGTCACTTAGATCTTGTTGCTACTTGACTTGTGATAGATTTAGAAATAGTAAGCAATACTTTAAAAGGTAAGCAATATTTAAAAAAAACAAGCTAATATATAAACAACTAAAATGACTAAAATGAGTAACCTATGAAAAATAATTACTTACCCAGAATAAACAGTTTCGGCTAGATTTAGAGTTTTGTCGGTAACGACCCGCGTAGCTAACGTGTGCTTTTTTTCTCCCGCACCTTTTAAATACCGCTGGTATTTAGAGTTCACAGAAGGGCTGCGTTAGGCTCCAAAAAGGGAGCGTACAGGCATATTTACTGCCACTGCAACTCTCAATACCAGCGGTGCTTACGGACGCGGCCAGCTTAAAAAACGTGCTCGTGCATGATTCCCCCATAGGAAACAATGGGGCAATTTGAGCTGAAAAAAAACCTAACACCTGCAAAAAAGCAGTGTTCAGCTCCTAACGCAGCCCCATTGTTTCCTATGGGGAAACACTTCCTAAGTCTGCACCTAACACCCTAACATGTACCCCGAGTCTAAACACCCCTAACCTTACACTTATTAACCCCTAATCTGCCGCCCATGCTATCCCTGACTCCTGCATATTTTTTTTAACCCCTAATCTGCTGCTCCGTACACCGCCGCAACCTAGGTTATCCCTATGTACCCCTAATCTGCTGCCCCTAACACTGCCGACCCCTATATTATATTTATTAACCCCTAATCTGCCACCCCCAACGTCGCCTCCACCTATCTGCAATTATTAACCCCTAATCTGCCGACCAGACCTCGCCGCTACTCTAATAAATGTATTAACCCCTAAAGCTAAGTCTAACCCTAACCTTAACACCCCCCTAAGTTAAATATAATTTAAATCTAACGAAATAAATTAACTCTTATTAAATAAATTATTCCTATTTAAAGCTAAATACTTACATGTAAAATAAATCCTAATATAGCTACAATATAAATTATAATTATATTGTAGCTATTTTAGGATTAATATTTATTTTACAGGCAACTTTGTATTTATTTTAACCAGGTACAATAGCTATTAAATAGTTAATAACTATTTAATAGTTACCTAGTTAAAATAATTACAAAATTACCTGTAAAATAAATCCTAACCTAAGTTACAATTAAACCTAACACTACACTATCAATAAATTAATTAAATAAAATACCTACAATTATGTACAATTAAACCTAACACTACACTATCAATAAATTAATTAAATACAATACCTACAAATAAATACAATTAAATAAACTAACTAAAGTACAAAAAATAAAAAAGAACTAAGTTACAAAAAATAAAAAAATATTTACAAACATTAGAAAAATATTACAACAATTTTAAGGTAATTACACCTACTCTAAGCCCCCTAATAAAATAACAAAGCCCCCCAAAATAAAAAAATGCCCTACCCTATTCTAAAATGAAAATAGAAAAGCTCTTTTACCTTACCATCCCTTAAAAGGGCCTTTTGCGGGGCATGCCCCAAAGAATTCAGCTCTTTTGCCTGGAAAAAAAAACATACAATACCCCCCCCAACATTACAACCCACCACCCACATACCACTAATCTAACCCAAACCCCCCTTAAATAAACCTAACACTAAGCCCCTGAAGATCTTCCTACCTTATCTTCACCACGCCGGGTATCACCGATCGGTCCAGGCTCCGATGTCTTGATCCAAGCCCAAGCGGGGGCTGAAGACGTCCATCCTCCGGCTGAAGTCTTGATCCAAGCCCAAGCGGGGGCTGAAGACGTCCATCCTCCGGCTGAAGTCTTGATCCAAGCGGCGGCTGAAGAAGTCCATCATCGGGCAGAAGTATTCATCCTATCCGGGCAGAAGAGGAGATCCGGACCGGTAGACATCTTCATCCAAGCGGCATCTTCTATCTACTTCCATCCGATGACGAGCGGCTCCATCTTCAAGACCTCCGGCGCGGATCCATCCTCTTCTTCCGACGTCCTAAAACAGAATGAAGGTTCCTTTAAGGGGCAGCATCCAAGATAGCGTCTCTCGAATTCTGATTGGCTGATAGGATTCTATCAGCCAATCGGAATTAAGGTAGAAAAATTCTGATTGGCTGATGGAATCAGCCAATCAGATTCAAGTTCAATCCAATTGGCTGATCCAATCAGCCAATCAGATTGAGCTCGCATTCTATTGGCTGTTCCGATCAGCCAATAGAATGTAGTGTTAGGTTTAATTGTAACTTAGGTTAGGATTTATTTTACAGGTAATTTTGTAATTATTTTAACTAGTTAACTATTAAATAGTTATTAACTATTTAATAGCTATTGTACCTGGTTAAAATAAATACAAAGTTGCCTGTAAAATAAATATTAATCCTAAAATAGCTACAATATAATTATAATAATATAATATAATATAATAATGGGTTATTTTACAGGTAAGTATTTAGCTTTAAATAGGATTAATTTATTTAATAAGAATTATTTTATTTCGTTAGATTTAAATTATATTTAATTTAGGGGGGTGTTAGGGTTAGGGTTAGACTTAGCTTTAGGGGTTAATACATTTATTAGAGTAGCGGTGAGGTCCGGTCGGCAGATTAGGGGTTAATAATTGTAGGTAGGTGGCGGCAACATTGGGGGCGGCAGATTAGGGGTTAATAAATATAATACAGGGAGTGCAGAATTATTAGGCAAATTAGTATTTTGACCACATCATCCTCTTTATGCATGTTGTCTTACTCCAAGCTGTATAGGCTCGAAAGCCTACTACCAATTAAGCATATTAGGTGATGTGCATCTCTGTAATGAGAAGGGGTGTGGTCTAATGACATCAACACCCTATCAGGTGTGCATAATTATTAGGCAAATTCCTTTCCTTTGGCAAAATGGGTCAAAAGAAGGACTTGACAGGCTCAGAAAAGTCAAAAATAGTGAGATATCTTGCAGAGGGATGCAGCACTCTTAAAATTGCAAAGCTTCTGAAGCGCGATCATCGAACAATCAAGCGTTTCATTCAAAATAGTCAACAGGGTCGCAAGAAGCGTGTGGAAAAACCAAGGCGCAAAATAACTGCCCATGAACTGAGAAAATTCAAGCGTGCAGCTGCCAAGATGCCACTTGCCACCAGTTTGGCCATATTTCAGAGCTGCAACATCACTGGAGTGCCCAAAAGCACAAGGTGTGCAATACTCAGAGACATGGCCAAGGTAAGAAAGGCTGAAAGACGACCACCACTGAACAAGACACACAAGCTGAAACGTCAAGACTGGGCCAAGAAATATCTCAAGACTTATTTTTCTAAGGTTTTATGGACTGATGAAATGAGAGTGAGTCTTGATGGGCCAGATGGATGGGCCCGTGGCTGGATTGGTAAAGGGCAGAGAGCTCCAGTCCGACTCAGACGCCAGCAAGGTGGAGGTGGAGTACTGGTTTGGGCTGGTATCATCAAAGATGAGCTTGTGGGGCCTTTTCGGGTTGAGGATGGAGTCAAGATCAACTCCCAGTCCTACTGCCAGTTTCTGGAAGACACCTTCTTCAAGCAGTGGTACAGGAAGAAGTCTGCATCCTTCAAGAAAAACATGATTTTCATGCAGGACAATGCTCCATCACACGCGTCCAAGTACTCTACAGCGTGGCTGGCAAGAAAGGGTATAAAAGAAGAAAATCTAATGACATGGCCTCCTTGTTCACCTGATCTGAACCCCATTGAGAACCTGTGGTCCATCATCAAATGTGAGATTTACAAGGAGGGAAAACAGTACACCTCTCTGAACAGTGTCTGGGAGGCTGTGGTTGCTGCTGCACGCAATGTTGATGGTGAACAGGTCAAAACACTGACAGAATCCATGGATGGCAGGCTTTTGAGTGTCCTTGCAAAGAAAGGTGGCTATATTGGTCACTGATTTGTTTTTGTTTTGTTTTTGAATGTCAGAAATGTATATTTGTGAATGTTGAGATGTTATATTGGTTTCACTGGTAAAAATAAATAATTGAAATGGGTATATATTTGTTTTTTGTTAAGTTGCCTAATAATTATGCACAGTAATAGTCACCTGCACACACAGATATCCCCCTAAAATAGCTAAAACTAAAAACAAACTAAAAACTACTTCCAAAAATATTCAGCTTTGATATTAATGAGTTTTTTGGGTTCATTGAGAACATGGTTGTTGTTCAATAATAAAATTAATCCTCAAAAATACAACTTGCCTAATAATTCTGCACTCCCTGTATAGGGGTCGGTGGTGTCAGGGGCAGCAGATTAGGGGTACATAGGGATAATGTAGGTGGCGGCGGTGTGCGGTCGGCAGATTAGGGGTTAAATTTTTTTTATAGAGTGGCGGCGATGTGGGGGGGCCTCGGTTTAGGGGTACATAGGTAGTTTATGGGTTTAATGTACTTTAGAGCACAGTAGTTAAGAGCTTTATGAACCGGCGTTAGCCCAGAAAGCTCTTAACTCCTGGCTTTTTTCTGCGGCTGGAGTTTTGTCGTTAGATTTCTAACGCTCACTTCAGCCACGACTCTAAATACCGGCATTAGAAAGATCCCATTGAAAAGATAGGATACGCAAATGGCGTAGGGGGATCTGCCGTATGGAAAAGTCGCGGCTGCAAAGTGAGCGTTAGACACTTTCCTGACTGACTCTAAATACCAGCGGTAGCCCAAAACCAGCGTTAGGAGCCTCTAACGCTGGTTTTGACGGCTAACGCCAAACTCTAAATCTAGGCATATGGTTGGCCAACCTTCACATATATAATAGTACCATAAAACAAATATCTGATATAACGCCAGCTGTTTTTGCCGACAGATTTTTGCCCAAAAGTCTGTCGGCAAAAACAGCTGGCGTTATGTCAGATATTTGTTTTATGGTACTATTTTAAAAAAAAAATTGTATACTGTAATTCACAAAATGTTTTTTGCATTCTCTGTCTGAATCACAAAAGACATTTTTTGGGTTTCATATCCCTTTAAAAAACAAACAAAAAGCTCCCATAAAATACTTTTACCAAAAATCATGAACTATGATCCCTTTGGACGGTAGGTGCAAGTTTGGGGCCTAATTGTTCAAACTCCTATTTGCCCATTATGTCCTATGTCTCATTATGCAGGCTTACTCCAGAGAGGGAGGAACTGAGACTTTGCTGTATATCTGGCTGCATGTCTGTCAGAAACAAGAGACTGGTGAGCAAACACTGATTTTATCTTACTTGATCTGATTTTGTTTACTGGGTCCCAGCTTAGCTCTCCAGTTCTCTTTAGTTAGGAACACATTAACTGCTTAGTAAGTCTCCTAAAGAGGAGAAGAATTTTGTTTGTTGTTTTCTTTGCCTATATACTGTGGAAGTAAAGAAAATAACTCCACCTCAGAGACATCTGTCTGCAAAAAGAACTCTTTATTAAAACCAGGTTCCACAAGGATAGGTTGTCTACACAACGCTGAGTGAAGGTCTATTAAACCTTTTCTGCCTTGCTGTCCCACCTCACGGTGTCTGGGCTTCTGGCTTTAATAAAGTATGTGAGAGGAGCAGCCCTGGTCGTGAAATGGGGTATGAACTATCTGTAGTAGCCGACCATTCCCAGGAAAGCTCTAACCTGCTTTTTCCTAAGAGGCTTGGGCCAATGCTGAATAGCTCCTACCTTGTTCAACTGGGGTTTCACTAACCCTCTTACCACAACATAACCTAAAAATTTAGCATCTGCCAAACCAATGAACCACCACTGCTTCTTTCACAGACCTTATTAAAGCCAGAGGTGGGTCAGCAAGGCAGAAGAGGCCTTAAAGGGACATTAAACCTAAACATTTTCTTTCATGATTCAAATAGAGCATACATATATAAACAACTTTCCAGTTTACTTTTATTATTAATTTTGCTTTATTCTCTTAGAATCCTTTCTTGAAGAAGTATCACTACACTACTGGGAACTAGCTGAACACATTGGTAAGCAAATCACAAGAGCCTTTTTCAATATGCTTTTCAAGCAAAGGATACCAAGAGAAGAGAACAAAGCAAATTAAATAAAAGAAGTACATTGGAAAGTTGTTTAAGTCTGTGTGCTCTGTCTGAATTCTGTCTGAATCGTGAAGGAAATTTTTTTGGTTTCATGTCCCTTTAAGTGAAATACATTATTTTAAAGGGACACTAAACCGCTGAGTACAACTACAATAGAATAGCTACTTCATATTATGTTATTGTATTTCTTGCTCTGACTGCAGCTCAATTCAAAACAGTGCTCTTATGTTAGAAGATTAAAACGCTGTCAATTCATACTGGGCACCTCTATCTTGGCGCTTAGGTACTGTACTTTCACAATCACAGATCAATGATGCTGCCAGCTTTTTGGCAGCTGTATCATTTGCGTTGGGCTAGTGTGCAAGATACAGCATGAGAGTTTTACAGTATTTTTTACAGTTACAGTTAAAAAGGCACTCAGCAATAACATAGAACAATGCAGCCACTGCAAAAATGTAAAACTCATGTTCTGTATTGTGTGCCCTGACCTGAAACACATTATACAGTTGTGAAAAAGCTGGCAACCTTACTGATCTGATTATGTGCCCAGCTTCTGTTACAGTGTGTGAGAATACCTGGTGATGTCCAGTATTAAGAGGCGGAGCTTCAACATCTGGCACCGATGTCCCTTTACATTTTAATAAGTGCACATAGACTACAAATTATAACTATGAGTATTTTGGCTCTCCTTATTAGTGACACACAAAAGCCCTAATTCCCTTCCAGGAATAAATCAAGTGTTTATTGGTTATTTGTTGTTGTAAGCAAATTGCACCAAAGAAAATATCCCCATGTGTGATTTGCACAATAGCAGATTATTTATCAAGAACAAACCGGTTTGGCAATATTATTTTTTTTTGTAACCTTTTTAACTTTTTTTTTTACACATTCTTACACACAATATTTACATATACATGTGACTTACAATAGCTTATTACTGTTACTGTTAGCTGTAGGCCCAGATCTACCTCTAAGGTAGGAGCAGCGAGAGATTGAGATTATAATCAGAAGAATAAATATTAACAGTTGCTAATGATAGTTTGTGGCCTCTTGGACTGTACTTTTATTGTTATTATTTGTATATTTTTTATAATATACACAACAGATTAATTAAGAGTGAGATAATAATTTAGGGCTGGAGTTATCAAGCAGAAGCAGCTGCTTTGGAGTCCTTGCCTGCTTGCCTCAAATTAACAAACTGTGGTCATCAAAGTGCAACTTTTTAACCTCTCTGCGACCTCAGAGGTGGCGGAGTAAAGACCCCCAAACTCATTAGTTCGGGGTGATTGACCAACCCTCCTTTGGCACAATTAGTTTGTGATAGCACGGGGTAAAGCTGCACAATTATTTCCCTCTATATTACAGGCAAGCTCTGAGTTTCCTGTCTTCTGCTGTTTTGTTATTGAATATTACAATAGGCTATACTTAATGTTATAATTAATAGACATCCTTTATTTATATTAAATGGTTTGGCAAACGCTTAGGTGACATCAGTCAATGAGTCATGTACACAGTAGAGAAAAAAAAATACAAGTAGATTTATTATTGGTAGATTTATTAATACCTTAGACTGAGCCTCAGAATTCTGAATTAATTAATTATGTTGACCTGTCTTAGTCATTTTATCTCTCTCTGTCCTTAAAACTGTTAAAAAAAATATATGTTTATTTGTCAACATCCTGTGTGTTCTTTGTAGAATGTTATATGTACTGTTTGTGCTTAGGATAAATTAATCATTGTTTCTTTATTACAACAGAAAATACGTATTAGAAAAGGCAAAAAGTATTTAGTATGCTTAAGGGAAAACCATGGTTCTGATACAGTTCTATGTATCAAAGTACTTTACAGATATAATTTCCTTTGTATAAGATTACCATCAGCATATCTTTAGAGATAGTGTGATAGCTCCTCTGTTTCAGGTTGTGTAATTTCTATTATAGGCAATTCTTTTAACTCTTTCTCTGCTTGTTGTGAGTTCCTGAAAAAAACACCAACATTCCTTAACCCACTGACTGCCAGAGAAGTGTGCAATGCATTGGATTCCTCTCATGCAGCCAATGTCAGGTGTCAAAATGTTATAATTATATGGCAGAACTGGTGTCTATGCTTCAAAACAGCCTTGTTTCATCGTCTCTGCTGGCTAAATTGTATTAGTATGTTCACTTTTATCACTGATGTGTTTTACTTCCTATCGGCACTATAAGCGGTTAATATAAACCTTTGTTGCAGCTCCTGAAAGCTATTTATTTTGTGTATTCAATTACACAGGCTGCTATTACATGTGAGTACGTGCCCATGTATATGTTATTGGCAGTAAGGGGTCTCATGCATGAGAATTGAGAGGATTGAGAGTAATATACACTTTAGACATGCAATGCATTCTGGGAGCTGGGAGCCACATTAAAGGCAGAATTGAAAATCCATCCAAGAGGCCCAACAAAAAGCGACCTATGAAGATAAAACAAACACCAGCTGCATTGCGGAAGAACAGAAACACTGTTTGAAGATCCTTTACTGCCTTCAACTCAGCCACTGAGCAACCATTTTTATGCATTTTTCCATGTTAAATAGTTTCACATATCACCCCTTAGAAGTGTTCCCTGGGTGCCCATGCCCTTCAGAATCCTCTACATAACTTAATAAAATATATTCTCCTCTATGGTTTACTTGCATTGTAAATTGAGATTTGATATTTTTTTGGCATCTACATGAAATGCAGTAAAATTCAATAAATGAGTTAGACACATTAAAGTTCATTCTTAAAACACACCTACTGAGAGGTTCGTTAGGTATATTGGGGAATTCGTAATAATTAAACTTATTAAAACCTTCATAGCTCAGTTAAGTACATTTAATATATTTTTCGGGAAAAGTTTGTACAAGATTAGTTAAATGTGGTAGAAGATACTAAGGGGTATATTTATCAAAGGTCTGGCGGACCTTATCCGACAGTGTGGATCAGGTCTGCCAGACCTCGCTGAATGCGGAGAGCAATACGCTCTCCGTATTCAGCATTGCACCAGCAGATCTTGTGAGCTGCTGGTGCAATGCCGCCCCTGCAGATTCGCGGCCAATCGGCTGCCAGCAGGGGGTGTCAATAAACCCGATCGCACTCGATCGGATTGAATTGCAGCGATGTCTGTCCGCCTGCTCAGAGCAGGCGGACAGGCTATGGAGCAGCGGTCCTTCAAGCTCCATCCGAAGCTTGATAAATGGGCCCCTAAGAGTGAGAGTTTAATTAATTAATTAATTAATTAATTAATTAATTAGTATTTTGTGTGCTACATAGAAAAAACAAATTTGACTTGTACCAATTTCAAATTGTATTCATACATCAACAATTATAAAATAGTCTACATTAAATATATACCTCTACTATACTCAGTGATATGAGAGTTTTAGTCACTTTAGTAATAAATGTAAGAATACAAATTTAAATAGCTACAATTTCAATTTGTGTCATTTATTATTTAAAATAGGTCTTGCAGTGTTGGTGACTAGGCTGAACAAGACATACCAAGAGTTCCTTTGTTTTTTTTTACAGATCTGAATGGAATTCAGAAAAGCTTCCTCTCTTCTGTATGAAAGAATTGATTTTTACCTTCGCTATTGAAAACTTGACAAGGGTGACTTATTAAGATGTTCCTATTATAACTATTTTAAAGATGAAAAAACACATTATAATATATAGGAAATGTAAGAACTTTTTTTTAAGTTACATGCTGTCATAATAAGATCATGGTAAAATACAAGTAGTTTTTAAAGGGATAGTAAACCCATTTTCTTTCTTTCCTGATTCAGATAGATCATGCAATTTAAAGAAAGTTTTTAATTTACTCCTATTATTAATCTTTCTTCATTCTACGCTACGGAAAAAAAAGTTTACAGAGGCAGTGAGTGCGAAGGAGGGAGGGGGAGGAGGGGATAGGAGGGAGAGGGGGCTTCTATAGTGGAAAGGGGATAAGAAGGTGGGAAAGCGATCTGGGAGTGGGAGGGGGTAGGGTAATAAGAGGGGGTAGCTACACTACAGAAATTTTTTTTACAAAATTATTTTTTTTATAGAAAACTGGGTACTGGCAGACAGCTGCCAGTACCTAATATGGCGGCTAATAGGCAGAGGGGTAGGTTTAGAGAGCTGTTTGGGGGGGTGTCAATAAGTTTGGGGGTAAGGGGGGATCCAACACTGCAGAAAATAGATTTTTTTTTAAAAAAAAGTAATATTTTCATACTGGCAGACTTTCTGCCATTACTTAAGATGGGGGTGACCATTGGGGGGTGGGGAGGGAAAAGATGCTGTTTGAGATGGGTCCAGTAGGGATCAGGGGGTGGGAGGGTAATCTCTACACTAAAGCTAAAATTAACCTTACAAGCTACCTGATTAACCCCTTCACTGCTGGGTATAATGAACGTGTGGTGCGCAACTGCAATTAGCGGCCTTCTAATTACCAAAGAGCAATGGCAAAGCCATATATGTCTGCTATTTCTATCCCACAGAAGCTTTTACAACCATTTGTGCCATGATTGCACAAGCTGTTTGTAAATAATTTCAGTGAGAAACCTAAAGTTTGAGAAAAAGTTAACATTTTTTTTTATTTTATCGCATTTGGCGGTGAAATGGTGGCATGAAATATACCAAAATGGGCCTAGATCAATACTTTGGGTTTTCTACTAAAAAAATAGTTTTGATAGGTAAATATAAAAAAGGCTCTATTTCATTTTAAATGTAGTGATGGTAAAAATGCTCTGCTCTGTTGGGAAAGTTTTAGTCTGAAATGCCCGGTCCTTAATGGGTTAAAATTGCATGCTCTATCCAAATCATGAAAGAAAAAATTTGGGTTTAGTATCCCTTTAACAGATCAAAGGAAGGTTCAATCCTAAGTGCTGAGCATGCTAATAGCAGTCATTATGAGGACCAGCCATTTTTCTACCTGTATCTTGCAAACCCAGCCCACCGGCTTCAATCTTGTGAAGCCTTGTGGTGTTGGATTTAATTTTTGTGTTGCCCTTGCCAATGTGAAATCTTAAGCCCCTAAACCCTAACCCAATTATTTTAGCTCATATTTGCCTCTTTTAGTTCTCACAAAGTAAGTTCAAGGATGTAAAAAAAGGGCACTTTTAACCCTACTAGACAGTCATTGTGTCCAGGTTGGGGAGGGCAAAACAAAATGCCTCTCTAGAATTTGGCTTCTTGTATATGAACATAAGCACCCATGTGAATTACTCTTTGATGAAAATATGCTAGACATGTGCATAGACAAAAAAAAGTTGTTTTGGACAAATCATTTATAAAAAAAACTACAAAGACTAGTGCCTGAGTTTATTCAATATGGCTGAATTTTGACAACATTATTTGTTTGCTAATGGGCAATATCTTCAGGGCAGCAGAGGAGGAGCTAAACAGCAGCTTAAACTTAAATAAAGTTCAAGTACCAGTACTGCCACAAGTAAAGTATTTTTTGTTCTGGGATCAGGATTGGCCAAAAACAAAAATGAAGCTTACATATTCGTTAGCTTATAGGAATAAATCAGCTAACAATTACATTGTTGTATATGATTATTAAATAATGTTATTTTTAACTTTTGAAACCTTTCCCCCTTGAAAAGTATAAACCTCAACATTTGAACCAAGCAGAAAAGTTGTTCCCACCTTAGTAATAGCTTTATGAACAAAGGAGCGAAGGAACTCATTTATTTATTAAAAGGGACATTCTTTTTTATTTTAAATAAATAAATATGTGAAACAAGCAATTCTCTCCTACTGCTTATGTTGTCAATAATTTTATTTTGTTTTGGGCAGTTTAATTGTTTGCCCCTATGGAAACATTCTGTGGTCCCCCATGCTGGGATTGTTAATTTGATGCAGAGAAATTACTTGTAGCTTTTCCAAGACAGGATTATTCCTTTTGCCACAGCACAGCTGCAATATGATTTTAAAGTCAGTTGCAAAAATTATTCAGAACATTTTGAATGGGATGATAAATGAGGCATACGTATTGCAAATATAAAATTTAGAAAATAAATCTCTATGTGTATAATTCAAGTGAATTGATACATAATATTTTCAACAATAAATATAAGAATAAGTGAGTTATGTCAGTACAATTTAATAGACAGTTTTATATATCGTTCACTGTTTTGCTGGCACCTATCTTTCCTGCCAATGTTTTCAAGGATTTAAAAAGCTTAAATTCTACTTATGTAAATGTCCACTTTACTATACTCTGTGGTAAATTATGGTAAAATATCTTTTTAATGTTTTGACAGTTGCTGCAGCCATTTTTCAATTAAATCAAAGTTGTTACACTTCAATTTCTGATTGCATTAACGTTATGGATCAACTTGTAATTTAGTCCTATATTAATATATTAGTTATGCAAATAAAAGATATAAAGTAGGAGCTAGATATAGATAGTTTTCATTGTGTATATTATTTGTACATACACCAGAATTATAGAAGCACTTACACCACTCAAAAAAGTTGTTCTTAACAAATGTCAAAATATAGAATTCATGGGAGGCGGAGCTAACCGTCAAACTGACAAGCCGCACTTTGCAGAAGCTCTGTACAATTTGTACCAAAAAAACATTTATTATACCCTAGACTGGGATGTTAAATAGTCTGGACGAATGTATAATACATTTGGACGTTGCTGGTGACCTGAGCACTGATTGTTCCACCCTAACGCCAACTTATATACAGAACTAAGGTCACAACAAGAATCGTCAGATTCGGCTTAGCGGGTCTCTGAGTTACATCACCGCTTAACACATCGGCTTGCTAACTCAGCCTAGCACTCTGGAGGGTCGGGGGTCCACTCCGGAGCTGCTGCTGCCACAACTACACCGCGACTGAACTACTACAGGCCTTCGACTACACAGCAACAGACAGGGGTAAGACTTTCGCCCCTGAAGGCTATCACACATCCCACTAACCGGGCCATACACGTATCTATAGGGCCTGAAATTTCACGGTCGTCCACTTAATCTCTAAGATTGGTGCCATATCACCCAGCCCACCAGTAACGGCCCTCATTAGTGGCGCGAAAAGACGCCATACTTAATTCCTGTAGTGGACTATAAGGCCTAGCATCTCAACGTTCCTAAATAGGATATCCTATCCATCTCTACGCAGGGAGCCCCACATGATGATCAGTTTATCACACTAATACCTTCACTAAAACACCTAAGAGTGACCCACAGGCCTATACGATAACCATTCTTTAAACGGCCGTAATCTCAGCACTACACGTGGTTTACCCATCTGGGCCCTGAATCAAGTGGGCTAAGCTGCAATACACACCTATAAATTTAACCTCTCCTGTTAAGTGCCTAAGGGATCTCTTGTGGATATTGCCTGCCCTATATCAACTAATACAGACTAGATATTGCTGGTCACTTACTGTCGTCTGTTGGATTTCCATACACAGATCACCTGGGACCCTATTGCGCATGTTCCCTACCCATTACTAGAACGGATATCCCAGCAACCTAAGACTGACAGCATCTTGCAAACAGGGGCCTCTGGCATCGAGTACTTTGATAAACCCAACTAAAAGTTGTACAATCTCTTGGGCCTATCTACAAGGCACTATACAAGGTATCCTGAAGTGATACCCATCACCCTCCTATGTTTACACTCTGTCTAGAATGGTATTACTGATCATGGCTGCGTAGACCACGTTTGACACCAGGGAGACTTTGTTCTACTTCTCTTTTATTTTGGTATCAACCTATGTTCCTACACTAAGAACTCACTGTGTGCTTTCTTGTCCACTGTGGCTAGTTTGGACAGAGCTGGCTATATACTATGTCTCAAACTACTAAACGAAAACCTAAATTAACACAACCTCCTAAAAAAACAATAACAGACCACTTCAAAGATCAACCCCCTTCGAGGGGCTACTCCACCAGAGATCCTAAACCGGCATTCAATCTAAGTTACTCAGAAAGCAGTATGGACTCCCAATCACCCCCAGGTGACACTCTGTCCTCTGACATTGTGGAGGTTCTGACCAGACGTATGAATATATAACAGGACACTCTAACCAAAGAGATCAAAGATTCTACAGCTGAGTTACACAGAGATATAGCTGCCCTGGGGGAACTCACTGAAACTCTCGAGCGCAAGCATGAGGACTTAGCTATAGATCATGCAAACCTCCTCTCATACTCACAGAATCTATCTGTTCAAATTTCAGACCTGGAACTAAAGCTAGCAGACATGGAGGACAGATCCAGGTGAAATAACCTAAGGTTCCTGGGGATCTCGGAGGACATTGGCCCTTCGGAGTTGGAATCCTATGTCATGGAACTTTATAAAGGCATCCTACCCTCCTTAGATCATCCTGGTCTCATTTTGGACTGGGTCCATCGAGTTGCAAGGCCACAGACTGTGTCTCAAGATAAACCCTGAGATGTCCTTTCTAGGGTACACTTCTTTACCCATAAGGAGCGTATTCTTAGGGAACTAGCCAATAAACAACAACTTCCAACTAAATTTCAACAAGTGGCTATCTTTCCTGACATATCCAGTTACACTCTTCAAAGAAGATGGACGTTCAGATCCATTACTCAGACCCTGAGAACAGAGAACATTCAATATCATTGTGGGTACCCAACCAAGTTAATTGTTACAAGAAATAGCGATACCCACACCATCATTTCCCCACAAGAGGGATTCCGTCTTCTCAAGGAATGGGGGATCACTCCCTCTGCGGAACAGCCAGCTAGAGAACTCTCAGCCTCCAAACTTCATCCTGCATCTCCTGAATGGTGTCCCTTACCACAGAGGACATCTACCTGATGTTGGGAACTTACCTAACATACAGATTTGTACTGTGAGGTGTATCAGTATTGCAAGCTAAATGTTTAATTGTATTTGATGTTTGCCCTGCTCTTTGACCACGGGCGTCTTCAGTACATAGCCAGAGAGGATGGGATTTATTTAGCTTGGATGACCTTCATTTAACTGTTGTTCCTCCCTTTCTGGTTTGTGTTCGGAGATGCCCGAGGTCTGATTCACAGCTAAGCTCTATTTCTAGAAGGCCCTCAATTTTGGAATAATAGTCATTACGGTTTAGCCCCAGCTGACTTACTCTACTTTGTAGCTGACATATTTCATAATTATAACCTATACTTCACACGCTACTCTGAAGCTGCATCCCCACACTAGGTATGATACCATGTATTCTACTATACCTGTATCCAATGCCATGCTGTTATCTATCCTAGACCTACTAAACGGGTTCACAATGCATCTAGGGCATAATTCTATACTGCTAAATGTAAATATAGTAACAGCTAATTCTATCCAACATTAATCGATGTTTCATCGGATCATTGAACTCAAACACCTTTGCCCTGTGTATGATGGGCCTACAACCTGTCTAGGTTTGGTTACCTACCTATCAGGGTTATCTCACCCTGTCTGTGCAAATACCCAAGATTTACACTACGGAAGAATTAGATCCCGGAGGGTCCTTAAAGCTAACACAATAGCCTAGAATGGTTAGTCACAGTGGGCCTACTCTGCCCTAGGGTTAAACACTACACCTCTAGCCTCTGAGCTTCCTAGTTCTCCCTGAATTCATAGATGGGCCCTACAGATAGAATACTGTAACCCCTTCCCTTCGTTTTTTTCCTTTACCTCCTTCACCTCCCCTTTTCACACACACTAGAGAAACTAAAATGAAAGGGTCCCCTGATCTTATCACATTTGCTACCCTAAACGCTAAATTCGCCTACTAAATCCTCTGAATACCCTACCATATTTTTTTCATCTTTTGTAGAAAAATCAAGGGGTGTGGCAATTATTGTCCATAGAACTATGAACTGCAAACTTATATACAAGGAGACAGATGACCAGGGTAGATATCTATTATTATGTAAACTAAATGGTTTGTTATACACTATGGTTAACATGTATGTCCCCAAGCAGTCCCAACCTAGATTTCTGAAGGACGTACTATCTAAGGTAGAACAGCTCAAAGCAGGTACTGTGGTTTTGGGAGGAGATTGTAATATGATGAAATCATTGAAATCATTGCCCCCCAATATTTCAGAAGTAACAACAGCAATTCCATTTTTTACCATAATGGAAAAAAGTTTCTACTCCAGCCTAGACAAAGAGGATCTGTATTGGGCTGTATGGAAACCCTGGTTTCATTACCGCGAAGACCCCAGGAAAATACACACTACACATTCCCAACCTTTCCCTTTACAAGTTAACTTAGATTCTGGATTGGTCCCCTATATCCGACCTGCATTAACATACTTCACCCCCCCTTCCCCTCCTCCCCTCCTCTCAAAGCTGTATCCTCCCCCTATTCCTCCACCACATCTTGCCCCGCCTGGATATGCTTCTTGTATTAGAGTTCAATACAGGAGATTTTATATACTTATCGTCAGGACATAGAAACTGGCTTTTTACCATCATCACAGTATTTATACTCTCCTGAATATATGTTTATTGTATGTATGGAACTAACCTGTGAAAGTAATTCAACACTATATTATATGATAGCGAGCGATCATCATTGTAAGCTACCAAACAATCTCATATGACAGGTAAGATGACATGTCTTTATATTCTAAAAAGATCAACCTGAATCTAACGATTCTACCTGAAGTAAAGTCACTGATACTTAGTATCTTTAATAGATCACAACTGCTGAATATGTTTTATCAACATTTTGTAAACTTTGAAACAAATAAAAGTGGTGAATGTATACCAGATAACTCTTACACTTCCTATGACTGGAATGTTTGTATATTTCAGTAGTAAGGTAAGGAGTATACTGGTAAGTTAATACGTAAGATTGAAAACTTACTTGTTTTGTAAGCTGATTGTTTACACTGCACAGCAAAGTTCATCTGGAAACACAGGCTCAGAGATTCTGCCGCGTTCACAGGTGATGATAGGAGTTCTGTGAGCAGAGGATGTGTTCCGGTTCTGTGCTGCTACAGGAGACAGGATGTAAGCTAAGATCTGATATTATTTCAGGCAGGAACAGCTTCTTGCTGTGTGGCACATTCTGGTACTGAAAGACAGTGTAGCTTGAGCAAGTAAGTAGAGAATGCTTGAGTATAGCAATAGTATCAGGATGCTAGTCAAATGGAGCTCTGTAGAAAGGTTCAGTACTGCAAACAGTAGAATACCTTGTATACCAAGCAATTAGGTAACAGCTGCAGAGAGGATTTATAGGGTAATGTTTAATAGTACCTCCTCCAGGGGGTGTTGGCTAGTAAGGTTTTGACATAAGCCCCCCATCCAGGAGCCGCTCCGCGGATCAAGGCCGAGGGCAATCTGGATGCCTACGATGAAAAAGGGAGACCAACCGAGGAGCTGATAAATTAGTGGCAGGCTCTCAAGAATCATCCTCAGATTGATAGCCTAACCAATGGACGAGGTATTGGAACACTCCTTTGTACCAGCAAGAATCCAGAATACTGTCAACCTCGTATTCTTCGTTGGATTGTAAATTGGTGTTTAATGGCAATTTATTAGATGGTGGTGCATGTGTGAAGCGATAGGGTTTTATCAGAGAGATGTGGAAGGTGGGATGTAGCTTGTATGAGGATGGTAGGTCTAAAGGGACAGCATTAGGATTAATGAGACGGGGTATCTGGAATGGTTCAACAAACAGACTAGAGAATTTTTGGCAGAGTGTGTAAAGACGTAGATTTCTGGTGGACAATTGAGTAGTCAGGAGGGGAATGTATTTTGGAATCGTAATAAGTTTTTTTCAGGATTTAGTGATCAATTAGGGACATTTAGCATTTGACCAATTGTAGGTAGCTCTCATACCACTTTCCTACTTGTTCTATTCCCCAGGAAGAAATTTACCACTGGAGACCAAGACAGGAGGTGCTTACTGGAGGCCAAGACAGGAGGTGCCCACTGAAGGTGCCCACTTGAGGCTGAGACAGGATACAGGCAGGCTCATTGGCCAGATACAGGCAGGCTCTGCAGCAGGATACAGGCAGTCTATGTGGCAGGATACAGGCAGTCTGTGTGGCAGGATACAGGTAGTCTATGTGGCAGGATACAGGCAGTCTATGTGGCAGGATACAGGCAGTCTATGTGGCAGGATACAGGCAGTCTGTGTGGCAGGATACAGGTAGTCTATGTGGCAGGATACAGGTAGTCTATGTGGCAGGATACAGGCAGTCTATGTGGCAGGATACAGGCAGTCTGCGTGGCAGGATACAGGCAGTCTGCGTGGCAGGATACAGGCAGGCTGTGTGGCAGGATACAGGCAGTCTGTGTGGCAGGATACAGGCAGTCTATGTGGCAGGATACAGGTAGTCTGTGTGGCAGGATACAGGCAGTCTATGTGGCAGGATACAGGTAGTCTGTGTGGCAGGATACAGGCAGTCTGTGTGGCAGGATACAGGTAGTCTATGTGGCAGGATACAGGCAGTCTATGTTGCAGGATACAGGCAGTCTGCGTGGCAGGATACAGGCAGTCTATGTGGCAGGATACAGGCAGTCTGCGTGGCAGGATACAGGCAGTCTGCGTGGCAAGATACAGGCAGTCTGTGTGGCAGGATACAGGCAGACTGTGTGGCAGGATACAGGCAGTCTATGTGGCAGGTTACAGGTAGTCTGTTTGGCAGGATACAGGCAGTCTATGTGGCAGGATACAGGTAGTCTGTGTGGCAGGATACAGGCAGTCTGTGTGGCAGGATACAGGTAGTCTATGTGGCAGGATACAGGCAGTCTATGTTGCAGGATACAGGCAGTCTGCGTGGCAGGATACAGGCAGTCTATGTGGCAGGATACAGGCAGTCTGCGTGGTAGGATACAGGCAGTCTGCGTGGCAAGATACAGGCAGTCTGTGTGGCAGGATACAGGCAGACTGTGTGGCAGGATACAGGCAGTCTATGTGGCAGGTTACAGGTAGTCTGTTTGGCAGGATACAGGCAGTCTATGTGGCAGGATACAGGCAGTCTATGTGGCAGGATACAGGTAGTCTGTGTGACAGGATACAGGCAGTCTGTGTGGCAGGACACAGGCAAACACTTAAGCTGTAACCAAATACTTTCAGGAACTAAAAGGGAAAAAGGATTTGCACCCAAAAGTTTGTGAACCTCAACTGCATTGGAAAAAGGGCCAGGCCTAGTTAGAGGATGACCTATGCCATTGTTAAACTGAAGGCCCAATCTGGGGCTAGGGAAAGTTGCACAGCAGCAAGGTCAAACAGGCCAAGGTCAATAACTTCCAGACAAATCAGGCAGATATAAGCAAGGTAAAGTCCGGGCAAAAGGTCAAAATACCAGAGAAAATGTTCCCCCATGCCCTATAACAAAAGGGAAATCCAAAAGCAGAAATGGTAGGGAAAAACCAGTACATCAGTCAGCTGGTTCAGGCAAATTCACATCATTGACATTCTCTATGTCAGGACAGGAAGTGGATTGTGAGGCAGCCTTTTATAGGTGAGCTAATTGCAAAATTACTTTCAGCTGACTAGCAGGTGGAGCCAGAAAGCAATGCACTGCAGGTAACAGGTCTCCAAAAACTTCTAGCAAATACAAAGCTGTCTGGTGGCACAGGAACAGAGAAGCTGGCACCATTAAGGGATGTAATGGCAATAATTTGTCCCCTTTCCATGGGAGGTCATGGTCTGAAATTTTTGTAATGCAGAGTCCTTACCGCTTGATGGTTGGGATAATGGGAGGGGCGATAGGGCATCTGCAGTTGTAAGTGCAGAGCCCCCTCAGGTTCTGCCATGAAGGTGCTAGGCCTTTACCTCGCTCCTTTTTGGGGTTTTATATGTAGGTATTTCAGTTAGCGCCACCATGTTAAGTTGAGTTAACAGTTATGTTTTTTTATGTTAATAAAAGCAACCATGTCTGGTCTTCCTCCAGATCCGTGTTTGTCTCTTATAGGAGTGGATAGAAATATCTGATGTGGGTTTTAGCGCTTATCTTGTTTAGTTTTAGAAAACTGTGACACTAACCATATGAAACATCATTGCAAATTCTCTGTCACTTCTATCTGGTAGCAGCAATTCACAGACTGCTGTAGTATTTGTCAAGTCATAAGCTTTCCTACTGACCTAAGGATTGCTTGGATTGCATTACCTCTAATGTAGTGGTTGTTTATTTTGCACAATGCAGATGGGGTACCTATGGACAAAATTAAGCATTTGTCTGTGCTTTAACCCTTTCACTGCTAAGCCTTTTTTTCACCCCAGTGCTGAGACAATTTTGAACTTTTTTTGCTACCTACATTTAAACCCTATTGTAAATCAAATTTTAGTGTGTGACCCACACAAATTACATATTGGGTTTTTTTCAGCAGGCCCAGCAGATTCACAATATTCTATTATTATATTTATAATTCATGGCATGTGAGATAGCTGCGGCAAAAACTCTAAAAAAATGTTTTAGAATTTTTATGTAGATTTTAGTAAATAGTTTTGAAAGAGAGGAACTTGTCTACTAGAACATAAACTTTATTAGAGGTCCCTAGACATACCATATATATTTTTATTGATCTATAATATTCACTTTATTTTTAAAGATCTTCTTTGCATTACTGCTCCATGACCACCTTTATTTGTAAGAGCAGGCGATTCTCTTTCAATTTAGGGGTCTTGGAGGTTTATAGTTGAAGAACCTCCCCCATCCAGCTCCCTTGCAGCTACATTAAGCTTCCTGGTTCAGCATCTTTGTGACATCACAACGTGTGCACATAGTGACATCACTGGCACTCCAATGAAGCCTGGGAGTGCCACCCACTAAGCCACCAATGATCCCTAGCCTGTAGTGTGGAGGATCGGCGAAAACATAGTTTGATTGGCGATCCCCCTGCATGACGAAAAGGGCTTGTCATGTACCTACAGGAAGCAATGCGCATGACGAGCATAGCCTGTTACGTGCATCAAATCGGTTAAGGGAGAAAAAAAACTATAAACCCCATGCAGCTAACGCTTTTTCACACCTCTGTACTAAGCAAATCATTTTTTTGTTTTATTTTTTTGCAGCTTACATATTAACATCATTGTAAGTCATATTTCAGTGAGTAACCCACACAAATTATATACTGTTTTTTTTAAGCAGAGAAAGCTGCAACAAAAAAAGTAAGAAAAAAAAAAAGGCTACTTTTGTTAAGATTTTAGCAATTTTGAAAATAGACAGGTGAGCCCTGTTGTTACTGTGATCACCTTACTAAGGGCTAGATTACAAATGGAGTGCTATTAAGTGCTCCGGTTCATGTGCTAACTTTTCTAGACAGAGGCTTTTTGCAGTAAAAAGTGCGCCGCTAACCCGACCCCATAAATATTCAAGAGCGCTAACCCCGACATGAAATACTTATATTTCATATTCCAATGTTCTTCACATAGTAGAATATGTTATATTAATTCTTAAATATATATTTCTATATATATATATCTGTATATTCTAAATAATCCATAGAATATATTTATATTTCTACAGTATGTTAATGTTTAATACATTTTTTTAACATTTTATATTTTATATTTTAATAACCCGCCGTTACGATTACTAATCACAAAAGGCATATTTTACATTCCTATGTTCTTCACAAAGAAAATAATGCACTTTTTTATTAAATATATATTTCTATATAGCTGATACTGTTCATGTAGAATTCATATCTATTACTATGTATCTATAGGAATAGATATACAAGTATAGGTATATACAGATATCTATATATAGACTTTGTCCTGTAAGCGAAGATCATTGGAATGTGAAATATGTACAGTAAATATACAGTAAAACACAGAAATACATACCGTATGTACACACATAGACAGCGCATCTGGGCAGCTGTCTAGTCACAGCCCAGCCCGATCGCGCCATTACACTCAATGCAGCTTGCTCCTGCTCTGTCTGATAGTGGGCACGAGCTACATTGAGTGTAATGGCGCGATCAGGTTGGGTTGTGACTAGACAGCTGCCCAGATGCGCTCAGGGGAAAAACCAGACCCGCTCAGTAGAGCAAGAGCAGCGGTCTGAAAAATCCTCTTTTATAATCAAATTTTAACTGCAATATTATGTTGCATAAAGTTTGCGCTAAGATAATGTTATATAATTCTGCATTATGTGGAAAATTATATAACATTATTTTGTAGGTTTACTGCCCCCCCCCCCCCTCAGTTCACATTTTATTAAATAAAAGGGCTAATAGTAAACCAATATATAGCCAGTTGTGCATTTATTAGAAACCCACTTAGATTGAAGTCCTTTGTGATACATCTGTTATTTTATTTTATATATCTAACTAATATATTTTCAAGCACATCACGTAATATCACTTTATTTATAACACAGTGACAACACAAATGAGTCATTATTTCCTATAACACTGAATGTTTCTAAATACATGTAGCGATTTGCAACATCATCTGTTGCACTGTTTCATAACATTACCTTTTTTATAAACAAGTTGCTATAATGTTTGATTCTAAGATTTTAGCCACACTTTTTTGCACAAACTGCTTATGAATTATAGCAGTCTTTTCTCTTTGGCATTATCACACTGCACACCATTCTCACTACTGTGCCGTTTTTATTGTTAAACCACAATTCCCTATTGTTAAATTACCTAATTTATTGTAATCTGTGCTGATTCATACACATCTCTTGCTTAACTATATTAAAGCTCTTTTGTAATATACTTAGCGCTTGCTCTCGAATATAATTGGTACAATTTATGTATTTTCCAACCGTGCATGTTCAAATATACTGCAGCACACTGTTTGTAACTCCTAGCTTCTACATAAAATATACATTTCTACGCCGCACTTAAGCCATTTTTCTTATGAAAACAGAGCTCCTGACTCGTACCCCTATATCATATTCCATAAAGGACCACATATCTACATTTACAAACCAATACAGCAAATACAGAAAATTATATATGGAATATGTGTAGAATATGAAAAACAGTAATGGAAAAAATATAAAAATATTTAAATAAAAATAAAATACAATAAATTAAATTTAAGTTGAAGACTTTTAAAAAAATCAAGTCTCCTAAAAGTATCAGACTAGCAGAGAGGTATTGGAAACTGTGAGTGACTTTTGATTTTTCTTGGATTATTAATAATCTGTCCTAAACTATTGTCATAATGAATCAATCTAATAACAGTCTAATATTTCAGGTAATAAAATGAAATAAAAAAAAATATATATTGAATGATTTTACATCTCTTTTTATTCATATGAGCTTTTTGAACATTGATAAAGAGGAATACACACTGCTGAGTCTAAGTTATTGAGAATTTTACATTATTTTAGGAGGCATCATCCCTAGTATTATAGTTTTTATGTTAAAAAAACAAGGAGTTTTAGTTCCTCTCACCATAAATTATATTTATATTATACTGAACTTTTAAAGAATCAAGTTTTAAAAAAATATATCCGTTTTGTGATGATACACGCTGATAGCGAAAGGCCAGTACCAGTTTCTGAAACTATCTGCATATGTAATGTCAGATTTCCTATTGGATTGCACATCACACAAGCCACTGTTTCATTATGGATACAAATCCCTAATCTCTTTCCCTGTAAATGTGTCATGTTTGAAAATCTACAAATGCTCCTTTGAAGAGATATCAGGCAGGGTGAGCTGCCTGTCGAGTCTTATTCTTTCAAACACAAATGAGATGCATGGGCAGAATTATGCAGGCATAGCTGGGCAGATGTATGCCAACGAGCTGTCATTAATATTGCCACACAGAAGCAAACAGGAAGCTGACAAGGTGGGTAATATAAAAAAAATAAAAAAATAGAAATGATGTTACTTTTATAATCACAGTCATATCGTGCAGATAAATATTATTAGGAGAATTTATTGTTAAATATACAGGGAGTGCAGAATTATTAGGCAAGTTGTATTTTTGAGGATTAATTTTATTATTGAACAACAACCATGTTCTCAATGAACCCAAAAAACTCATTAATATCAAAGCTGAATAGTTTTGGAAGTAGTTTTTAGTTTGTTTTTAGTTATAGCTATTTTAGGGGAATATCTGTGTGTGCAGGTGACTATTACTGTGCATAATTATTAGGCAACTTAACAAAAAACAAATATATACCCATTTCAATTATTTATTTTTACCAGTGAAACCAATATAACATCTCAACATTCACAAATATACATTTCTGACATTCAAAAACAAAACAAAAACAAATCAGTGACCAATATAGCCACCTTTCTTTGCAAGGACACTCAAAAGCCTGCCATCCATGGATTCTGTCAGTGTTTTGATCTGTTCACCATCAACATTGCATGCAGCAGCAACCACAGCCTCCCAGACACTGTTCAGAGAGGTGTACTGTTTTCCCTCCTTGTAAATCTCACATTTGATGATGGACCACAGGTTCTCAATGGGGTTCAGATCAGGTGAACAAGGAGGCCATGTCATTAGATTTTCTTCTTTTATACCCTTTCTTGCCAGCCACGCTGTGGAGTACTTGGACGCGTGTGATGGAGCATTGTCCTGCATGAAAATCATGTTTTTCTTGAAGGATGCAGACTTCTTCCTGTACCACTGCTTGAAGAAGGTGTCTTCCAGAAACTGGCAGTAGGACTGGGAGTTGAGCTTGACTCCATCCTCAACCCGAAAAGGCCCCACAAGCTCATCTTTGATGATACCAGCCCAAACCAGTACTCCACCTCCACCTTGCTGGCGTCTGAGTCGGACTGGAGCTCTCTGCCCTTTACCAATCCAGCCACGGGCCCATCCATCTGGCCCATCAAGACTCACTCTCATTTCATCAGTCCATAAAACCTTAGAAAAATCAGTCTTGAGATATTTCTTGGCCCAGTTGACGTTTCAGCTTGTGTGTCTTGTTCAGTGGTGGTCGTCTTTCAGCCTTTCTTATCTTGGCCATGTCTCTGAGTATTGCACACCTTGTGCTTTTGGGCACTCCAGTGATGTTGCAGCTCTGAAATATGGCCAAACTGGTGGCAAGTGGCATGTTGGCAGCTGCACGCTTGACTTTTCTCAGTTCATGGGCAGTTATTTTGCGCCTTGGTTTTTCCACATGCTTCTTGCGACCCTGTTGACTATTTTGAATCAAACGCTTGATTGTTCGATGATCACGCTTCAGAAGCTTTGCAATTTTAAGAGTGCTGCATCCCTCTGCAAGATATCTCACTATTTTTGACTTTTCTGAGCCTTTCAAGTCCTTCTTTTGACCCATTTTGCCAAAGGAAAGGAAGTTGCCTAATAATTATGCACACCTGATATAGGGTGTTGATGTCATTAGACCACACCCCTTCTCATTACAGAGATGCACATCACCTAATATGCTTAATTGGTAATAGGCTTTCGAGCCTATACAGCTTAGAGTAAGACAACATGCATAAAGAGGATGATGTGGTCAAAATACTAATTTGCCTAATAATTCTGCACTCCCTGTATAGTTTACATTTCTCTATAATACCCATTCAGTCATAGTCTAATGACAGCTAATAACCACTTGACCTATCTAGAACTGTCCATTCTCCTATATGTTATGCACTTTCAGACTCAAATAATTAATTAGCTCTTTCATATCCAGAACAATTCTAATTCAAATGTCATTATACCTTGGAGTCTATCACTGATTTATAGAATCTCATTTTTACATTGTTCATCTGTCATTTATTTTTTTTACTCTGTTTTTGTCAATTTACTACACTTACCATTACATCCTATTAAGTCTCAGGTATTAACAACTTCTTTCATTAGTCTGATTAATCAAACTGTCAAAGGGGGCATTCTCCAGTTTTTACAGGATGTTCCCATGTTTCAGAAATAGAACAATGATAAACAGCAACATCAGTTTTATGTGATGCATGAGAAAAGAAACAGGGTGAATTGATTAGATTTATAAATACTTGAAAAGTTGCTGAGGGTTGTGGAGGCGAGATCATGTCTGTTCTGTTATAGAAAAATAGTTCCACTGGATAGAACCAGAGGCAGACAAAACAATCAGCTTACTGTGGGAGTTTCTGGAGTTCCATTTGTAGACTCAGGGTCAAATAGACTGGCTGGGCAGATACATTCAATATAAATAACATTGGCAGGCACTATTGCAATTCTGAGTGCATGCATACCTTGTTTTATTGCGCTTTGCTTTATTGCACTTTACAGATATTTATCAAATTGAAGGTTTGTGGCAACCCTGTGTCGATCAAGTGTCTCAGCGCCATTTTTCCAACAAATATACATATATAAACACATAAATACACATGACAACACATATATACACACCACCAGCAAAAAGATTATGACTGACTGAAGGCTCAGATGATAGATAGCATTTCTTAGCAATAAAGTATTTTTTTAATTAAGGTATGTACATTGTTTTTTTATAGACATAATGCTATTGCACACTTAATAGACTACAGTATCCTGTAAATATGGAATCTGTGATGGTATAAAACAAACACACAGAAGGGCGCCACCTAGTGTAATACACTGTGTGCAGAATTATTAGGCAAATGAGTATTTTGACCACATCATCCTCTTTATGCATGTTGTCTTACTCAGCTGTATAGGCTCGAAAGCCTGCTACCAATTAAGCATATTAGGTGATGTGCATCTCTGTAATGAGAAGGGGTGTGGTCTAATGACATCAACACCCTATATCAGGTGTGCATAATTATTAGGCAACTTCCTTTCCTTTGGCAAAATGGGTCAAAAGAAGGACTTGACAGGCTCAGAAAAGTCAAAAATAGTGAGATATCTTGCAGAGGGATGCAGCACTCTTAAAATTGCAAAGCTTCTGAAGTGTGATCATCGAACAATCAAGGGTTTCATTCAAAATAGTCAACAGGGTCGCAAGAAGCGTGTGGAAAAACCAAGGCGCAAAATAACTGCCCATGAACTGAGAAAAGTCAAGCGTGCAGCTGCCAAGATGCCACTTGCCACCAGTTTGGCCATATTTCAGAGCTGCAACATCACTGGAGTGCCCAAAAGCACAAGGTGTGCAATACTCAGAGACACGGCCAAGGTAAGAAAGGCTGAAAGACGACCACCACTGAACAAGACACACAAGCTGAAACGTCAAGACTGGGCCAAGAAATATCTCAAGACTGATTTTTCTAAGGTTTTATGGACTGATAAAATGAGAGTGAGTCTTGATG
This sequence comes from Bombina bombina, assembly GCF_027579735.1. Lineage (NCBI taxonomy): Eukaryota > Metazoa > Chordata > Amphibia > Anura > Bombinatoridae > Bombina > Bombina bombina. The sequence goes on from NC_069501.1 coordinate 224,808,652, forward strand.
GGCCAGATGGATGGGCCCGTGGCTGGATTGGTAAAGGGCAGAGAGCTCCAGTCCGACTCAGACGCCAGCAAGGTGGAGGTGGAGTACTGGTTTGGGCTGGTATCATCAAAGATGAGCTTGTGGGGCCTTTTCGGGTTGAGGATGGAGTCAAGCTCAACTCCCAGTCCTACTGCCAGTTTCTGGAAGACACCTTCTTCAAGCAGTGGTACAGGAAGAAGTCTGCATCCTTCAAGAAAAACATGATTTTCATGCAGGACAATGCTCCATCACACGCGTCCAAGTACTCTACAGCGTGGCTGGCAAGAAAGGGTATAAAAGAAGAAAATCTAATGACATGGCCTCCTTGTTCACCTGATCTGAACCCCATTGAGAACCTGTGGTCCATCATCAAATGTGATATTTACAAGGAGGGAAAACAGTACACCTCTCTGAACAGTGTCTGGGAGGATGTGGTTGCTGCTGCACGCAATGTTGATGGTGAACAGATCAAAACACTGACAGAATTTATGGTTGGCAGGCTTTTGAGTGTCCTTGCAAAGAAAGGTGGCTATATTGTCACTGATTTGTTTTTGTTTTGTTTTTGAATGTCAGAAATGTATATTTGTGAATGTTGAGATGTTATATTGGTTTCACTGGTAAAAATAAATAATTGAAATGGGTATATATTTGTTTTTTTGTTAAGTTGCCTAATAATTATGCACAGTAATAGTCACCTGCACACACAGATATCCCCCTAAAATAGCTATAACTAAAAACAAACTAAAAACTGCTTCCAAAACTATTCAGCTTTGATATTAATGAGTTTTTTGGGTTCATTGAGAACATGGTTGTTGTTCAATAATAAAATTAATCCTCAAAAATACAACTTGCCTAATAATTCTGCACTCCCTGTAAAGTACAAATGGTGTACAAATATGTGATAACAGATGTTCAGGTACTCACAAAATATCACTGTGTGTTAAAATGCAACTAGTTTCTCAGCTAGCCTGCTGTTTCCTCAGGCCTGAGGAAACAGCAAGCTAGATGAGAAACTAGTTGCATTTTAACACACAGTGATATATGTATACACTGTGCTTTTAAAGACCATTGTTTTAATAAAAGTGATTTTAAAACGTATCACTTGACTGAGAGCCTGTCCTTGTTTGTTTGCGGTTGGAGACTACAGCCTAGACTGAGACCTGTCGGAAAAGAACAGTGAGCTGGGACACTGTGAGATTCCAGTATGCACTACTAAACACGAGTGAGTGCTGCCACACTTGTGAGTACCTGAACATCTGTTATCACATATTTGTACACCATTTGTACTTTATTACACTAGGTGGCGCCCTTCTGTGTGTTTGTTTTATACCATCACAGATTCCAGTTGACCTCTTCTATTTGGGAAGGAGCTGCCGTGAATTCAAGAGTAAAAGACCGTAGGAAGCAAGTCCAAATGGACAATACATTTTCAGTGATTGACTCACCTATAGACTGATAAGTTATATCATTTTGTATATTTCATCACACTATATATACGCTATATTATTGTTGTATTTTGTAATCTGTTGACACTATAGGAGTGATTTAGCACTATATATATTCTGTGTATATTAGCGCCCCCTTGAGTATTGTCATCAGGTTGGCTACATCCTGTAAATATAACTGTTATATGCACTTGGAAACAAACAAATTAGTGTGACTCACTTTATTGCTATAATTGCTTAATTGCTTTGGTCTGGAATCAATCCTGCAATATCTCTGAGGTACGCCTGTATTCAGGGCAAGGGTTAGGGACAAACTGGATTCTGCAGGCCATGATTAATACGCAACTGTCCCAGTTAAAGTTACTCATTGTGTGGTTCCTTGTTTTGATTAATTACAGCAGGGTTCCTACTCAGGGTTGCATGAGCTTGGGGGTCATATTTAGATTTAATAATGTAGGTGGTTGTGGCTGGGGTAAATAGCATAGGGAAGTCTTAGACAGCCTTTATTACTGGTGATAAAAACTAGTTGCATTCCCATTAGAAATAAGAAGCACAAATGATTTCTGTGGGTTCTGTTAAATATTTGTAATCAAAGTTCCATACAATTAAAAGAAGATAGCCATACAATAAACAAAATAAAGAATGATAAATACAATTATAATAGATGCTTCTGCCCCTAGACATATGTTATGACTTGGTTAGCTCTGGCAGGTCATGTGTGCATTCAGCACATTTTATCTGGGTTAAACCTAAGAATATAGAGATTGATGACCATCAGCACAGGCAAATTAATCACAAGGAATACAAATCTTCTAGCTCTGCCTAAGATGAAGTAGTAAATCAATCTCTTTTAGAATCTATGGGGGGTTTTTCTACTTGGGATCCACAAAGGATATCTCAGTAACCTAGCTGTCTCAGGTTTGTAAGATATAGTAAATTTGAAAACGATAAAACATAGTATAGATACATGCTTTGTTTTAATTGAAACCTCATTTTATAATCTAGCGTATTGTCTGCAATAAGGAAACCAGTTTCAGCATAATATACTTTATCATTGTATGAGTGAGAAGCTAAAGTACATAGTTGCTTCTGTTTTTTTTTTTTTGCTTTTTTTTTTTTTTTAATGATTTTACTTTAGTAGTGAACCAGTATCTCCTGGATCAAATTAGAGGGCAGTTATAATTTACTGAAAACACTTTTTGATTTATTTTGAGCATTTGCACTGAAATATTTATACAACTGGACAATTGGGTGAACATTTAAACCTATTAACTGCAAAGATAATGTGCAAGAATCATACTGAAATAATCAGAAGGACAGAAATACCTCATAAAGACTAATGTACCTACAATTTAAGCACATGTTTTTTATAAGCCAATAACCAAACAAACCCCTATTTAAATGCTATTACATAAACATTTATTATTAGTTATATGTCTGCTATAAACATGATTCAAATTTTCGGTTCACAAATAGTTTTTTCATTTTTCCAATGCTTATTTATTCAGCAAATTGAGCTGTACAGGGCAAAAAAATATTACAATGTGAATCTCTATATAAACTGCTGTTTACTGTGTGTATGATTAGCAGTGAATTTTATTTATGTATTATTCTTAGTTAAATAGTGTGTAATGGCATGAAAATTGGGATGTAGTTTGTCACTTAAACATAATGCTTTATTGTTTTGTTTTAAACATACTGTTATGCAAACAGCTGTATAATAATTTGAATTATATAAATATAAAGAAAACGATATTATCAAGTTTAGACTTGCGTCTGGCAGAGTGGCATGTATCTAAGCAATAAAAGCTTGTTTATTACATTTCTGTGCTTATTTTCCAACAACACTAAGGAAAATTCACTTGCCTGATGGGCTGTACTGTACATTTAACAATAGAACAGCTGCAGAGGAGAATATGAACAGGTACCAAGGATTCAGCACCCTGGAGAGAGGCACTTCCTATGGGATGTAATTAGTTATCTGGAGGGCAGACACCTTCCGCTTACTCAGTTGGCATTACACCCAAAAGCATATTATTTCTGTCAGAGGCATTTATTCAGAGAGGGCACTTAGAGGTTGGATGAGCCCACTTTATTGATTTGATTTACTATTAAATGACATCCATTAAGGGCCAGCTAAATGCAATTCTAGGGGACTAGTAACACAGGAGCAGAGGAGGTGAATAGATGCACCTGAATGCTTAGTAGGTTATTGCTATTGATGGAGAAAGGAAATAATATCTTCTTATGAATCAGAATGAGCAGTCACGCTATGAATAATGTTGTGCTTCATCAGGTACCATACATAGGCATTAACATACTTTTAAGCTCTAATTAAACCATCATTGGCAAAGGTGATATAGATTCACAGATTCAACAGGTAAGAGGGTAGTCAGAGGCCAGCCAAAGGTCCGTACCATACTGGCAAAGGCAGGAAAGACTGAGCAGACAAGGGGGTAGTTAGAGGTCAGGCGAAGGTCCAACAACACACTGGCAAAGAGGTTCGAAATCGACAAGCAGGATAGAGAGAATCCAAAGAACACAGCAGAGGAGGTCAATGTCCAAGTTAAAAAACTGAATAGACTGTAGACTATACAAAGGACCAGAGCAAAGTCCAAACGTGCTATTTATGCACCTTAGTGTGGTAGAGAAGGTGTGAGTGCCCAAAACATCAGTTGTACTGGAAGAGCGCACAACAATGATGCAGCCAACAGCTTAGCCACCAAAGTATTAGGTTGCTAAGCACACTACCAGGCCAACCATGCTGTCAAATTCCTGACCGTGCAAACAGAAGCTGACCATGCTAAAAACCTGGCATGACACAGAGCTCAGAGTTAGGGACTGTCCCTCTGAAATAGGAAAAGGTGGGATGTATAGTTTACAGAATTTGCTTTTTGGCCACTCTAGGGAGTCTGGAGCAAGCATAATTTTTATACCAAAGCATGAAATGTTTAATGTCCCTTTAATTTAACTTAAACAGTAAGGGCCATATTACAAGTAGAGTGCTATATGAGATTACAAGTGGAGTGCTATATGAGATGCAATATCAGCGCTCCACTGTGTAATACCTGCGCACGCTAACAGCAATGCAAACCCGAGCTCACATTCGCATTGCTGGGAAGCATTGTGCTCATAAGAGTGCGTTTCCATAGGCTCCAATGGGAGCCTCATTCTGATGCCGTCAGACACGGCACAGAACTTAAGAGCAGCGAAGGGGGTAAGTTGCTCGCCGATTGCAGCATTTGTAAATATATATGTATATTCTTATATACATATATATTTATGTGTACATATATATTTACTGGAAACACACAGTTCCCATAGACCGCAATGTAAAGGCACTTCAGTGCCGTTATTTTTTTTGTAACACCTGAATGCCACCAACTTTAGACCCCAAAACTGCCTAGTGCAGTTTTTTTTAATTAAATAATGCTACATTTGTTTTAATTAAAAACTATAATGCCTTCTATTTTGAGGGCATTTGGGACACTTTTAGAAAATGAATCAGAGATCGGATCTGGTTAATTTCCGGAGTGCAAACTTGCGGTAGCAATAACTAGCCACTTGTAATGGCTGGTTAATTATTGCACGATAATTTAGTGCTCCACTTGCGCTACACTAATCTAGCCCTAAATGTTATAGGTTTATTTTTTCTGTCTTTTATTAAAAATCAGTTCTATTTTGAAGGTTGTTTTAAAGTTAATTGGATTTTAAATATGTTAGTTGTGTCCCATAGGGAAAAAAAATTAAATTGTGGATCTTAAATTAAAAAGAGGAAGGAATCATTTGTTTCTAAATATTTTCTGTTTTTTAACTTGTGGGTTCTATGAGTCTTCTAGAGGAAAACAGTTGTAAAAGAAGCAGGAGGGTAAGAAATCACGCACTGAACAAGTCTGTAAACATGTCTGTGTGTGCAAGCAAAAGGTCTCCTGAAAATGTGATAAAAGGATATAAATTATTAGTTCATATAAAAGACCCTTTTTTAATGAGCTGGGAACGAAGCTGCAATAAACATCCAGTCTGATTTACTGTACCTCAAGGGCACCCAATATTTCTGAAGCCTTTATAAGTCAATGAAGAGCTTTTTTTGTGGCTGCTAGAAAAAAAAAATAGTACTGAGACCATTACTAAATATTCCTAAAATGAGAGAAAAAGGGGGGATGGCACTACTAATAGTAGATAACGGAGAAGGGCTATAATAGTACTCAATTGGCCTTATATAGTTTAAAGAGAGCCCACAGGTGCTGTGTATAAACAGAGACTTAAATAATTACAACTAGGAATTGTTGTGAAAAAGGATACACATATATAGCGCTCTATTCCCCTAAATTATTACAACAATGTGGAAATGTCTAAATTTCTAAGTTACACATTAATAAATATTCAACAAAATGTCTTGGTTTACTGTATAAATCTATGATGATCTGAAATGTGTAAAAAATGAATTGTTACTTAAAATATATCTCTCTGATAGCTCCTGTATATCTATCATCTCTCTGTCTGTCTGTCTATTAACCTATCTATCATCTATCTGTCTGTTTATCTGTCTATTAACCCATCTATCTATCATCTATCTGTCTGTTAATCTGTCTATTAACCCATCTATCTATCATCTATCTTTCTGGTTATCTGTCTATTAACCCATCTATCTATCATCTATCTGTCTGTTTATCTGTCTATTAACCCATCTATCTATCTATCATCTATCTGTCTGTTTATCTGTCTATTAACCCATCTATCTATCATCTATCTGTCTGTTAATCTGTCTATTAACCCATCTATCTATCATCTATCTTTCTGGTTATCTGTCTATTAACCCATCTATCTATCATCTATCTGTCTGTTTATCTGTCTATTAACCCATCTATCTATCTATCTATCTATCTATCTATCTATCTATCATCTATCTGTCTGTTTATCTGTCTATTAACCCATCTATCTATCATCTATCTGTCTGTTTATCTGTCTATTAACCCATCTATCTATCTATCATCTATCTGTCTGTTTGTCTGTTTATCTGTCTATTAACCATCTATCTATCATCTATCTGTCTGTTTATCTGTCTATTAACCCATCTATCTATCCTCTATCTGTCGTTTTATCTGTCTATTAACCCATCTATCTATCTATCATCTATCTGTCTGTTTATCTGTCTATTAACCCATCTATCTATCTATCTATCTATCTATCTATCTATCTATCTATCTATCATTTATCTGTCTGTTTATCTGTCTATTAACCCATCTATCTATCATCTATCTGTCTGTTTATCTGTCTATCTACCCATCTATCTATCATCTATCTGTCTGTTTATCTGTCTATTATCCATCTATCTATCATCTATTTGTCTGTTTATCTGTCTATTATCCATCTATCTATCATCTATTTGCCTGTTTATCTGTCTATTATCTATCTATCTATCCATCTATCTATCATCTATTTGTCTTTTTATCTGTCTATTATCTATCTATCAACTATTTGTCTGTTTATCTGTCTATTATCTATCTATCTATCATCTATTTGTCTGTTTATCTGTCTATTATCTATCTATCTATCTATCTATCTATCTATCTATCTATCTATCATCTATTTGTCTGTTTATCTGTCTATTATCTATCTATCTATCTATCTATCTATCTATCTATCTATCATCTATTTGTCTGTTTATCTGTCTATTATCTATCTATCTATCTATCATCTATTTGTCTGTTTATCTGTCTATTATCTATCTATCATCTATTTGTCTGTTTATCTGTCTATTATCTATCTATCTATCTATCTATCTATCTATCTATCTATCATCTATTTGTCTGTTTATCTGTCTATTATCTATCTATCTATCTATCTATCTATCTATCTATCTATCTATCATCTATTTGTCTGTTTATCTGTCTATTATCTATCTATCTATCTATCTATCATCTATTTGTCTGTTTATCTGTCTATTATCTATCTATCTATCTATCTATCTATCTATCTATCTATCCATCTATCTATCTATCATCTATTTGTCTGTTTATCTATCTATCTATCTACCCATAGTTTATATCATACAGTATATATTAAGGGTTTGATCACAATCTATTATTCATTATTTTCAGCATGTTAACAGGTAGAGATGAGCATTTTGTATGCTGATACAGTCACAATCAGCCATTTTCATTATTTAAGAGCAGAAGTTTTTACATTATTCGTTTGCTGAAAAATGGCTCTCTATAACTGCAGGATTTGTTTGATCTGATCACAATTCTGGATACTTAACACACAGTAAAGTCATAATTAATCTTTCATCATTCAGACAAAATGCAATTTTAAACAACTTTCCAATTTGCTTATATAATTGTATTGTAGCATACCTAGGTAGTCTTAGGAACAGCAATGCACTACTGGGAGCTGCACATATCTTCCTATAGTCATTGGCTCACATGCAGGGGTAGATTTATCATACCCCGAGCGGACATGATTCGCTATAGCTAAATTGTGCAATGACGCCCCCTGCAGATCCACTAGCAGGTGGTGTAAATCACCCCGATCATATAGGATCGGGCGGATTGCTGTTCGCAGCCTTAAGACTGCTGCTTCTTAACTCCTGTTTCCGGCGAACCTGAAGGCTTGCGCGGAAACAGATGTATTCAGGGCCATTCGGCCCTTAATAAAACAGCCCCCATATGTTCAGATACCTCACAGTAGTGCATTGCTGCTTTTTCCACAAAGGAAACTAAGGCCTAGATTTGGAGTATGGCGTTAGCCGTGAAAACCAGCGTTAGAGGCTCCTAACGCTGGTTTTAGGCTAACTCTGGTATTTGGAGTCACTCAAAAAAGGGTCTAACGCTCACTTTTCAGCCACGACTTTTCCATACCGCAGATCCCCTTACGTAAATTGCGTATCCTATCTTTTCAATGGGATTTTTCTAACTCCGGTATTTAGAGTCGTGTCTGAAGTGAGCGTTAGAAATCTAACGACAAAACTCCAGCCACAGGAAAAAAGTCAGTAGTTAAGAGCTTTCTGGGCTAACGCCGGTTTATAAAGCTCTTAACTACTGTACTCTAAAGTACACTAACACCCATAAACTACCTGTGTACCCCTAAACCGAGGTCCCCCCACATCGCCGCCACTCGAATACATTTTTTTAACCCCTAATCTGCCGACCGCCAACTACGTTATACTTATGTACCCCTAATCTGCTGCCCCTAACACCGCCGACCCCTATATTATATTTATTAACCCCTAATCTGCCCCCCTCAACGTCGCCTCCACCTGCCTACACTTATTAACCCCTAATCTGCCGAGCGGACCGCACTGCTACTATAATAAAGTTATTAACCCCTAATCCGCCTCACTAACCCTATAATAAATAGTATTAACCCCTAATCTGCCCTCCCTAACATCGCCGACACCTAACTTCAATTATTAACCCCTAATCTGCCGACTGGAGCTCACCCCCCTAAATTAAATATAATTTTAATCTAACGAAATTAATTAACTCTTAAATAAATTAATCCTATTTAAAGCTAAATACTTACCTGTAAAATAAATCCTAATATAGCTACAATATAAATTATAATTACATTGTAGCTATTTTAGGATTAATATTTATTTTACAGGCAACTTTGTAATTATTTTAACCAGGTACAATAGCTATTAAATAGTTAAGAACTATTTAATAGTTACCTAGTTAAAATAATTACAACATTACCTGTAAAATAAATCCTAACCTAAGTTACAATTAAACCTAACACTATACTATCATTAAATTAATTAAATAAAATAGCTACAATTACCTACAATTAAACCTAACACTACACTATCAATAAATTAATTAAATACAATATCTACAAATAACTACAATGAAATAAACTAACTAAAGTACAAAAAATAAAAAAGAACTAAGTTACAAAAAATAAAAAAATATCTACAAACATAAGAAAAATATTACAACAATTTTAAACTAATTACACCTACTCTAAGCCCCCTAATAAAACAACAAAGCCCCCCAAAATAAAAAATGCCCTACCCTATTCTAAATTACTAAAGTTAAAAGCTCTTTTACCTTACCAGCCCTGAACAGGGCCCTTTGCAGGGCATGCCCCAAGACGTATAGCTCTTTTGCCTGTAAAAAAAACATACAATACCCCCCCCCCAACATTACAACCCACCACCCACATACCCCTAATCTAACCCAAACCCCCCTTAAATAAACCTAACACTAAGCCCCTGAAGATCTTCCTACCTTATCTTCACCATACCAGGTTCACCGATCCATCCTGAAGAGCTCCTCCGATGTCCTGATCCAAGCCCAAGCGGGGGGCTGAAGATGTCCATGATCCGGTAAAAGTCTTCATCCAAGCGGCGCAGAAGAGGTCTTCCATACGATTGAAGTCTTCATCCAAGCGGGGCAGAAGAGGTCTTCCATCCGATTGAAGTCTTCATCCAGGCGGCATCTTCTATCGACATCCATCTGGAGCGGAGCGGCAGAATCCTGAAGACCTCCGACGCGGAACATCCATCCTGGCCGATGACTGAACAACGAATGATGGTTCCTTTAAATGACGTCATCCAAGATGGCGTCCCTCGAATTCCGATTGGCTGATAGGATTCTATATTATAGGGTTAGTGAGGCGGATTAGGGGTTAATAACTTTATTATAGTAGCGCTCAGGTCCGCTCGGCAGATTAGGGGTTAATAAGTGTAGGCAGGTGGAGGCGACGTTGTGGGGGGCAGATTAGGAGTTAATAAATATAATATAGGGGTCGGCGATGTTAGGGCAGCAGATTAGGGGTACATAAGGATAATGTAAGTAGCGGCGGTTTACGGAGCGGCAGATTAGGGGTTAATAATAATATGCAGGGGTCAGCGATAGCGGGGGCGGCAGAATAGGGGTTAATAAGTGTAAGGTTAGGGATGTTTAGACTCGGGTACATGTTAGGGTGTTAGGTGCAGACTTAGGAAGTGTTTCCGCATAGCAAACAATGGGGCTGCGTTAGGAGCTGAGCGCGGCTTTTTTGCAGGTGTTAGGTTTTTTTTCAGCTCAAACAGCCCCATTGTTTTCTATGGGGGAATCGTGCAAGAGCACGTTTTTGAGGCTGGCCGCTTGCGTAAGCAACTCTGGTATCGAGAGTTGAAGCTGCGTTAAAAATGCTTTACGCTCCTTTTTTGGAGCCTAACGCAGCCTTTATGTGGACTCTCAATACCAGAGTTATTTTTATGGTGCGGCCAGAAAAAATCCGGCGTTAGCTACGCGGGTCCTTACCGACAAAACTCTAAATCTAGGCCAAAGAGAATTAAGTAAAGTTAATAACAAAACGGAACTGTTTTGGATTTTTTTTTAGAGTTGTGTGTCTGAATCATAAATGAACACTTTTGGATTGTATGTCCCTTTAAGAACACAGGGCTATTTCACAGCTAAAGCTTCAGACAATATTTTTCAGCTTATTACGATTACTCCAAATGTAACATTGGCTTTGCACATTCTTAAAACACACTGAAATTACACCCACAGCGTAGATTACAAGTGGTGCAATACATTTTTAGTGCTGTTGAGCAAGATAAATCAATAGCGCTTCTATGTTACCACTGGTATTAAAAGTTAAATGTAAAAATTTAGTAAACAAGCAAAAGACTTTCAGTAGGTGCGCTAATATCTGCAGATTGGATACTGAGAGTGCACTAACTCCCTTTATCCATAGGCTTCTGTGGGGTGCAATTCAAAAGCCTTTTCTATTATCACTTGCACGCTAAATTGAAGGTTCTCTATACCAACTGCACTAAAGCTGAAGGTGCGTTAGGAATACTTCAAGTACCTATATTCTGCACTTAGAATTTTATTTTTATTTTAAAATATATATTTCTATATATATCCATACATTTTTTTTGTTGTAAAATATATATCTATACCTATATATCTATACATACAGATATAGGGGCCGATTTAACATGCTGCGAATGCAGCTGTTTTCATGCAAGGAAACCACTGCCCAAAACATAAGTTTAGAAGCAGCGGCCTAAGACCTTTGCTCCGTAACTCATCCGCCACCTCTGAGGTGGCAGACAGCAATCGTCGTGATCAGAAACGATCAGGATGATTGACCCCCTCTGCTAACGGCCAATTGGCCACAAATTTGCAGAGGGCGCATTACACAAGAATTTCACTAGAAATGCTTGTGCAATGTTGTCGGCATTTAGTGATGTTGGGCGGACATGATCTGCTACAGCGGATCATTTCCGTCCGACATTTGTTAAATTGGCCCCATAGACTGAAGATATACTACAAGCAAAAGTAAAGAAAAAATAAGCAAAGTAATAAGTATCTGCAAATATGTTTAATTCTGTTATTAACCATTTTAGGGGAAATTACATTTTGAGTTCAGTGGTCCCTTAACAGTTGCCAAGCAAAGTAAACTGTGTTACTGTGTAACTCTCAGAAGGGTACATGGCATGCAAATACCTTGATTTTAAGAGAACTGAAACAAGACCCATTACTTGTTATATTTTCTGCATCCCTTTTTAGGAAGGGGGCTGTTGAGGTTATTGAGACTATAGGGCATATTTATCAAAGCGTCAATCTCAGTGCATTCGCCGGCGTCAATACGCTCGCCAGACATCGCTGACGTGGATCCACATACGATCATCTTATTTATTAAAAAAAACATCAAAAACACGCCCGTCAAATACGGTGCGATGAACATCGGACTGTTGTTAACTAACAGTCATCGATGACGTGGCTATTTGGGTTTTTCCCAACTTTATTTATACCATTTCATTACTGTCCATGAACAAGCACATTTCTCTAAGGATAATCTTTTATTTTTCATCTGTTAATGTCCAAGAAATAGATAGATTTATACCTGTCAGGATGCCAGGAATCAGACTGAGACGAGAAGTGCAAAAATAATCACACCTTTATTAATAGCAAAAAATAATAAAAGTCCACAAGTCAACAAGCCAGGAATCAAAACCAGAGCTGGTAGTCAGGCGAGCCGAGTCAGGAGCCAAAGCGAATAGTCAGACGAGCTGAGTCAGGAGCCAAAGCGAGTAGTCAGACGAGCCGGAATCAGGAACAAGGAGAACAACAGAGACAGGAACAAGCCAGGGATTAGGAACCAGGAGGGACGTCAGACAGCCAGGTAATACACAGGAGCTCTCACAAACAGGTCTGAGACAATGCAAGGGCAAAGCATACTGAGCAGTGGCCCTTTAAATAATAAGTGATGACATCACAATTCTGAGACTGTATTCTGTTTCACACTGATGATGAACACTAGTCTGGCCATAAAAGGAAGTGCAGGAAATTAGCAGCATCACACAGTATGCACCAAAGTCAGCAAGAGAGGTGAGTAAAATAGCTGCCAGCAGCACATGGCAAGCAAAACAGGGAAAAAACACTGACAGTACCCTCCCCTCAACGACCCTTCCCCCGCGGAAGGACAAAAGGCTTATTATTGAAGCGGGCATGGAAGGCACAGAGGAGGGCAGGAGCATGAACATCAGAGGAGGGAACCCATGAACGCTCCTCCGAACCGTAGCCCCCTCCAGTGAACTAAATATCGTACACGGCCCCTGGACTTACAAGAGTCAATAATGCTGCTGACCTTATACTCCTCATGGTTGTCAACAAAGATAGGATGGGGACGAGGCAACACAGTGGTAAACCGATTACAAACCAATGAATTCAAGAGGGAGACATGAAAAACATTGTAGATTTGCATTGCAGGAGGAAGGTCAAGAGCGTAGGCCACAGGATTGACCCGTCGGAGTATTCGAAAAGGACCAACATAATGGGGAGCCAGTTTATTGGAAGGCACACGAAGGTTCAAGTTGCGGGAGGACAGCCAATCTCTCTCACCAACCTGGTAAGAAGACGCGGGCAGACGCCTACGATCAGCCTGGAACTTTTGGCGCTGTATAGAACAATGAAGGCAATCCTGAATCTGCACCCACGAGGAACAGAGTTGCCGGAGATGCTCCTCCAAAGCTGGAATACCCTGAGACATGAATGAATCGGGCAACAAGGATGGTTGAAAACCATAATTCGCCATGAACGGGGATAACTTGAAGGAAGCATTAATAGCACTTTTACGAACAAACTCTGCCCAAGGTAACATTTCAGACCAATTATTGTGGTGATCTGAGACATAGCAATGGAGGAACTGTTCCAAAGCTTGATTAGACCGTTCTGCAGCCCCATTGGATTGAGGGTGATATGCCGAGAAGGAAAGCTGGATCCCCATTTGAGCAAAAAAGGAATGCCAAAATCTGGAGACAAACTGTCTATCCTGGTCCGACACTATCTCCTTGGGTAACCCATGTAAACAGAAGACCTCCCGGGCAAAAATTGAAGCAGGCTCCTGAGTGTTAGGCAACTTCTTCAAGGGAATGCAATGTGACATTTTAGAAAAACAGTCAACCACCATAAGGATAACAGTATTGCCATTGGAAACAGGGAGCACGACAATGAAGTCCATGGAAAGATATGTCCAAGGACGCTCACCATTAGCAATAGGTTGAAGAAGACCCACAGGAAGACGTTGATGAGTCTTATTCTGTGCACAAACTGAGCATGAGGCAACATACACAGCAACATCAGAACGAAGACCTGGCCACCAGAATTGTCGAGTGACAGACCAAATCATTTGGTTCTTGCCTGGGTGACCTGCGGCTTTAGGATAGTGGTAAGTGTGCAAAGGTTTAGTTAGAATATTCTCAGGAACAAAACACTTACCACTAGGTTTCTCAGGAGGTGCATTGGTTTGTGCAGCCAGCATCTCCTCCCCCAAGGGAGAAGTCAAATTAGTACGTATGGTAGCCAAAATATGGTCAGGAAGTATAACTGGAGTAGGTACAGACTCCTCCTTTGGACAGAGGCGAAAATTGTCAAGAGAGGGCATCAGTCCTAACATTCTTACTACCAGGCAGGTAGGAGACCACATAATTAAACCGAGACAAAAATAGAGCCCATCTGGCCTGTCGGGGTGACAAACGTTTTGCTTCACATAGATAAGTTAAATTCTTGTGGTCAGTAAGAATGAGCACTGGCATGCTAGTACCCTCGAGTAGATGCCTCCATTCCTTAAGTGCCAAAATTATGGCCAGTAATTCCCTGCCACCAATTTCATAATTGCACTCCGCTGGAGACAATTTCTTAGAGAAGAAACCACATGGATGCAAGGAACCATCAGGCGTAGGACATTGAGACAAGAGGGCACCTACTCCAGTCTAAGACGTATCGACCTCAAGAACGAAAGGCAGGACAGGGTTAGGATGAGCCAGAATTGGAGCGGCAGCAAAGGCAGTCTTAAGACAATCAAAGGCCTTAATGGCAGTACGTGACCAATGGAGGGGATCATTCTCTTTACAGGTCATGTCTGTGATAGGTTTGACCAAGGAAGAAAAGTTTTTAATAAACTTTCTATAGTAATTGGCGAACCCCAAAAAACGTTGAATAGACCGAAGACCAACTGGGCGAGGCCACTGCAGAACTGCAGATAACTTGTCAGGATCCATGGAGAACCCTGCAATGGAGATAAAATAAACTAGGAAGGTAACTTGAGTCTGATGGAACTCACATTTCTCGAGTTTACAAAACAGGCCATTCACACGTAGTCTCTGAAGAACCTGTGTAACATCAGAACAATGAGCCTCAAGTGTGGGTGAGTGTATGAGGATGTCGTCTAAGTACACCACAACACACTGTTGCAACATATCTCGTAGGACATCATTAATAAATTCCTGGAAACAGCAGGAGCATTACATAAGCCAAAGGGCATTACATGATACTCATAATGCCCGCTCCTGGTGTTAAATGCTGCTTTCCATTCGTGGCCCTCCTTGATCCTAACAAGATTGTACGCTCCTCTCAAATCAAGTTTAGTAAAGACCGTAGCTCCCTTGAGGCAGTCAAAGAGTTCCGTAATGAGCGGAATAGGGTAAGCATTCTTAATGGTAAAATGATTAAGACCCCTATAATCGATGCATGGTCTTAACTCGCCACCTTTTTTCTTCACAAAGAAGAAGCCAGCCCCTGCAGGAGAGCAGGATTTGCAGATGATCCCCCATGACAGAGCATCAGCAACATACTCCTCCATAGTACAATTCTCCTCAACAGAAAGAGGGTAAACTTGGCCCCGAGGTTGAATGGCTTCGGGTTGCAGGTCTATAGCACAATCGTAAGACCGGTGAGGAGGCAACGTACCAGCACGCACCTTGTCAAAAATGTCTAGGAACTCTCGGTACTCCTCTGGCAATTGAGATACCGAAGAAGTGCACAAGACTTTAACTGGTTTCCGAAGACAAGTGGAAATACATTGCGGAGACCACAACAAAATTTCGGTCCTGCGCCAGTCGAGACTGGGATTGTGCTTTTGGAGCCAGGGATAACCCAGAACAACCAGAAAATGCAGAGAGTTTACCACCTAGAACTGGAGGGTTTCAAAATGGAGAGCCCCAACAGCCATGGATAATGGAGCAGTTTCGTGAGTAACGAGTTTGGGCTGAAGGGGCCTACCATCAATGGCCTCAATAGCAAGCAGAACAGACCAAGGCAAAACAGGAATGGAGTGCTTTGATACAAAAGCACTGTCAATGAAATAGCCTGCAGCACTGGAGTCAACAAAAGCCTGGGTGACTATGGAGAAATCCACCCAGGAAAGGACAACCGTGAACAAAGGTTTCTCCTTTAGCAATTCTGGGGACGAGGATAAACCACCCAAGGTCTGCCCCCGACAGGACCTTAGGTGTGAGCGTTTCCCAGCCATGTAAGACAAGACTTCAAAAGGTGGCCCTGTAACCCACAATAGAGGCAGAGCCCCTCCCTCCTCCTAAAGGCCCTCTCCACCACGGAGAGATGCGTGAATCCCAACTGCACCGGCTCAGCAGTACCTGGTGACTCTGGACCAGGAGGCATGGGAGGAGAGGGAGGCATGTGTGGGAATGAACACATAGGAGACAACGGTAAAGAGGCTTCCGCAAGCACTCCTTGAAAGAGGGCCTCTCTCTGAGTCTGATGTCAATTAGGATAAAAAAAGACACCAATGCCTCGAGATCCTCTGGTAAATCTCTGGCAGCAACATCGTCTTTAATTGAATCAGAGAGCCCATGAAAGAAGGAGGCAACAAGGGCTTCATTGTTCCAACCTACCTCTGCGGCAAGCGTACAGAACTCAATGGCATACTGAGCAACAAATCTTGTACCTTGGTGAATGGACATGAGTCATTTAGCAGCAGAGGAGGAGCGAGCCGGAACATCAAATACCTTTTCGAAAGGAGGCTACAAATTCAGGGTAATTTGAAATCACAGGTTTATTAGTCTCCCACATGGGATTAGCCCAGGGAAGAGCTGTGTCAGAGAGTAACAAGATGAGAAATCCCACCTTATCTCTGTCAGAGGAAAACACCTGAGGTAACATCTCAAAGTAAATGCCTACCTGGTTCAAAAACCCTCTGCACTGATTAGGATCACCTCCATATTGCTGAGGTAGAGGTGCAGAACCGGACATGCTCCTGGTAGGACTAGGTGCACCAGCGGAAACAGGCGCAGTCATAACTTGCGGGACACTTTGGTCCAAATGTGCAGTGCGAGTCAGCAGGGTTTGCAGGGTTAGGGCAAATTGATCTAAGCAGTGATCCTGTTCATCCATCCTGGAAATTATGGCAGGTAAAGGTGGATTATTAGCACCATCAGGATTCATGGCCCTTGCGTAATGTCAGAATGCCAGGAATCAGATTGAGACGAGAAGTGCAAAAACAATCACACCTTTATTAATAGCAAAAAATAATAAAAAGTCCACAAGTCAAATAACAAGCCGGGAATCAACACCAGAGCTGGTAGTCAGACGAGCCGAGTCAGGAGCCAAAGCGAATAATCAGACGAGCCGAGTCAGGAGCCAAAACGAGTAGTCAGACGAGCCAGAATCAGGAACAATGAGAAAAACAGAGTCAGGATCAAGCCAGGGATCAGGAACCAGGAGGGACGTCAGACAGCCAGGTAATACACAGGAGCTCTCACAAACAGGTCTGAGACAACGCAAGGGCAAAGCATACTGAACAGAGGCCCTTTAAATAATAAGTGATGACATCACAATTCTGAGACTGCATCCTGTCTCACACTGATGAAGAACACCAGTCTGGCCATAAATGAAAGTGCAGGAAATGAGCAGCATCACACAGTATGCACCAAAGTCAGCAAGAGAGGTGATTAAAATGGCTGCCAGCAACACATGGCAAGCAAAACAGGGGAAAAAAAACCCTGACAATACCTCAACAAACAATATCTCATAGAAAGTTATTTTTATATTTATATGTTATATGATACTTTTACATAAATTAATGTGCATTTGTATTTCTAGTCATGATATACTTTTATCTCTTTTTTTATATAAATGATTATTAATGCTAAAATTTGTACATATCTTTGCACATACTTGTGTGTATATAATATATATATATATATATATATATATATATACTGTATATATACAGTATATATATATATATATCTATATATATATATATATATATATATATATATATACAGTATATATGTATGTGTTATGTCAGAAATATTTTGCAAACATATTTACATGTCCCTAAGTTCCTTTTTTTGTTCTAAACAATGTTGTCTGTCATATCTCTGTATTTTTTTTATACCACTATATGTATATAATGTACATTTTTTATTATTCTGAGCAGGGATAATTGCGAATATACTGTACTCTGTACCGGTGTAACCCCTCCTGATTGCAAGCTAGTTTTAAAAACCACCCCTACACAGGTGTTATAAAATGGGCTGGCAAATAAGATGACATTTCTTACTGAAAAAGAATATCAAGAGAAGGAAGAAATACACTGAAAATAGCATGACAGTAAAGAGGTGATTTTAATTTTTTGCTGCATCTGAATCATGACAGTTTAATGTTATGTGGGCTATCCATTTGAGCTATCAGTTTAAGATTATATTGAATCAAACATCAATTAAAAGTTTAAAATCATTGTCTAAAATATTACACTGTGTGTCCTAATGTCAGCATCAATGTTTATCTTTAATACTAATTTCACATATACATACTTTCAAAGTATAATACACAATGTAACAATACACAATGTAACAAATGGCACTTACAAGTTCTGATGAGTGATCAATGACAAAAGAATCAAGCAATTTGATTTGTTAGTGATAGTTTAAAATGTATATTTGAATCAGATTGGCTGATGTCATAAATCATGGGATTATGCATATTCCAATCAAAAGTGGTTGAAAAATTCACTAGTTTGTGGGTTGTTTAGGAGTTTGCGTCAAAATTGGTGAGTGGAGAGTGAGACTTGTATTACATGGCTTAAACATGGTGCAAATAGATTTTTCACAAAAAAATAAAAAGGAAGTTAGCTATATTATGTTGTTTATTTAATTTTTATCTCTATATCTATTAGTGCAATAAGTTTGGGGCAAAACTTTGCAACAAATTTGGAGAAATAATGTTGTCCCCTTGCTTTCTAATGAGAGACAAATTTGTATAATAATCCATAAGTAGTAATGTATTTTTCATTTTTATCCCTATATCTACTAGTGCACCAAATGTGGAGCAATAATATTTGTCTAGATTACGAGTTTTGTGTTATAAGTGAAAAAGCAGAATTATGGGTTATAACGCTGCTTTTTCACTACCGCTGTTATTATGAGTCTTGTCAAAAAAGCTGTACAGCACACTTTTTTGACCGTAACGCGCCGATATTACAAGCTTTTTCTGGAAGGCTAAAAAGTGAGCGGTACAGCCTATACCGCAAGATTCGTAATGCAATCTAAACTCAGTAGTCATGAGTTTTACGCTACAAAGCTGTAGCATAAAACTCATAACTAAAGTGTTAAAAAGTACACTAACACCCATAAACTACCTATTAACCCCTAAACCGAGGCCCTCCCGCATTACAAACACTAAATAAAATTATTAACCCCTAATCTGCCGCTCCCGACATCACCACCACTATAATAAACATATTAACCCCTAAACCACCGCACTCCCGCATTGCAAACACTAGTTAAATATTATTAATAGAAGCAAAGAAAAAGAAGAAAAGTGACAGTATAACAGCACTCATGAGTACTGAATTAATAATATATAATTATTATGACAAGGAAGATCACTAAAATCAGGGATCTAATAAAACTTAACATTTAATAAAGGTAGGTTAAAATAATGTGGATACAGTGTAAGTGCATTAAAACTTAGATTAAATGTATATACAAAGGGTAACAACATCCGCTAGGAATAATCTGAATACTAATTGGAACCGTAAGCCACACAGCTCAGTGCAAACAAAAACAAGCTCACGAATTGCAGGGAAAATTACCTAAAAAGGGGATTAACCCAACCACAATGTAACTACCAAATGCAATATTGGAGCAAAAGTAAGCATGGTTCTGTGTGACTACGGTATGAATCAGTGTATAAACCCAAAAAATGACCCAATATCGCTATAATAGCAACTATAAGAGTGGATGTTGTCCCCAAACACACCTGATGCGCATTTCGCTGTGACAAAAAAACCCTAGCCTAAACTTAAAAGGGCCTTTTGCAGGGCATTGCCCCAAATAAATCAGCTCTTTTACCTGTAAAAAAAAAAATACAAACAACCCCCCAACAGTAAAACCCACCACACACACAATCAACCCCCCAAATAAAATCCAAACTAAAAAAACCTAAGCTCCCCATTGCCCTGAAAAGGGCATTTGGATGGGCATTGCCTTAAAAGGGCATTTAGCTCTTTTTCAAGTGTCCAAACCCTAACCTAAAAATAAAACCCACCCAATAAACCCTTAAAAAATCCTAACACTAACACCCGAAGATCCACTTACAGTTTTGAAGACCGGACATCTAATCTCAACAAAGCCGGGAGAAGTCTTCATCCAAGCCGGCAGAAGTGGTCCTCCAGATGGGCAGAAGTCTTCGTCCAGACAGCATCTTCTATCTTCATCCATCCGGCGCTGAGCTGGTCCATCTTCAAGACATCCGGCGCGGAGCATCCTCTTGTTACGACGGCTCTTCTGGAATGAAGGCTACTTTAAGTGACATCATCCAAGATGGCGTCTCTTGAATTCCAATCAGAATTAAAGGTGAAAAAATCCTATTGGCTGATGCATTCAACCAATAGGATTGAGTTTCAATCCTATTGGCTGATCCAATCAGCCAATAGGATTGAGCTCGTATTCTATTGGCTGTTCCAATCAGCCAATAGAATGCAAGCTTAATCCTATTGGCTGATTGGAACAGCCAATAGAATGCAAGCTCAATCCTATTGGCTGCTTGCATCAGCCAATAGGATTTTTTCACCTTTAATTTTGATTGGCTGATAGAATTCTATTAGCCAATCGGAATTCAAGGGATGCCATCTTGGATGACGTCTCTTAAAGGAACCTTCATTCCAGAAAAGCCGTCATAAGAAGAGGATGCTCCACGCCGGATGTCTTGAAGATGGACCTGCTCCGCGCTGGATGGATGAAGATAGAAGATGCCGTCTGGATGAAGACTTCTGCCCATCTGGACGACCACTTCTGCCAGCTTGGATGTGGGGTTGTTTGTATTTGTTTTTACAGGTAAAAGAGCTGAAATCTTTGGGGCAATGCCCTGCAAAAGGCCCTTTTAAGGGCTATTGGTAGTTTATTTTAGGCTAGGGGTTTTTTATTTTGGGGGGGCTTTTTATTTTGATAGGGCTATTAGATTAGGTGTAATCAGTTTAAATATCTGATAATTTGATTTTTATTTTGTGTAATTTAGTATTTTGTTTTTTTTTGTAATTTAGGTAATTGTATTTAATAAATGTATTTTATTTAATTGTAGTGTAAGGTTAGGTGTTAGTGTTACTCAGGTTAGGTTTTATTTTACAAGTAAATTTGTATTTATTTTAGCTAGGTAGTTAGTAAATAGTTAATAACTATTGATGAACTAATCTACCTAGTTAAAATAAATACAAACTTGCATAAATAAAAAGAGAGAAGCGCTCAACCTGGGAACGAACAATAGCATAATAGCTTGCTCTATGGCTAGTTACCACCCAAGAAGCAGCCTCTTTTTGCTCAACATGTGCCTTTCACAGAGAAGAACTTTCCTGAAGCATATCAGTCTGATCCTGACTTCACAGTACAGTCCAGCCCCGAAATACCAGGCAATCCCTCTCTGAACAAGAGAAACAGCAAAACCCCAGACGTACGTTTCGGCCTATTGTGGGCCTCGTCAGTGAGGTGCAGCCATATCCCTCTAGGCACACTGAGCAACGAGTCCACGTCTGGATTCCCACATCAAACTTAGGGAGACTTCCCAAAATGTCATAATTTGCATAAATAAAAAGAGAGAAGCGCTCAACCTGGGAACGAACAATAGCATAATAGCTTGCTCTATGGCTAGTTACCACCCAAGAAGCAGCCTCTTTTTGCTCAACATGTGCCTTTCACAGAGAAGAACTTTCCTGAAGCATATCAGTCTGATCCTGACTTCACAGTACAATCCAGCCTCGAAATACCAGGCAATCCCTCTCTGAACAAGAGAAACAGCAAAACCCCAGACGTACGTTTCGGCCTATTGTGGGCCTCGTCAGTGAGGTGCTATTGTTCGTTCCCAGGTTGAGCGCTTCTCTCTTTTGATTTATGCAAAATAAATACAAACTTAGCTGTTAAATAAAAATAAAACCAAAGGCCTAGATTTAGAGTTGGGCGGTAGCCGTCAAAACCAGCGTTAGAGGCTCCTAACGCTGGTTTTTACCGCCCTCTGGTATTTGGAGCCAGTCATTAAAGGGTCTAAAGCTCACTTTCCAGCCGCGACTTTTCCATACCGCAGATCCCCCTACGCCATTTGCGTATCCTATCTTTTCAATGGGATCTTTCTAACGCTGGTATTTAGAGTCGTGGCTGAAGTGAGCGTTAGAAATCTAACGATAAAACTCCAGCCGCAGAAAAAAAGTCAGTAGTTAAGAGCTTTCTGGGCTAACGCCGGTTTATAAAGCTCTTAACTACTGTGCCCTAAAGTACACTAACACCCATAAACTACCTATGTACCCCTAAACCGAGGTCCCCCCACATAGCCGCCACTATATTTAAATTTTTTAACCCCTAATCTTCCTCTCCGTACACTGCCACCAACTACGTTATCCCTATGTACCCCTAATCTGCTGCCCCTAACACCGCCGACCCCTATATTATATTTATTAACCCCTAATCTGCCCCCCACAATGTCGCCTCCACCTGCCTACACTTATTAACCCCTAATCTGCCGAGCGGACCGCACCGCTACTATAATAAAGTTATTAACCCCTAATCCACCTCAATAACCCTATAATAAATAGTATTAACCCCTAATCTGCCCTCCCTAACATCGGGGACACCTAACTTCAAGCATTAACCCCTAATCTGCCGACCGGAGCTCACCGCTATTCTAATAAATTTTTTAACCCCTAAAGCTAATTCTAACCCTAACCCTAACACCCCCCTAACTCTTATATAAATCAAATCTAAGGAAATACATTAACTATTATAAAATAAATTATTCCTATTTAAAGCTAAATACTTACCTGTAAAATAAACCCTAATATAGCTACAATATAAATTATAATTATAATGTAGCTATTTTAGGATTTATATTTATTTTACAGGTAACTTTGTAATTATTTTAACCAGGTACAATAGCTATTAAATAGTTAAGAACTATTTAATAGTTACCTAGTTAAAATAATTACAAAATTACCTGTAAAATAAATCCTAACCTAAGTTACAATTAAACCTAACACTACACTAGCAATAAATTAATTAAATAAAATACCTACAATTATCTACAATTAAACCTAACACTACACTATCAATAAATTAATTAAATAAAATACCTAAAATTACCTACAATTAAACCTAACAATACACTATCAATACATTAATTAAATACAATACCTACAAATAACTACAATTAAACCTAACACTACACTATCAATACATTAATTAAATACAATACCTACAAATAACTACAATTAAATAAACTAACTAAAGTACAAAAAATAAAAAAGAACTAAGTTACAAAAAATAAAAAAATATTTACAAACATTAGAAAAATATTACAACAATTTTAAACTAATTACACCTACTCTAAGCCCCCTAATAAAATAACAAAGCCCCCCAAAATAAAAAAATGCCCTACCCTATTCTTAATTAAAAAAGTTCAAAGCTCTTTTACCTTACCAGCCCTTAAAAAGACCTTTTGTGGGGCATGCCCCAAAGAATTCAGCTCTTTTGCCTGTAAAAAAAAACATACAATACCCCCCCCAACATTACAACCCACCACCCACATACCCCTAATCTAACCCAAACCCCCCTTAAATAAACCTAACACTAAGCCCCTGAAGATCTTCCTACTTTATCTTCACCTCGCCGGGTATCACCGATCGGTCCTGGCTCCGAAATCTTCATCCAACCCAAGCGGGGGCTGGCGATCCATAATCCTGCGGCTGAAGAGGTCCAGAAGAGGCTCCAAAGTCTTCATCCTATCCGGGAAGAAGAGGCGATCCAGACCGGCAACCATCTTGATCCAAGCGGCATCTTCTATCTTCATCCGATGAGGAACGACTCCATCGTGAAGACCTCCAGCGCGGATCAAACTTCTTCCTCCGACGTCCAACTGAAGAATGACGGTTCCTTTAAGGGACATCATCCAAGATGGCGTCCCTCGAATTCTGATTGGCTGATAGGATTCTATCAGCCAATCGGAATTAAGGTAGGAAAATTCTGATTGGCTGATGGAATCAGCAAATCAGAATCAAGTTCAATCCGATTGGCTGATCCAATCACCCAATCAGATTGAGCTCGCATTCTATTGGCTGTTCTGATCAGCCAATAGAATGCAAGCTCAATCTGATTGGCTGATCGGATCAGCCAATCGGATTGAACTTGATTCTGATTGGCTGATTCCATCAGCCAAACAGAATTTTCCTACCTTAATTCCGATTGGCTGATAGAATCCTATCAGCCAATCGGAATTCGAGGGATGCCATCTTGGATGACGTCCCTTAAAGGAACCGTCATTCTTCAGTTGGACGTCGGAGGAAGAAGATTGATCCACGCTGGAGGTCTTCACGATGGAGCCGTTC
Source organism: Bombina bombina (assembly GCF_027579735.1). Classification (NCBI taxonomy): domain Eukaryota; kingdom Metazoa; phylum Chordata; class Amphibia; order Anura; family Bombinatoridae; genus Bombina; species Bombina bombina. Next base: position 224,833,224 of record NC_069501.1, read on the forward strand.
CTCATCGGATGAAGATAGAAGATGCCGCTTGGATCAAGATGGTTGCCTGTCTGGATCGCCTCTTCTTCCCGGATAGGATGAAGACTTTGGAGCCTCTTCTGGACCTCTTCAGCCGCAGGATTATGGATCGCCAGCCCCCGCTTGGGTTGGATGAAGATTTCGGAGCCAGGACCGATCGGTGATACCCGGCGAGGTGAAGATAAGGTAGGAAGATCTTCAGGGGCTTAGTGTTAGGTTTATTTAAGGGGGTTTGGGTTAGATTAGGGGTATGTGGGTGGTGGGTTGTAATGTTGGGGGGGTATTGTAGGTTTTTTTTAAAGGCAAAAGAGCTGAATTCTTTGGGGCATACCCCACAAAAGGTCCTTTTAAGGGCTGGTAAGGTAAAAGATCTTTGAACTTTTGTAATTTAGAATAGGGTAGGGCATTTTTTTTATTTTGGAGGGCTTTGTTATTTTATTAGGGGGCTTAGAGTAGGTGTAATTAGTTTAAAATTGTTGTAATATTTTTCTAATGTTTGTAAATAATTTTTTTTTTCTTTGTAACTTAGTTCTTTTTTATTTTTTGTACTTTAGTTAGTTTATTTAATTGTAGTTATTTGTAGATATTGTATTTAATTAATTTATTGATAGTGTAGTGTTAGGTTTAATTGTAGATAATTGTAGGTATTTTATTTAATTAATTTATTGATAGTGTAGTGTTAGGTTTAATTGTAACTTAGGTTAGGATTTATTTTACAGGTAATTTTGTAATTATTTTAACTATTTTAGCTATTAAATAGTTCTTAACTATTTAATAGCTATTGTACCTGGTTAAAATAAATACAAAGTTACCTGTAAAATAAATATAAATCCTAAAATAGCTATAATATAATTATAATTTATATTGTAGCTATATTAGGGTTTATTTTGCTTTAAATAGGAATAATTTATTTAATAAGAGTTAATTTATTTAGTTAGATTTAAATTATATTTAACTTAGGGGGGTGTTAGGGTTAGGGTTAGACTAAGCTTTAGGGGTTAATCCATTTATTACAGTAGCGGCGAGATTCGGTCGGCAGATTATGGGTTAATAATTGAAGTTAGGTGTCGGCGATGTTAGGGAGGGCAGATTAGGGGTTAATACTATTTATTATAGGGTTATTGAGGCGGATTAGGGGTTAATAACTTTATTATAGTAGCGGTGCGGTCCGCTCGGCAGATTAGGGGTTAATAAGTGTAGGCAGATGGAGGCGACGTTGTGGGGGGCAGATTAGGGGTTAATAAATATAATATAGGGGTCGGGGGTGTTAGGGGCAGCAGATTAGGGGTACACAGAGATAATGTAGGTAGCGGCGGTTTACGGAGCGGCAGATTAGGGGTTAAAAAAAATATGCAGGTGTCAGCAATAGCGGGGGCGGCAGATTAGGGGTTAATAAGTGTAAGGTTAGGGGTGTTTAGACTCGGGGTACATGTTAGAGTGTTAGGTGCAGACGTAGGAAGTGTTTCCCCATAGACAACAATGGGGCTGCGTTAAGAGCTGAACGCTGCTTTTTTGCAGGTGTTAGGTTTTTTTTAAGCTCAAAATGCCCCATTGTTTTCTATGGGGATATCGTGTACTAGCACGTTTTTTAAGCTGGCCGCGTCCGTAAGCACTGCTGGTATCGAGAGTTGCAGTGGCGTTAAATTATGCTCTACGCTCCCTTTTTGGAGCCTAACACACTGAAAACCCAGCCATTCTGTGAACTCTAAATACCAGCGGTATTTAAAAGGTGCGGCCAGAAAAAAGCATGCGTAGCTAACGCACCCCTTTGGCCGCAAAACTCTAAATCTAGGCCTAAGCTTGCTACAATGTAACTATTAGTTATTTTGTAGCTAGCTTAGGGTTTATTTAGTAGGTATTTCATTTTAAATAGGAATTATTTAGTTAATGATAGGAATTTTTATTTAGATTTATTTTAATTATATTTAAGTTAGGGGGTGTTAGCGTTAGGCTTAGGTTTAGGGGGTTAATAAATTTAGTATAGTGGCAGTGACAATGGTGGCGGCAGATTAGGAGTTAATAAATGTAGGTAGGGGGTGTCGATGTTAGGGGCGGCAGATTAGGGGTTAATAAGTGTAAGATTAGGGGTGTTTAGATTCGGGGTTCATGTTAGGGTGTTAGGTGTAAACATAAATTTTTTTTCCCCATAGGAATCAATGGGGCTGCATTACAGAGCTTTACTCTGCTTTTTTGCAGGTGTAAGACTTTTTTCAGCCGGCTCTCACCATTGATGTCTATGGGGAAATCGTGCACGAGCACATAAAACCAGCTCACCGCAGCTTTCAGCAGCGCTGGTATTGGAGTGCGGTATGGAGCACAATTTTGTTCTACGCTCACTTCTTGCCTGTTAACACCGGGTTTTTGTAAACCTGTAATACCAGCGCTGTAGGGAAGTGAGGGGTGACAATAACGTGCAATTTAGCACCGCACCCCTCATAACGCAAAACTCGTAATCTAGCCGATTCTTTGATTTAGAAAGGGTATACAATTTTAATAGAGTTTCTAATTTACTTTTATTAGATAATATACTTCATTCTCTTGCAGCATCTGAGTTTTCAGACTCCCATTGATTTCTATGGCATCCGCAGCCTCAAGGGTGGCAGATTGAAAACTAGGTACGCTACGTCGGAATAGACGCGAGCATACATGTTAAATGTTTGATACATTTGGAAAAGGGTCAACTAAAGTCGAATCTGAATTAGAAACATCTGTAATAATGCAAGCATCGATCTGCTTCAGATTGAGATCACGGGAGCGTATATTACGACACAAATTTCAACATTTGCCGATCTTTGATGCTTTAATAACTATGGCGGATCAATCTTGCGACAAATACAATGCGGGATTCAAGCGTATTTTCAGTTGACACTTTGATAAATATGCCCCTAAGGATGTTTTACTGTTAAGTCACATTGTATAGAAAAATCCTTGTGTTCTGGACTGTCTAAATTACCAAACAGGCTGTGAAAATAAATCACACCCCACTAAAAGTCAAACTTTATTAAAACTCCAGTTAAATACTGGGGATATCAGCCTCTTTTATTAATTTTCAATGCCTTAGCTAAGCTAGGAAATTAAACATGTTGTGTAGCACGATTTAAAGTTCACATAAACGTTTTGTGCATTGCAGTTACCTTTTTTATTATTGAAAAGGCAGTGAAAAAGATAATGGGAATGCCAGTCTTAAAGCAGGCATTTTGCAAGGCATTCTGTCAACATTTTTATGCCAGGTTGTCAGCAGGGCTTTTATTGCCAAGATCTATAGTTTTGGCTTTTTGCATATCATTCTATAGTGGTTGGATGTCAGTTGGAAAATGTGAGATTGAATCCATTTTACCATGTCTCCATATATCTGAGCTCATTTTAAACTTTTACTTCTTTCGACATGCGCTGTTGCTTTAACCCCTTGAGTGCTAATTATGGCTTTTTTGCAATCTGGGGGCCACCATCCGCTCCTACCCCGGCGATCGGGCCTGCATAGTGACGTCACGCGCAATGACGTGATGACATCACCGTGCAACTTTATTTAAAATTGTCAATACAAAGTATAGGGAAAGGGGGCATGCTGCTTAGAAACCTGTATCTCAGGGATCTAAGCAGCTACAGACCCCCAAGACCCACCATTGGAAAGGTAATCGCCCAACCAATGGTATAAGTCTTGGGGATCTGGAGGAAAAAATAAAAAAATAAAAAAAAAAATGTTTTTTGAAATTAGTAAAAAACAGAAAAATATTAATTTCAGCTTAGCACTAAAAGATCACTTCCAATTTCTTTATTTTAATTTTAATTTTGGATTTACTAGTCTCTAGAGTAAGGTAAGAAATCATGCTTCTGAGTAGAAGCCTTATAATCTTGCATGTTATATACACATATTAACACATAAAGATATATATGCAGTATACAAGCATATACATACATATATATTTATAATTTCTGCTATTGCATCGCTACTTACCCCCTTTGCTGTGCTCCCACCTATTAAAAGCGCGCTCTCGTGTGTGCAATGCTGCGTTCGCATTGATGACAACTTGTAATACCAGTGCACATTAGTGTGCACTGGTTTTACACAGTGGTGTGCAAATATTGCTTTCATGAAAGCGATAATTAGCGCTCCACTTGTAATCTAGATGTTTATTGCATTCTATAACATTTTCCAGTGAACACGTTTTTTAAAGATGGATCAGAACAGAAAACCCAGAACCTGAAAACGTTCCCTCCTGCATCTCAGATAGCAGGTCTGCTTTTATTTCCTGCCCTATGAATAGGCAGGATCTTCAGTTCCTAAAATTATTATTATTATTATTATCATTTATTTGTATAGCGCCGCCAAATTCCGTAGCGCATTTACACATTTAGCCTATTACATACCTGGCTGTAGCACTTTCAGTTACTATATATTTCACGTTAAATTGTGTGTGTTCATTTGTCTACAGACATATCTGCCCTATACGTATGACGCACTTACATGAATCAATGCTTGTTTTACCCTATGTTTTCTACTTCTTTCACGCTATATTTTACATCACTTTTTACATAACATACACCTTATAAATATCATATAGATTATTAAAAACATTTTGAGCAGAATGTTAATCACTTAAATCTGCTCAGAATGGGGGTTTGTCCCATAGGGTGCGGTGTCTCAGATTATGCACCATCAATGATCTTAACCTCTTGAGTTGTTTGTGCATAAGATCATTTCATGCAAGCTTTAAAGCTATGGGTCTTTTATCCCTGCACATGTATAGAAAAGGGGCTGTTCATACATTATATTTATCTGAGCTTCCTGGATAGTTTTTGCCACAAAACTTCAAGAATTAAAAAAAAAATGAAGACCTTTTTAGTTTACAACCGGAGAGTAATTTAATTTTAGCTCGTATTTGCCCTTATCTAAGGTTGGCAACACATGAATAGAGGGGTTATTAAACCCCACTACCTTTGTCAAGCGTAACTCCTCATGCTGGGTTCTATTAATTAGGCAGTGGAGACTGCTTTGCAGCCCTTGCTGTGGAGACTCGCTCATTTAAGCTTGCTTACCACAAGGTAAAAAGAAGAGGTCTTCTTTACCTCTATGCCTCCTGTTCAGGGGGGCAATAATAAATGTGAGCAGGGTTCATTGCCTACTCTCTTTAAGGATAGGTGGACAGTTTTCCTACCTGTAAACTTCTCCACCTGTCGAAGGATAAATTGAGGTCAATATATTTGAACAAAAGGTGATTATACATCAAGTTTAAGAATGTTTAAAGGGACATGAAACCCATTTTTTTCTTTCATGATTTAGAAAGAGCATACAATTATAAACAACTAATTTACTTCTATTATCTATTTTGATTCATTCTCTTGATATTCTTTGCTGAAAAGCATATCTAGATATAGTAGCTGCACATAGATGCCTCCTGTGATTGGTTCACCGTGTGCATTACTATTTCTTCATTAAAGAATATCTAAAGAATGAAGCAAATTAGGTAATAGAAGTAAATTGGAATGTTGTTTAAAATTGTATTCTCTACCTTAATCATGAAAGAAAATGTTTGGGTATAGTGTCCCTTTAACTAAATTACATATATCCCAAAATATATTTCTTCAATCACTTATCCTGACAAAACACCAAAAGAATGAAGGAATTTCTACCCACTAGATATTACATAAGGCCTACATATTTACATAGAATTACTTAAGGTTCTCAGAAAAATTAAATGCCTGAAAAGACTACAATTTCAGGGTGAATTGTCACGTGTTATATACCAGGATAACAAATCATGAAAGTCTCTGAACCATTTCTCACATCCTTATATAGCCACAAACTTGGGGTAAAGTTGAATAAATTAAAGCCAATACCTTTGAGCCCCATGGATAATTATGCTTTTCTTCTATGGGCTCAGTCTGTTAACTTGCTTCCTTAAATGGACATATAATAATAATCAAACTTGTCCGCCACTCCTCGATCCGACCCTTTTATGTGTGAAAAAGGTATCTTTCGACATCAATCTTGCAATAATCCAATGTTAATTTTTTCGCGTCAACCTCGTGGATTTTGTCTCGGCACCTTTTCAGTGGCAAACAAAGAATAAAACTATAGGAGGTACAATACAGGCGTCTATCACTAGCTGTAAAGGTCCAACCTATCTTTTTACTTACATTATTGATTGAGTCAGCCATGGAGATACTTCTTTATTTGTTTATTCTTCATGTGATGCAAATCAGGGGTAGAAGGCGGAATCGAGAAACAGATGTGGACAATCAATTAAGAAGAAGGTTGTGATTCAGCTCCAAATGAAGCCATGATTTTAGATTTAAATAAATCACGCAGCTTTCAAACTTTTTAAAAAGAATTATAGGTATCTGCACAAACGTTGTCCTTTTAATGTTTGCTGACTTCTCTTTCCGCGACTATTATGATGTCTATGACACCTTGTAGGTCACGTGGGAAAAACTGGTTTTAGACTTCTCCAGACATAGTAGTACATTAGTTAAATCGCGGCGAGCAAGGCGTCAAATTTATCAATCATCCGCAACTGCTTGCGCCATATAAGACTCAACATTTTCTGAGGTGTTTTTTAGTACATAGGAGTAGCAGACATTATATCGCTCGCTGCAAATTAAAGCTAGTTTATCCACATGTTGACTGGCAAGGAAATTGATGCTTTAGTACATGGAGCCCTTAGACTGGTGCAATAATAAAATGTTCTAACAACTGTATGACCCGTTACGCAGAGAGAAAGTGTATATGGGGTAGATTTATTTAGCAGCCGATGCTGCATTCTATGCCCATCCAAGCTCGCTTGAAATGTAAGTTAAGAAGCAGCGGTCATAAGACCGCTATTCCTTAACTTCTGTGTCACCTTTTAGGTGGCAGACTGAAATCATCCCAATCCAATACGATTGGGATGATTGACACCCCCTGCTAGCGTCCGATTGACCGCAGATTAGTAGGGGGCAGCATTGCACAAGCATTTCACTAGAAATGCTTGTGCAATGATAAATGCCGACAGCGTATGCTGTCGGCATTTAGCGAGGTTGAGCGGACATGATTCGCTACAGCGAATCATGTCTTCTCAACCAATGATAAATCTACCCGTATGGGGCCTATTTATCAAGCCATCAACCGCAAATACGCTGGAATTCCGCAGCGTAATTGTGACGAGCCTGATTCTCCTTATTTATCAAAGCCTACAGACCGGCAAAATTTGAATTTTGTGACGTAACATACGATTCGCTGGTTTCAGTCCGACACAGATCGATGCTTACTGAATACTTTTGCAAGTTATCAAATAACTACCAGGTACTACCACTATTCTGGCCCAGCGTACCTGGTTTTCTGGAGGCGGCGTATGCCATAGGAATCAATGGGAGTCTGAAAGCAGCGAAAGCTTATGTTCGCTGCTGCCCGATATCCCATTGATTCCTATGGGAGAATAAAATTTAAGTTTACACCTAACACCCTAACATGTACCCCGAGTCTAAACACCCCTAATCTGCTGCCCCCTACACCGCTGCCACCTACATTATACTTATTAACCCCTAATCTGCCGCCCCCTACACCGTCGCCACCTACATTATACTTATTAACCCCTAATCTGCCACCCCTACACTGCCGCCACCTACATAAAGTTATTAACCCCTATCCCGACCCCACTGCAACTAAATAAATGTATTAACCCCTAAACCTCCCACATCACTATCACTTACTTACTAAACCTATTAACCCCTAAACTAAATTAACCTATTAACCCCTAAACCTAACAACCCGCTAACTTTATATTAATTATTAACTCATCCCTATCTTATAATAAATTTAAACTTACCTTTATATTTAAATTAAACTATATTAAACTACTAATTAATTTAATCTACCCTAACTATTATACGAAATTACATTAAACTATATTGAATTAATAATTAACCTACCCTAACTTTTATACTAAAATTACATTAAACTATATTAAACTATTAATTAATCTACCCTAACGTTTATACTAAAATTACATTAAACTACAAATTAAATTATCTATATTATATATTTAAACACCTAACCCTACTCAAATAATTAAAATCTACACTAAAAAATTACTAAATTACAAAAAAATACCAACTAAGTTACAAAAAATAACAAACACTAAGTTACACAAAAAAATAAACACTAAGTTACAAAAAATAAAAAAGAAATTATCAAAGATTTAAACTAATTACACCTAATCTAAGGGCCCTATGAAAATAAAAAAGCACCCCTAAAATAAAAAACCCTAACCTACAATAAACTACAAATAGCCCTTAAAAGGGCCTTTTGCGGGTCATTGCCCCAAAGAAATCAGTTCTTTTACCTGTAAATAAAAAATAAAAATACCCCTACAACAGTAAAACCCACCACCCACACAACCAACCCCCCAAATAAAATCCTAATCTAAAAAATCCTAAGCTCCACATTGCCCTGAAAAGGGCATTTGGATGGGCGTTGCCCTTAAAAGGGCATTTAGCTCTATTGCTGCCCAAAGCCCTAACCTAAAAATAAAACCCACCCAATACACCCTTAAAAAATCCTAACACTAACCCCAGAAGATTCACCTACATTTTTGAAGATCCAACATCCATCCTCCAAGAAGCCGGCAGAAGTCTTCATCCAAGTGGCCGAAGTCTTCCTCCAAGCTCGCAGAAGTCTTCACCCAGATGCATCTTCTATCTTCATCCATCCGGCGCGGAGCGGCTCCATCTTCAAGACATCCGATGCGTAGCATCCTCTTCAATCGACGGCTTCTTCAGAATGAAGGTTCCTTTAAATGACGTCATCCAAGATGGCGTCCCTTAGATTCCGATTGGTTAATAGAATTCAGCCAATCGGAATTAAGGTTGAAAAAATCCTATTGGCTGTTGCAATCAGCCAATAGGATTGAGCTGACATTCTATTGGCTGATTGGAACAGCCAATAGAATGCGAGCTCAATCCTATTGGCTGATTGGATCAGCCAATATTATAGAAGTTCAATCCTATTGGCTGATTGCAACAACCAATAGTATTTTTTCAACCTTAATTCCGATTGGCTGATAGAATTCTATCAGCCAATCGGAATCTAAGGTGTCTTTAAAGTGATATAGAAGTAAGATTGAGCACACTTTTTTAAATTATAGTTGGTATTTTTAAATGTACAATATTTTATCTCTCAGTTTTCTAAAATGCTTATAATTATTATAATATAGATATTTATTTGTTACATAGGTCTTATTTACCCTCGTGCCTCCTTCTTTTGACTGTTACCCAATGAAATTCATTGCTACACAGTTCTTTCCTTGCACTGTGCAGGCATGTCTGACTGGCCACTTAGAGAAGTATAACAAAATCTGTCTAGAATCTTGATGCTGGAGGATCATTTTATACCATCTCATCTGAGTGGAGAGGTTTATGGGAGATATGTCGCTGGGACTTCCAGGTTCTGCTCATATTCTTTATGCATTTGGGGACTGATACTCAAAACCTTTCCACTCAGGTTTTGAATATCAGGCCTTAAGTGTGTTCATCCGCTGTAAAGTCTGCACTACAATTTCTCTCCAAACAGGAGAATCTTTTATCATCAGGCTCTTAGGGGCCGAATTATCAATGATCCGCTGTAGCATACGCTGTCGGCATTTATCATTGCACAAGCATTTCTAGTGAAATGCTTGTGCAATGCCGCCCCCTGCACATTCGCGGTCAGTCACTAGCAGGTGTTGTCAATCAACCCAATTGTATCCGATTGGGCTGATTGCTGTATGCTGCCTCAGATGAGATCTTACAACCGCTGCTTCTTTACTTCCGCTTCAGGCGGACCTGAAGCTAAGTGGGTCGGAAGCAGCATTCGCTGCTTCATAAATCGATCCCTTATTGTCTACTCAAGACTAACAAATAACTCTTTGACAGCACCTGCAGATTTCCTTCATTTGTTAGTTTACTTTTCCAGCCTAACTTCTCGTTTTCCAACATTATCCCAACTTTGAATGTTTGTAAATAGCATAGAATGCTGACGCCATTCTGTAATTTAGCTGTATTCTCACAAATGCATCTTTAATTGTATTGTATTTTTCTTTAATTATATATGCCAAAGGCTTAATACCCTTCTCTACAAAAAAAATGTTTAATGTTGAGTGAATTTTCTCCTGCATTCCCTGCTAGCTTAAATTACTGGCAGGATTTAAAGTAATTGAATAATTTCCCCTTCCATCAGCATCACTTGTACACATCTCACATTTATTAATTCTGCTGAATACTTTTGCAGACAACATTTCATACTCAGACTATGAATTTTCTCATTGGCTTTATATTCTTCCATGCTATACAGACCCCCTTTGCTTCAACAAATTATCTTACTACTGAATAAAAATTAGGCTGTCGTTGCATGTTTTTTCAAAGGGTTTCAGCAGATCATTTCCGACAGACATCACTGAATGCCGACAGCATACACTGTCGGCATTTAACATTGCACAAGCTGTTCTCGTGAACTGCTTGTGCAATGCCACCCCCTGCAGATTGGCGTGCATTACGATCGAGCGGATTGATATCCGCAGTCTCAGAGGAGGCGTATGAGTTAAGGAGCAGCAGTCTTAAGGCCGCTGATTCTTAACTGCTGTTTTCAGCGAGCCTGAAGGTTTGCGCGGAAACAGCTGCATTGGGGACGATTGACAGCTTGTTAAATCAACCCAAATAAGTGTTTTCTAAAGCACTTTAATACCATTGTTGAATTGTCACCATGGAAACTATAGGAAACACGTTTGAAAATCTTGTAGTAAGTTTGTTCTCTTGGGGTTTAAAAAGATTGCAAGGCTTTGCATTTCAATAATGCATGAAAATATGCAAATTACTTCATATTAGAAGTGCTATGGATTGTATTGCGGTTATTGTCTGCAATACTTATTTTCTTTTTTTATAAGGTGGCCTAGCACAGGGCTAGGTTACAAGTGGCACACTAATGTTAGTTCACATAATATTAAAATATTGCGCCCATATTAACTTGCACGCGTATTACATGTTGGAACTAAATGCAACCGCTCGACGATTAGCGCGACTGAAGACCTTGTGTAAAGGGTTAGGGCTAAAAAAAATAAATCATAAAAAAGTTATAAGGGTTAAAAGATATATGACAAGGTATTTGAATGAAACACCATAAGCATGGGTTAAATAGAACAGAACCAGTGACCTTTGTCACTCAATATTCGTCTGACTATGATGAAGTGTGTAAAATAAGACGTAAAAATTTACCCATGCTTATGGCAGACGATGGGTTACAACAGGTGATAAAACAAGGATGTAGATTCTCCTAAAGGAGAGGTACTACACTGGGCAATACTATCTCACCTATGGCTAGATTACGAGTTTTGTGCTATACCAGGTGCGTAAGTAATGCAATAAAATGAGCGGTAATGGACTTCCCATAACACTGCCATTATGAGTTACACAAAAACTTTCTTCTGTTGTACGATATGGTGCGTTAAGCTCTATACCGCACAAAAGCCAAGGGCTGAGTTTATGTGCTCGTGCACGCTTTCCCCCAAAACTAACACCTGCAAATGAGGAATGGAAAATTGCCGTAACGCAACCCCATTGATGTCTATGGGGAAAAGAAAGTTACGTTTAAACCTAAACATGGAAGAGAGAAGGATACCGGAGACAAGAAGCCAGTGCAACCATGGGTTTATTCAAGTAAGAGACAAAAGGTAGACACAACTCCTCCTTCTGACGCGTACATGCGCTTCACCCTAACATAAACCCCTAGTCTAAACACCCCTAGTCCGCTGCTCCCCGACATTGCCGACACTAAATAAAGTTATTAACCCCTAATCCATCGCTCCCCGCATCGCCAACACATAAATAAACCTATTAACCCCTAAACCGCCGGCCCCAGGCCCCCCACATTGCTACTACTATAATAAAACTATTAACACCTAAACCGCTGCCCTGACATCGCCACCATACTGCTCCATATCCTCAGAATTTTTATTCTCATTAATGATCCTCTCCTCAAATTCATTCATGAATAGGTTGGCGTTTGATGGGGCGACATTGGAACCCATGGCTGTCCCTTTAATCTGTATATACATCTCATCCTGAAAAAAAGAAATAGTTCCAGTATAAAATTAGCCTCAGTAACTCCTCAATGAAATCACTCTGAGCATATGAATATTTCTTGTTCACCATTAAGTTCTTAGTAAGTATAGATATACTGTACCTGTTTCATGCTTTATAGAGGTATATAAGCTTTTTACGTCCATGGTGAACAGTGTAATTCCAGAGATTTAGCCTTGTCTAAGAAATGATTCGTATCTTTTAAGTAACTCGACATTTTCATTACTTCTGTTTGGAGTATCTTATCAATAAATGTGGAGATATTGGTATATACCGAGTCTACACTTGAGACGAGAGGTCTCCCTGGGGGCCTTTTACTGTCCTTGTGAACTTTGGGAACTATGTAGTAAATGGGGTTATGGCGTGCCGGTACATAAAGAATGTCAGATAACTTCTTATCTATAATCCCACCATCTAATGCTCTCTTTAGAATAGTTATTTATTTTTGTATTTTTTTTTTCCAAAGAGCTTTATTTGAAAAAACAATGTTCATACATCTTAAGTGCAATTTAGGGTTTACAAAGCTTACCCATACAATCAGTAAAGAGAAAAGTACCAAAACATATATAGTACTTGCAGGGGAAGTGAGTAGTGGGCACCCAAGTCTCAGCTCCGGGCTAATCCAACAGATGTACAGTATGCAAGTAACAAAATATTACGCTCTACATTTTCCATTTTCTTAACATTTCCTTGTAGAAATTTTGTACAACAGTTATCCAAGCAGTGAACAAGGAATCAATGGTAACTTCACAAAAGTCCTTCAGGTACATATTTAAGTGTTATCTGTGATTACAAGATCTTCCATCAACTTAAGGCACAGTCAAAGAGTATATAAATGAAAATAAAAGGATGGGAAAAGTGTGGGAGGGGATCTTAGGAGGGGAAGGGGCCAGTCAGTATAGGGAGAAGGAGATGGTACAAGAGGGGCGCAGAGCACAGCAGACCCAGGCACATAGTGGCCCACTGCACTCCCAAACCCCTACCATTAAGGTGCAATGCTTAGGCCTCAGAGGCATCCCCACTCCACAAGTGGAGCAGCATTTTGTACATGTCAGCTGATCACAGACATTCTGTTTCCAGTCATCAACTGTAGGAATTTGTGCAGTTTTCCAGCGGATAGGGATCAGGGTCTTTGCCCCTGTCAGCATCAGCACCAGGAGCGTTTTTTATGGGGTTTTGCAGTTTGAATGGGAAATGAAAGAGCAGGATTTCAGGTATTTTTGGGATGTCCACTCCCAGAACTCACTGCATCTCCGCCCACATGGCAGACCAAAAACTCCCCAGCAGGGGGTAGTCCCACCAGATATGCGGAATAGTGCCTAGCCCACCACAACCCCTCCAGCATCTATCTGATGCATTCAAATATATTGTCTTGAGTCGAGACAGTGTAAGATACCATCTGCTCAATAGCTTGTAATGGGATTCTTGCGTGCGAGCAGAGACTGAAACAGTCTTAGCTGCCCGGAATATCTGCTGCTATTCCTCTGTAGTCAGTTCAGCACCCAGTTCTCTATGCCACATTCTTGTGCAGGTTAGAAGGGGGTCATCTATGGGCTGTAAGTTTGTATGCATGCATAGGACAGTGTGATGCATGCATAGTTTCTCGAACGGAGTGGGATCCCTGAAAAATTGTTGCTTTTGTTTGTGAGTGGAAATGTAATGACTAATATGCAAGTAAACAAACCATGGGAGTGGGAAGTCAGGGAAAGAGTCCAGGACCTCCTCTCTTCTCTTCTCCCATTTGAGACAAAGCAGTGTACTTGTTTACTGTGTAAGTGTGCCTCTATGGGAGGTGCTCTGATCTGTATGGGAATCTTTGAGTTATCATATACCAGGGTCAGTGGCGAGTATGTGGTTGAGATATGTGAGTCAGTCCGTACTGTCTTGTCCCACTCAAGGAACAGCTCCTCTAACAGGGGAAAAGAGAATGTTAGGTGGTCTATGTTTTGCAGTCTTCCATATTAGGGAGGCAAGGTCATCTGTGCGAAGAATGAAATTATCTAAAGCTATCCAATCTTTCTGTGCACCTCCCTGACACCATTTAACCACTCTCTGAAGTAATACAACCTTTCTTTACAGGCAGAAATTTGGGAGTCCCAACCCGCCTCCCTCCCTGCTTACCCTAGGTCTTAAGCCCTTCCAGATATATTCCTCAATTAGGTGTTGCAGTGAGGGAAGAAACGAGTGGGGAAGGGGGAGTGGGATTGTTTTAAAGAGATATAATATCCTAAGGAGGATATTCATCTTGATCACATTGATCCTACCCAACCAGGAGATCGTTTTGTGTCTCCACATCGAGAGGTTATTAGAAATTTCTCTTTTAAGGGTCACATAATTAGCCTCAAATACATCCTTCGCTGATGCAGCTATATTAATGCCTAGATATTTCAGGTATTTGGTGTTAATCATAAAAGGACAGTTGTTTCTAAGCCAGGTTTTAGTGGTATGCGGTAACGCAATCCCTAGGAGTTCCGATTTAGAATTATTAAGAAGAAAGTGAGACACCTCACCATACCTCGTGAATTCGTCCAAAAGGGCAGGGATAGAAGTTTTTACCTCCATGTGTGTAGCAGGTATCTGCATACATTGCTATTTTATATTCTTTAGGTCCAATCCGTAACCCCCTAATAGCTTGGTTAGTCCGAATATTACTGGCCAATGCCTCTATAGAGATGGTGAAAAGCAGGGGTGACAGTAGGCACCCCTGCCTAGTTCCATTAGTAATCCTGAACGGTTCGAAAGGACACTATTTACTTTGATTTGGGCATTGGGCGCGGAATATAGGGCGAATACGGTTTTTATAAACCTGTCCCAAAATCTAATTTTCTCCAGGGTGTTCCTAAGGAACTGCCAATTCACTCTGTCAAATACCTTTTCGGTGTCAGTAGATAACAGAGCAAGTGGTACCTGATTGGCTATGGAATATGCAGATAATTGTAAAATTTTAAGGGTATTATCCCTCGCCTCCCTCCCCGGGACAAACCCTACCTGGTCCAGTGAAATCAGTAAGGGAAGGAACTTATTCACCCTATTAGCCAACACCTTTGCCAAGATCTTAACATCTGTGTTTAGCAGTGAAATCGGTCTATAGTTTTGAGTTTTATTTGCCGGTTTCCCCGGCTTTGGTATAACCGAAATGTAGGCTGCCAACATAGATGGTGGCAACGTCCCCAAGTTAGGTAGCTCATGAAACAAATTTTGTAAATGGGGTAATAGTATAGGTGAGAATGTTTTGTAATATTTAGCTCTGAACCTGTCAGGGCCGGGGATATTCTTATTAGGCAGTTCCTTCAAAGCCATCTGTATCTCCTCAAGAGAAAGAGGGGACTCAAGATAATCTATTGCGTCTTGCTCTAATATTGGCAAATGTGTGTTTGCAAGATATTCCTATGCTAGGCAGTGTTCCGAATTCCTCCCTGACGGGGACAGACCTGAGATCGATTTAAGGTTATATAGCTTACAATAGTATGCACAAAAGGCTTTCGCTATCTTAGGGCTGTCTTTGTAAATTCTGTCTTCCCCCTCCTGAATTGTAAATACATGTGTTTTTAGTTGTGAGCGACGTATCGCTCTGGCTAGCAATTTGCCGGCCTTATCACTTCCCTCAAAATATTTTTGTTTTAGGTGTAAGGCTTTACGTTGGTTGTTGTCTTGTAGTAATTGTTTGAAGTCAGCTCTAGCCCTGACAAGTCCAGATTCTAGTTCAGTGTCATGTGGGTGCTTTTTGTGCTGTTCCTCTAATGTCGTGATGTTTCGTAGGGTGAGGTTATACTTTTCCCTGTTCTGTTTTACAATTTTGGCTTTATGTTTTATGAAGTGGCCTGTAATGACACTTTTGTGTGCCTCCCAAGTGGTGGGTAAAGAGACATCATCCGTCACATTCAGATCAAAATATTCTTGTAGCATTAAGGCTATGTCTTCTGTAACTATCGGATAATTTAAAAGCGTGTCATCCAAACGCCAAATAAAGGGAGTACTAGGTTTATCTGGCCACATCATCTCAAATGAGACTGGTGCATGATCAGACCATGTGATAGAGGATATGTCGCTACGTGTAATGTATGCAATGCCCCGCGAGTCAGTAAAGAAGTAATCAATACTTGAGTATTTTTTGTGTGGGCTTGAATAGTAAGCAAAGTCAGCATCACCTGGGTGCAATGTATGCCAAAAGTCATGGAGAAGGTGGCGTTTCAGTGTAGCAGAAATTTGTTTTAGGATGTGGTGGGGAACACTGGAAACACCAAAACACCATTAGAGGTGTCTACTCTTGGCTGAAGCGGAGCATTAAAATCCCCCCAGAATCAGTACCCCCTTAGATACCTCACAAAGACCTAGATTTGGAGTTTGGCGGTAGCCATGAAAACCAGCGTTAGAGGCTCCTAACGCTGGTTTTAGGCTACCGCCTGTATTTGGAGTCACTCAAAATAGGGTCTAACGCTCACTTTTCAGCCGCGACTTTTCCATACCGCAGATCCCCTTACGTAAATTGCGTATCCTATCTTTTCAATGGGATCTTTCTAACTCCGGTATTTAGAGTCGTTTCTGAAGTGAGCGTTAGACATCTAACGACAATACTCCAGCCGCAGGAAAAAAGTCAGTAGTTAAGAGCTTTCTGGGCTAACGCCGGTTTCTAAAGCTCTTAACTACTGTACTCTAAAGTACACTAACACCCATAAACTACCTATGTACCCCTAAACCGAGGTCCCCCCACATCGCCGCCACTCGATTAAATTTTTTTAACCCCTAATCTGCCGACCACCACCTACGTTATCCTTATGTACCCCTAATCTGCTGCCCCTAACACCGCCGACCCCTGTATTATATTTATTAACCCCTAACCTGCCCCCCACAATGTCGCCGCCACCTACCTACACTTATTAACCCCTAATCTGCCGACCGCAAAGCGCCGCCACCTACGTTATCCTTATGTACCCCTAATCTGCTGCCCCTAACACCGCCGACCCCTGTATTATATTTATTAACCCCTAACCTGCCCCCCACAACGTCGCCTCCACCTACGTACACTTATTAACCCCTAATCTGCCGACCGGAAAGCGCCGCCACCTACGTTATCCTTATGTACCCCTAATCTGCTGCCCCTAACACCGCCGACCCCTATATTATATTTATTAACCCCTAATCTGCCCCCCTCAACGTCGCCTCCACCTGCCTACACTTATTAACCCCTAATCTGCCGAGCGGACCTGAGCGCTACTATAATAAAGTTATTAACCCCTAATCCGCCTCACTAACCCTATAATAAATAGTATTAACCCCTAATCTGCCCTCCCTAACATCGCCGACACCTAACTTCAATTATTAACCCCTAATCTGCCGACCGGAGCTCACCGCTATTCTAATAAATGTATTAACCCCTAAAGCTAAGTCTAACCCTAACACTAACACCCCCCTAAGTTAAATATAATTTAAATCTAACAAAATTAATTAACTCTTATTAAATAAATTATTCCTATTTAAAGCTAAATACCTGTAAAATAAATCCTAATATAGCTACAATATAAATTATAATTATATTATAGCTATTTTAGGATTAATATTTATTTTACAGGTAACTTTGTATTTATTTTAACCAGGTACAATAGCTATTAAATAGTTAAGAACTATTTAATAGCTAAAATAGTTAAAATAATTACAAATTTACCTGTAAAAGAAATCCTAACCTAAGTTACAATTAAACCTAACACTAGACTATCAATAAATTAATGATCCAATCAGCCAATCAGATTGAGCTCGCATTCTATTGGCTGTTCCGATCAGCCAATAGAATGCAAGCTCAATCTGATTGGCTGATTGGATCAGCCAATCGGATTGAACTTGATTCTGATTGGCTGATTCCATCAGCCAATCAGAATATTCCTACCTTAATTCCGATTGGCTGATAGAATCCTATCAGCCAATCGGAATTCGAGGGACGCCATCTTGGATGATGTCATTTAAAGGAACCGTCATTCGTCGTTCAGTCGTCGGCCAGGATGGATGTTCCGCGGTGGAGTTCTTCAGGATGCTGCCGCTTCGCTCTGGATGGATGCCGCTTGGATGAAGACTTCAATCGGATGGAAGACCTCTTCTGCCCCGCTTGGATGAAGACTTCAGCCGGATCATGGACCTCTTCAGCCCCCCGCTTGGGCTTGGATCAGGACATCGGAGGATCTCTTCTGGACGGATCGGTGTGATACCCGGTGAGGTGAAGACAAGGTAGGATGATCTTCAGGGGCTTAGTGTTAGGTTTATTTAAGGGGGGTTTGTGTTAGATTAGGGGTATGTGGGTGGTGGGTTGTAATGTTGGGGGGCTTGGGTATTGTATGTTTTTTTTTACAGGCAAAAGAGCTGTATTTCTTGGGGCATGCCCCGCAAAGGGCCCTGTTCAGGGCTGGTAAGGTAAAAGAGCTTTGAACTTTAGTAATTTAGAATAGGGTAGGGCATTTTTTTTATTTTGGGGGGCTTTGTTATTTTATTAGGGGGCTTAGAGTAGGTTTAATTAGTTTAAAATTGTTGTAATATTTTTCTTATGTTTGTAAATATTTTTTTATTTTTTGTAACGTAGTTCTTTTTTATTTTTTGTACTTTAGCTAGTTTATTTAATTGTATTTATTTGTCGCAATTGTATTTAATTAATTTATTGATAGTGTAGTATTAGGTTAATTGTAGGTAATTGTAGGAAGTTTATTTAATTAATTTATTGATAGTCTAGTGTTAGGTTTAATTGTAACTTAGGTTAGGATTTCTTTTACAGGTAAATTTGTAATTATTTTAACTATTTTAGCTATTAAATAGTTCTTAACTATTTAATAGCTATTGTACCTGGTTAAAATAATTACAAAGTTGCCTGTAAAATAAATATTAATCCTAAAATAGCTATAATATAATTATAAATTATATTGTAGCTATATTAGGATTTATTTTACAGGTAAGTATTTAGCTTTAAATAGGAATAATTTATTTAATAAGAGTTAATTAATTTCGTTAGATTTAAATTAGATTTAATTTAGGGGGGTGTTAGTGTTAGGGTTAGACTTAGCTTTAGGGGTTAATACATTTATTAGAGTAGCGGTGAGCTCCAGTCAGCAGATTAGGGCTTAATAATTGAAGTTAGGTGTCGGCGATGTTAGGGAAGGCAGATTAGGGGTTAATACTATTTATTATAGGGTTAGTGAGGCGGATTAGGGGTTAATAACTTTATTATAGTAGCGCTCAGGTCCGCTCGGCAGATTAGGGGTTAATAAGTGTAGGCAGGTGGAGGCGACGTTGAGGGGGCAGATTAGGGGTTAATAAATATAATATAGGGGTCGGCGGTGTTAGGGGCAGCAGATTAGGGGTACATAAGGATAACGTAGGTGGCGGCGCTTTGAGGTCGGCAGATTAGGGGTTAATAAGTGTAGGCAGATGGAGGCGACGTTGAGGGGGGCAGATTAGGGATTAATAAATATAATATAGGGGTCGGCGGTGTTAGGGGCAGCAGATTAGGGGTACATAGGGATAATGTAAGTAGCGGCGGTTTACGGAGCGGCAGATTAGGGGTTAAAAATAATATGCAGGGGTCAGCGATAGCGGGGGCGGCAGATTAGGGGTTAATAAGTGTAAGGTTAGGGGTGTTTAGACTCGGGGTACATGTTAGGGTGTTAGGTGCAGACGTAGGAAGTGTTTCCCCATAGCAAACAATGGGGCTGCGTTAAGAGCTGAACGCGGCTTTTTTGCAGGTGTTAGGTTTTTTTTCAGCTCAAACAGCCCCATTGTTTCCTATGGGGGAATCGTGCACGAGCACGTTTTTGAGGCTGGCCGCTTGCGTAAGCAACTCTGGTATTGAGAGTTGAAGCTGCGTTAAAAATGCTCTACGCTCCTTTTTTGGAGCCTAACGCAGCCTTTATGTGGACTCTCAATACCAGAGTTATTTTTATGGTGCGGCCAGAAAAAAGCCGGCGTTAGTTTTTCGGGTCGTTACCGACAAAACTCCAAATCTAGCGGAAAGCATGCCTGACAAGGTTTTAAAAAAGATGTGCTGAGCCGTATTAGGAGAATATACATTGGCCAAAGTAACAGGTCTACCATTTAATAAACCCACTACTAACAATAGCCTACCATATTTGTCTCTCTCAATCCTCTGCAGCTGGAAGGGAACCCTATGGTGTATTAGTATACCCACCCCATTCTGCTTTCTGGGCCCTGAGGAGAAAAAAGCTGTGGGGTATTTACAGTTACACCATTTGGGCTCTTTATGTTTCATGAAATGGGATTCCTGCAGGAAGATTATATCTCCCTGCAATTTATGTAATTCTCGGTATACTATGGATCTTTTTTCTGGGCTATTCAATCCCTTGACATTAATCGTAACAGCTTTAAGGGGATGAATTCTCAGAGTATGTTGTGAGGGAATCATTACACTATGAGGCTTGGGGGGAGGGAGAAGGTGAAGAAAAGGGAAAGAAAAAGAAAATACAAAACTCTCAATGACTGTGCTCTCATCCTATACATATGTTAATCACATGTAGGTAATAAAGAAACCTTTACAATCTATGTCAATATATTCTATATGCGCAAAAGTGTCAACAGATGTCTAGGAAACCAACAGGTAAGTTTTGCAGATACAATATTGCTATACCTATGTAATATAAGGCCAGCCAAGTAAATGGGTTATAACATTGTCATATGCAAAAACTGTATACATAAGAGGTCAAATGACAATAGTAATGGGTGAACCAAGGGGGGGGGGGGGGTTACATAAGGATTTAAAAGTGGCAAAACGTTTTAATGCAACATAGGACACAAACATTAACTTAAAATATCAAAATCACAGAACAGAACGATCATTATACTATGTTACAGACCTGGATGAAGTCAGGAATCTGAATTCTTCATCACAGCTATATAAATGAGAAATTATACTAAAAGAATGTTTCTCAGTAGGAGCAACTGCTAGTCCTGGGTGCAAGTTCAGGTTTGAAAGCGGCCCTCCTCCTGGCCTGAGCCAGAGAAAGGTAGACCATCTGGATTTGGGGGTTCAATTCCCAATATTGTACAAAATGAATTCAAGTCATCCATAGATCGGTACAATGCAGTTTTGTCCCCAGCTGTTGCTATTATACATGTTGGGAACCCCCAGCGGTAAGGGATTTTGTTATCCTGTAGAGTAGAGGTTAGAAATGTTAAGTCTCTTCTCTTTTGAAGAGTTGCGGGACTGATGTCCGAGAAAACTTGGAGTGTGATGCCTGCATGCGTGATAGGGTGCTTGCCTCTACTGTGCCTTAGTATTTCCTCCTTCTCTTTGTAATTCAGGATCCTAAGGATGACATCTCTCGGTGGTGCTTTGGATGATGGTTTCACGCGTAAAGCCCTATGAGCTCTCTCAATGGTAACCTCAGGTGACATAGGAGTTCCTTTAATCAAGCGAAAGAGGTCCTGGAGATATCCTGGCAATGCAATGGGGTTGATAGTTTCGGGAATACCCTGTATGCTAAGATTATTCCGCCGACTGTGGTTGTCCAAACCTTCTATGCGGTCTAGCAGGCTTTGTACCATTAGCATTATGTTGCACTTGCGAAGTTGCGAGGAGGATTCCCTCACTGTTTCCTGCAATGTTTTGTGTGAGTGCTCCACACTAGTGACTCGTTGGAATAATTCATGACATCTCTGCGTAGTTCGCCGAACAGGGTCTTAATTTCTGTGACAAAACCCTTAATATCTTCTTTTGATGAGAGGTTTTTTAAATCCTCTTTTGTGACATAACATGGAGGTGCAGTGGTAGGTGTAAATGTGTGCTCTGTCTCATCAGGCCTAGGCTCATGTAGCATAGAGTTGCACTTTTCAAATAGTGACTCATGTTCCTGGTTTTGGCTCCTTTGTCGGGGATGCCAGTTTTTTTCTGCGCCATTAATAGTTGCTCTAAAAACAGCTCAGCTTATTAGTTTTAAATGCCCCAGGATGCCCAGAGAGATCCAGTTGTGGCCTTATAGGGGGAAACACAACTTGAATAAAATTTTGAGTGGTCACTATACAGCGGGCTGAAATGTCCAGAAGCATCCCACTAACTCTGTGTGTATCACTGATGGTCTCTGTGTAAAGGATATTCTGCCATGTGTTGCAGACTTATGACTTGAGAAGGACCCAAATCGGCATTTGCCAGACCCCAAACTTATCACCAGTGTCCCCACTTATGTTAATGCCCAGTATTGTCTTTGCAGACACTCACCATGAGCCGGGGAGTAGTGCTGTGATCCAGGCTATTCTGGGCGATTCACACGGTCGCTGTGATGGAATTCGTGTCACGGAGGGGCCAAATCCCTGCAGTTACTTTTGCCAGCTGTATGTTCTGGTGGCCAGAGTTCAGTAAGAGCCAATTTAGTGAGCTTTGCCTTTAATGATAAAGGATTGTTGTTCCGTTGCTGCGCACACTACCACAGTAGGGCGTGTGACCCAGTCAGAAGATCTGTCTCAGCGATATTGTTGTACGGCACCGGGTCAGGGATGTCACCTGATCCGGTTTGTGTAAGAGTCCCCTCGGTTCACGGGGTAGTGTTTGGTCTTGTTTGTGCCTTTGTTATGGCATAGAAAGCTTTAGGGCCAACTTTCAGCTCAGGAGCTCTAGCAAGACACAGCCATTCTCCTGAACGGCTAAGCTCCGCCCCCTATTTTTGTATTTTTAGAAGTGGATTGGCATTAAGTTTCATGTAGATGTTAGTGTCCCTAAGTTGTGTCTGAATTTCATCAATGTAGTATGACTTATCCATAATTACGGTGGCTCCTCCCTTATCCGCCCCTTTAAGTATGATACCCCTATTTTTCTTCAAGTCTACAGAAAAGTTGTTAAGACTTATAAACTGTCCCCCTCCCAATTAATTAGCCTGATGTTTCTCATTCTTA
This sequence comes from Bombina bombina, assembly GCF_027579735.1. NCBI lineage: Eukaryota > Metazoa > Chordata > Amphibia > Anura > Bombinatoridae > Bombina > Bombina bombina. The sequence continues at coordinate 224,856,204 of NC_069501.1, forward strand.
CCTTTGATACGTAATTCTTTTATTTCATTTTCCACCAAATTAATAAACATGTTAATACTACGGTTTTTAATATTGGGGTTGAAGGTACCCTTTTTTCATAGTCCTAAAGCTTTTAAAGACCATTCATCTTTTTTAACATTACCCATAGTTTTAACCATATTCACATCATTACCAGACCACACTTTCAATTTGATGTTTCTATACAATCTTTGCAAGTCTTTATCAAGTTCAAAGAAGTTAGTCATTTGGTAAGGGCAGAATGATATCCCCTTATTAAGCCATTTGTTTTAATTATTTGACAGGTTATAGCTAGATACATTTACCACTGTCACTGCTTCTTATTCTGTTGGTTTTGCGATCCAATTTCCGGGACCCCTCCAGCTTGTGTGCCGCTTGTGATATTTGTGCCCCCCTGGCGATAGTTTCCTCACCACCACCTCTCTGCTCTAAAAGGGAGGAAGAATATCTGTCCGTAGATGTATCCAGCATGCTATATCCACTAGCCCCACCCCTATGATGATTCTGTTTTCCTCTGGCTGCTTGTGCTTGTCGTTTACCTTGGTAACCATATCGCCATTTGTAAACTCTGCCTTGGCGATAGTCATGCTCAACACTCTGGAACTTTGTTCTTTTCCTCTCCTTTATTGCTTTTTGTTCCTTTTAGATTTTCTCCTCGATTCATTTCTCCAATCTCTCGAAATCCTCTGGTTCTTCCTTGTGCTTTTTGATGGTATTCTCCTGTAGCTCCATCTCCTTTAATAGTGATTCGACAGTTTACACCATTAAATCATAGGAGCATTTGTTTAGAATTGCTTCAAATTTTTCACAATATACTTTATTGTCCATTAATAGGGTAGGGCAGGTGCTCATTCTGAGCCCCCTAGGAATCTTCTTCACCCTATAATATTCCGCCAATGTAGTGGCGTGTAGGTCCCATTTCATTTGTTTGGCTTTTAGCAATTCATATTCTTTATTCGTGTTCTCCACTGGTGCGGTTCTTAATATATCTCTTGTACCCTTCATAAGTGAAGTGATACGGGCAGCATCCATCTCTGAATATGCAAACATTTTGCTCCCATCAGTCATCATGGTGTTGTCTTTTTCTAATTGCATCTTTAAACTTTCAGTGTGCAAGTATCCCAGCAGTGGAAATACATATACATACAGGAATGGAACAGCACCACCTAAAAGTGCATGTAGGACAAGAGATACTGCCTAGTCTCCACAGCATATACTGAATCCCAAAGATGTCCAAAGCACTCAGAATGTTTTCAGCACTTTATTAAGACAGTAAAATAAGCAACGTTTTCGGGTACATCCCCGTAGTCATGCTCTAGTTTTAAAACACTCCGGCACAGCTTTTAAACCTTAATTTTCATGCCAGACAACTTCTGATTACACAATGACTCTAGAGGGCATTTTCCTAGTTCACATTTCTCAACAGTATAATAAACATTGTGTTGCTTTCTTGACTATTGAATGCATATATAGATATAATGAAGTGATACAAAGTCTTTAAAAGCTTTAGGACTACGGAAAAAGGGTAACTTCAACTCCAATATTAACAACCATAGTATTAATACGTTCATTAATTTGGTGGATAATGAAATAAAAGTATTACGCATCAAACGTCAGGCTAATAAATGGAAGGGGGGCAGTTTATAAAACTTAACAAATTTTCTGTAGAGGATTATAAAACATAACTTAAAGAAAAATAGGGGTATCATACTTCAAGGGGCGGATAAGGGATGAGCCACCATAATTTTCATACTACATTGATGAAATTCAAACACAACTTAGAGACACTAACCTCTACATGAAACTTAATGCCAATCCATTTCTAAAAATACAAAAATAAATAACAACTATTCTAAAGAGAGCATTAGATGGTGGGATTATAGATAAGAAATTATCTGACTTTCTTTATGTACCGGCAAGCCATAACTCCATTTTCTACACAGTTCCCAAAGTTCACAAAGACAGTAAAAGGCCCCCAGGGAGACCTATCGTCTCAAGTGTAGACTCGGTATATACCAATATCTCCAAATTTATTGATAAGATAATCCAACCAGAAGTAATGAAAATGTTGAGTTACTTAAAAGATAATAATTTCTTAGACAAGGCTAAATCTCTGGAATTACACTCAAAATAATATTTACTGTTCTTCATGGACGTAAAAAGCTTATATACCTCTATAAAGCATGAAACAGGTATATCTATAGTTACTAAGAACTTGATGGTGAAGAAGAAATATTCATATGCTCAAAGTGATTTCATTGAGGAGTTACTGAGGCTAATTTTATACTGGAACTATTTCTTGTTTCAGGATGAGTGGTATATACAGATTAAAGGGTCCAATGTCACCCCATCATATGCCAACCTATTCATGAATGAATTTGAGGAGAGGATAATTTATGAGAATAAAAAATTCAGAGAATATGGAGCAGTATGGTGGCATTACATCGACGATGTGTTTGGCGTGTGGTGTGGTGACAGTGGAACCCTTATCGACTTTGTAAGTGAACTTAACTCTATAGTAAGAGGTCTGGAATTCATAGTCACACATAGTGAGGAATCTGTATCTTTCTTGGACACAAAAGTGTATAAAAATGGTAATGGTCTGAGATTTGACCTGTATGTTAAAGGTACAGATAAGAATACCTTACTTGAATACGATAGTTTTCACCCAAGAACATTAGTAAATTCCCTCCCTAAGAGCCAACTGTTAAGGATTAAGAGAACTAAACTGGGCACTAAAAGAACAGGCAGTTTTCCATGTTTAAACTGCATGAGCTGTAGCTCGATCATTAGAGGCTCAATTTTTTATCTTTCACATAGTGGGAAAAAATATAATATAAATGGGTTTTACACATGTGAAACATCTTACGTGGTATATCTTATAAAGTGTCCATGTTCCCTGGTATACTTAGGGGAAACTACACGTAAAGTGAGGAATAGATAGAGCCAACATTGCTCTAATATAAGATGCAAAAACCTAGAGACTCCTCTGTCCAAGCATTTCATAGATAAAGGCCATGGAATAAGCCAATTGAGATGGCGGGTCATTGACCACATAAAACGTCCTAGAAATGGCATGGGCAGAGAAAGACTTCTAAAACAGAACGAAATGTGGTGGATATATAAATTAGAAACATTAACCCCTAAGGGTCTTAATAAAGATTATGACCTAACTAGTGATGTCGCAAATAGTTCGCCAGCGAATAGTTCCCGGTGAACATAGCTTGTTCGCGTTCGCCGCGGCAGGCGAACATTTGCGATGTTCGATCTGCCTCCTATTCGTCATCATTGAGTAAACTTTGACCCTGTATCTCACAGTCTGCAGACACATTTCAGCCAATCAGCAGCAGACACTCCCTCCCAGACCCTCCCAGCTCCTGGACAGCAGCCATTTTAGATTCATTCTGATCCTGCATTCTTAGTGAGAGGAGGGATAGTGTAGCTGCTGCTGATTTAATAGGGAAATTCATAGCTAGGCTAGTGTATTCAGTGTCCACTACAGTCCTGAAGGACTCATCTGATCTCTGCTGTAAGGACAGCACCCCAAAAAGCCCTTTTTAGGGCTAGAACATCTTTTTTTTTTTTTGCCTGTGTAATTTTGACTGTGAAACATCAGTCTGCTAGTGTAATCTAATTGCAGTTGCCTGCCTGCCAGCGTGTGTGCCAGGCCCACTTGCTAAGTGCCACCACTCATATCTGTTGTAACAGTAGTGTAAATTTTGTAAAAAAAAAACTTTTTTGACTGTGAAACATCAGTCTGCTAGTGTAATCTAATTGCAGTTGCCTGCCTGCCAGCGTGTGTGCCAGGCCCACTTGCCAAGATTGTGCCACCACTCATATTTGTTTTAACAGTAGTGTAAATATTTAAAAAAATAACTTTTTTGACTGTGAAACATCAGTCTGCTAGTGTAATCTAATTGCAGTTGCCTGCCTGCCAGTGTGTGTGCCAGGCCCACTTGCCAAGTTAGTGCCACCACTCATATTTGTTGTAACAGTAGTGTAAATATTTAAAAATATAACTTTTTGACTGTGAAACATCAGTCTGCTAGTGTAATCTAATTGCAGTTGCCTGCCTGCCAGCGTGTGTGCCAGGCCCACTTGCCAAGTTAGTGCCACCACTTATATTTGTTGTAACAGTAGTGTAAATATTTAAAAAAATAACTTTTTTGACTGTGAAACATCAGTCTGCTAGTGTAATCTAATTGCAGTTGCCTGCCTGCCAGCGTGTGTGCCAGGCCCACTTGCCAAGTTAGTGCCACCACTCATATTTGTTGTAACAGTAGTGTAAATATTTTAAAAAAATACTTTTTTGACTGTGAAACATCAGTCTGCTAGTGTAATCTAATTGCAGTTGCCTGCCTGCCTGCCAGTGTGTGTGCCAGGCCCACTTGCCAAGTTAGTGCCACCACTCATATTTGTTGTAACAGTAGTGTAAATATTTTAAAAAAATGTTTTTTGACTGTGAAACATCAGTCTGCTAGTTTAATCTAATTGCAGTTGCCTGCCTGCCAGCGTGTGTGCCAGGCCCACTTGCCAAGTTAGTGCCACCACTTATATTTGTTGTAACAGTAGTGTAAATATTTAAAAAAATAACTTTTTTGACTGTGAAACATCAGTCTGCTAGTGTAATCTAATTGCAGTTGCCTGCCTGCCTGCCAGCGTGTGTGCCAGGCCCACTTGCCAAGTTAGTGACACCACTCATATTTGTTGTAACAGTAGTGTAAATATTTAAAAAAAAAAAATTTTTGACTGTGAAACATCAGTCTGCTTGTGTAATCTAATTGCAGTTGCCTGCCTGCCAGCGTGTGTGCCAGGCCCACTTGCAAAGTTATTGCCACCACTCATATTTGTTGTAACAGTAGTGTAAATATTTAAAAAAATACGTTTTTTGACTGTGAAACATCAGTCTGCTAGTGTAATCTAATTGCAGTTGCCTGCCTGCCAGCGTGTGTGTCAGGCCCACTTCCCAAGTTAGTGCCACCACTCATATTTCTTGTAACAGTAGTGTAAATATTTAAAAAAATAACTTTTTTGACTGTGAAACATCAGTCTGCTAGTGTAATCTAATTGCAGTTGCCTGCCTGTCAGCGTGTGTGCCAGGCCCACTTGCCAAGTTAGTGCCACCACTCATATTTGTTGTAACAGTAGTGTAAATATTTAAAAAAATAACTTTTTTGACTGTGAAACATCAGTCTGCTAGTGTAATCTAATTGCAGTTGCCTGCCTGCCAGCGTGTGTGCCAGGCCCACTTGCCAACTAGTGCCACCAATCATATTTCTTATAACAGTAGTGTAAATATTTAAAAAAACAACTTTTTTGACTGTGAAACATCAGTCTGCTAGTGTAATCTAATTGCAGTTGCCTGCCTGCCAGCGTGTGTGCCAGGCCCACTTGCCAAGTTAGTGCCACCACTCATATTTGTTGTAACAGTAGTGTAAATATTTAAAAAATAAACTTTTTTGACTGTGAAACATCAGTCTGCTTTTTTGTGTCAGGCTTACAGCGTATACTGTGCCCACTTGCCCAGTGCATTTAAAAAAAAAATGACAGGCAGAGGCAGGCCACCCCGCAGGTGCCATTGTGGTCGTGGTGCTGTGATTCCCTTTGACCCTACAATAATGCCCAGTGTTCAGAGGACCTAGTTGACTGGCTAACACAGGACACCCAATCTTCTACAGCTTCCGCTCAGAACCTTGACGCACCATCCACCTCCAGCTTAGCTTCGGGCACCTCTCAAGTGACCAGTGCCACTCGCCCGCCTGCCGCCACCACCAACACTAGCACCACAGCCGCTTCACTTGATCTGTCAGAGGAGTTATTGACACATCAGTTGGAAGAAATGAGTGATGCGCAACCATCATTGACAGAGGATGTAGATAACAGTGATATGTCTCAGTCATGCAGCATTACAGACATGGACGTACGGTGTGATGATGATGATGATGTTGTACCCGCTGCTGCTTCCTTTGTTGATTTTTCAGATACAAGTGAAGCGGTTGATGATGATGCGTCCGTGTATGTCACGTGGGTGCCCGCTAGAAGAGAAGAAGAAGAGGCGGAAAGTTCAGATGGGGAGACAGAGAGGAGGAGGAGGAGACGAGTTGGAAGCAGGGGGAGGTCGTCGCAAGGAGCTAGTGGCACAGTCAGACAGCATGCATCGGCACCCGGGGTCAGCCAGACAGCACGCCAATCAACGCATGCTGTTGCCACCACCAGAATGCCGTCATCGCAGAGGTCAGCAGTGTGGCATTTTTTTTGTGTGTCTGCCTCTGACAACAGTGATGCATTTGCAACCTGTGCCAAAAGAAACTGAGTCGTGGGAAGTGCAACACCCACCTACGTACAACTACTTTGCAAAGGCACATGATCTCACATGACAAACGCCAATGGGATGAACACATGAGTAGAAGCAGCACACAAACTCAAAGCCGCCATCCTCCTCCTGGTCCAGCATCTTCAGCCACGTCAACCACTGCTGTCCTCTTTGCCCCCTCTCAACCATCCGCCACTCCGTCTCTCTTCCGTAGCAGTTCCTGCTCATCTGCCCACAGTCAGGTGTCTGTCAAGGACATGTTTGAGCGTAAGAAGCCAATGTCCCAAAGTCACCCCCTTGCCCGGCGTCTGACAGCTGGCTTGTCTCAACTCTTAGCCTGCCAGCTTTTACCATACAAGCTGGTGGAGTCTGAGGCATTCAAAAAATTTGTATCTATTGGGACACCGCAGTGGAAGGTACCCGGCCGAAATTTCTTTGCACAAAAGGCAATCCCCAACCTGTACTCGATTGTGCGAAAGGAAGTAATGGCATGTCTGGCACACAGTGTTGGGGCAAGGGTCCATCTGACCACTGATAGATGGTCTGCAAAGCATGGTCAGGGCAGGTATATCACCTACACTGCGCATTGGGTAAACTTGCTAACGGCTGACAACCATGGAATGTGTGGCTCTGCAGAGGAATTGGTGACACCGCCACGACTTGAAGGCAGGCCTGCTGCTACCTCCTCTACTCCTCCTGCTCCATCCTCTTCCATAACCTCTTCCTCGTTTGAGTCCTCTTCTGCTGCTGCGTCTTGCTCCACATCAATGGCACTCCCCCAGCTCCGCCGGTACTATTCCACATCCCGGATACGGCAGTGTCATGCCGTCTTGGGGTTGACTTGCCTGAAAGCAGAGAGTCACACCGGAACAGCACTCCTGTCCGCCCTGAACGCACAGGTGGATCAGTGGCTTACTCCACACCAACTGGAGATCGGCAAAGTGGTTTCTGACAACGGAAGTAATTTGGTGGCGGCATTGAAATTGGGCAAGTTGACACATGTGCCGTGCATGGCACATGTGTGTAATCTGATCGTACAACGCTTTGTGCATAAGTACCCAGGCTTACAGTACGTCCTGAAGCAGGCCAGGAAGGTGTGTGGCCATTTCAGGTGTTCCTACACGGCCATGGCAAATTTTGCAGATATCCAGCAGCGAAACAACATCCCAGTGAGGTGCTTGATTTGCGACAGCCCGACACGTTGGAATTCAACACTCCTAATGTTTGACCGCCTGCTCCAACAAGAAAAAGCTGTTAACGAGTATTTGTATGACCGGGGTGCTAGGACAGCCTCTGCGGAGCTGGGGATTTTTTGGCCAAGTTACTGGACCCTCATGCGCAATGCCTGTAGGCTCATGCGTCCTTTTGAGGAGGTGACAAACCTAGTCAGTCGCACCAAAAGCACCATCAGCGACATCATACCATTTGTTTTCTTCCTGGAGCGTGCCCTGCGAAGAGTGCTGGATCAGGCTGTAGATGAGCGTCAAGAGGAAGAGTTGTGGTCACCATCACCACCAGAAACAGCCTTATCAGCATCGCTTGCTGGACCAGCGGCAACGCTGGAAGAGGATTGTGAGGAAGAGGAGTCAGAGGAGGAATGTGGCTTTGAGGAGGAGGAGGAGGAGGAAGACCAACCACAACAGGCATCCCAGGGTGCTCGTTGTCACCTATCTGGTACCCGTTGTGTTGTACGTGGCTGGGGGGAAGAACATACCTTCAGTGAGATCACTGAGTACGAGGAACGGGACATGAGTAGCTCGGCATCCAAACTTGTGCAAATGGGGTCTTTCATGCTGTTGTGCCTGTTGAGTGACCCTCGTATAAAAAAAACTGAAGGAAAACGACCTGTACTGGGTGTCCACGCTACTAGACCCCCGGTATAAACATAAAGTGCCTGAAATGTTAACAAATTCCCGCGAGTCGGAAAGGATGCAGCAGTTCCAAAATAAATTAAAAAGTATGCTTTACACAGCGTATAAGGGTGATGTCACAGCACAACGGGAATCATCTAACAGGGGTAGAGGTGAAAGTAATCCTCCGACTCCGGCTTAACAGACGTGTTGTTGATGGAGGACATGCAGAGCTTTTTAACTTCTATGCATCACTAAAGCCCTTCGGGGTCCACCCTCAGAGAACAACTCGACCAACAGGTAGCAGACTATCTCGCCTTAACTGCAGATCTCGACACTCTGAGGAACGATGAACCCCTTGACTACTGGGTGTGCAGGCTTGACCTGTGGCCTGAGCTATCACAATTTGCTTTAGAACTTCTGGCCTGCCCCACTTCAAGTGTCCTGTCAGAAAGGACCTTCAGTGCTGCAGGAGGTATTGTCACTGAGAAGAGAAGTCGGCTAGGTCAAAAAAGTCTAGATTACCTCACCTTTATTAAGATGAATGAGGGATGGATCCTGAAGAGACTGACATTGGGCGATATATTCGAGTAAAAAAGGCCTAATGAGATGATCTGCCTTGGGCTATAAATGGTCCACAAGCTGCTGTATGTTATCTACGAATGCCGGATTACTTGCGTGACTTATCCGCCACCAACTAGTGTTCAAGCCGCAATGTTTTAGGGCACTTTCTGCCAGGGAAACAAACATCAATTTTTCTGGCCGCTGCTACAGCAGCGGCTGCAACAATACCTAATTTTTCAGGCATGTGTACATGCCAAATTTTTTTGGCCTCTGGTGTTGCACTGTGGCTTCAAAAAACAAAACAAAAAAAAGGCACGTAACAGGGATTAAAGTGATAGGAATAGTACTACTTAACACACCACTCATATCTGGTGTCACAGTAGATTGCACGCGCAGTGCCCCAAATTTGAAGTAGGAGGACCGACCAAGCATCTTTTTCCATCTCCCGTCCGGTTCCTAAAATCCATGCCATATACACGTCCCCTGGTGCCACAACAGCCTCTGGGAACTTTACCATGGGTCCCAGACCGCACGTCTTGTAATTCTATGTCTGGGAAATTATCTACATATCAAATCTATCTATTTATCTATCAAATCTATCTATCTATCGAATCTATCAAATCTATCTATTGATCTATCTATCTAATCTATGTATCTATTAAATCTATCTATCTCGTGGCCGGACCGACCAAGCATCTTTTTCCATCTCCCGGTTCCAAAAATCCATGCCATATACACGTCCCCTGATAGGGGACACCACAGGGATTAAACTGATAGGAATAGTACTACTTAACACACCTTATAATAACGCAGAGAGAGACAACGCAGAGAGAGGAGTCTGAAGAAGAGGAGTCAGAGGAGGAAGGTGGCTTTGAGGAGGTGGAAGACCAAACACAGCATGCGTCCCAGGGGGCTTGTTATCACCTTTCGGGGACCCTTGGTGTTGTACGTGGCTGGGTGGAGGAAGAGACCTTCAATGACATCAGTGAGGACAAGGAATGGGACATGGCTAGCTTGGTATCCAACCTTGTGCAAATGGGGAGTTTGCAGTTGTGCAAATGGACTGTTTGCGGTTGTTTGCGGTGCGTTAAAGGGACAGTCTAGGCCAAAATAAACTTTCATGATTCAGATAGAGCATGTAATTTTAAACAATTTTCCAATTTACTTTTATCACCAATTTTGCTTTGTTCTCTTGGTATTCTTAGTTGAAAGCTTAGCCTAGGAGGTTCATATGCTAATGTCTTAGACCTTGAAGCCCACCTCTTTCAGATTGCATTTTAACAGTTTTTCACCACCAGAGGGTGTTAGTTCACGTATTTCATATAGATAACACTGTGCTCGTGCACGAGAAGTTATCTGGGAGCAGGCACTGATTGGCTAGACTGCAAGTCTGTCAAAAGAACTGAAAAAAGGGGCAGTTTGCAGAGGCTTAGATACAAGATAATCACAGAGGTTAAAAGTATATTATTATAAATGTGTTAGTTATGCAAAACTGGGAAATGGGTAATAAAGGGTTATCTATCTTTTAAAACAATAAAAATTCTGGTGTAGACTGTACCTTTAAACGGGGAGTTTGGTCTGACACTGTGAAGCGGGCGTAACCCTTACACTACCTGATCGCTACAACATCATACCTGATGTTTTAAAGCACGTTATTCCAAACAATTTAGGAATGTTAGGTGATTTATGCCCTTTATGGCTTAAAACCAGACTCTGCATCAACTATGTAATTTTCCATGGGAGTTTTGCCATGCATGCCACAGTCCAGGTGTTAGTCCCCTTGAAACAACATTTCCATCACTATTGTGGCCAGATAGAGTCCCTGTTGGTTTTAAAATTTGCCTGCCTATTGAAGTCAATGGCGGTTCGCCCGGTTCACCGGTTCACGAACAGTTGCGGAAGTTCGAGTCCGCCGTTCCCGAACCGAAATTTTTAGGTTCGCGACATTACTAGGCCTAACCTGTTTATTCTAATAACATGCCAACTTTTCCTGTATCGCAAAATATTATTGTAAATCTATAAAACTTGTTAACCATTCGTTATAACTCTTTTGATACAATTTCTTTATCTAACTGCATTAGCTCTATTTTAGATTTTATATATATATATATATATATATATATAGTAAAGCAGTTATGGATCCCACGGACGGACTCCGTGTTGTAGCAAGGACCCAAATGAAGCAGGCACACAGGTTTTTTCAAAAACACTCCGGTTTATTGGCAAAGTTGTTTACCAAACGTTTCGGCTCACACACGAGCCTTTGTCAATGGTGTACAAAACCAAATGTGAAAACTTAAACACAAACTCACCTTAAATACCCACCCAACCCAAGTGATAGACCAATCAGAGAGTGCAACCGCGGCACACCCACTCACACAGACCTAAACAGCTTTTTGCCGGGCTCAATGTGGGCGTTACGTGACGTCATCACGTTACCGCCGTCCTGTGTGTAACCAAGGAAACATGCGTAACCATGGAGACAAAACATACACAAATGTACTGTGCGGGTGCGCTGGCGGGTAAGACTCTGATGGGAAACAATATATCAATTAATCAAACAGTGATCTAAATACCCCTGTATACAAATACAAAAATGGAATAGGTATCTATCTATATGCAACATTGAGACAAACCTAATATGTAGCTTATAAGGTAAATAGCGCTACCGAAACCCAAAGTATAAAAAAACTAATAACACAGCCCTCTATACTCATGGTATCAAGGCATGTGGGGAGGTAGCAGGTGAGGGCGAGAAAACAATCTAAAGCCCCCTATATATTCAAGCAGGTATACATTGCATCATGCCAGAGGAGTAGGTAGAAATTAAGTCCTGGATGACTCCCAATAATTCACATCTCATTTGTGTTTATACCAACAGCCAAAGTCTATGTTGACATTCAGGCCTCGAGGGGCAACTGTGTCCAATGTGAAGATCCAACGGGATTCCATTCTTAGTAGTGCCAGTCCTCTGTCACCACCACGTCTGTTGTGGGGCACATGATCAATCAGCATCACTCGCAACGAGGAAACAGAGTGTCCTGCAGTTGCAAAATGTCACGCAACCAGTTGTTCTGATCGTCCTTTTTCTATTGCTTGATGAATTGCTGTTTTATGGTTAGCCAAACGTTCTTTGAACGCTGTCACTGTTTTGCCTATGTAGAATTTGGAACATGGGCAAATAATGGCATACACCACATATTCCGATGTACAGGATAATCTATGTCTTATTTTGTATCTTTTGTTGTTATGGGGGTGTTGAAAAGATGTCCCAGCAATGAGATTATTGCAAGTGACACAATTGCCACATTTGTAACATCCTGGTTTCCCTCTTGTGAGCCATGTCTGTTTTTCATAGCAGTGTGTGGGATCACTGAGTACTAGTAGATCCCTGAGGTTTCTTGCTCGCTTGTATACCACCCGGGGTACCAGAGCATCCACAAAAGGTAGACTAGTGTCCTTGGAGAGCATCATCCAATTCTTCCTTATCACATTCTGAAGCATCCCTGATCCCGGAGTGTAAGTGGTTACAAAGTTCATTCGTTTAGGTTGTTCCGTTACTGTCCGTTTCGGGATAGTGTCATTCTGGGTGAGTTTTGTTGCTTCACTCTTTTGTTGATCTAAGAAATCCAACTGCTACTACATACTGGTGCTGCTATATACTAGTTCAGCTAAGGATCCAGAAGTCCACACTGACAGAGAGTATTGGGACACAGGAACACCTAAAGAATTTTCTACTTCATCTGCAAACTACAGTCCATACTGACAGAGAGTATTTGGACACCGCAAGCTACAGAAAAACCCACAAGACTTTTTAACAAAGAAAACTCCATTTGGAATTAGATACCTGCTACCAGATCGGTGTCCATACTGATAAATAGTATTGAGACCACCACCATCTACAAAAGAACCCTTTTTAGCTATTACTAATAGCATATCCACTTGAATGTCTTTCAACGGATCCCACTATACCACTAAGTAGTTTTGGGAACCACTACTTTCTAAGGTACTTTTAAAAAAAGTGTTTAAAAGGCACTGTCCTAATAATCAACCACCCTTATAAATACTACCTTACCTTACTTTGGCTGTATTATACAATTTTTTACAAAAGCTTTTTTATAAAATACCTTTTTATCCATTTTTTATCCACTGCAGTGAGATACACACAAGCCACATATACAGTGTGTAAATATGTATTTTATGCCTTTTTAATTTGTCATTTTTTAAACCAGCATATTTCTTGTATTCCTGTATTTTTTGCAACTTGTAATTGTTTCAACTTGTATCTGCTACATTGTACAATATAAAAATTGTCACATTTTGTACACTACCCATGTCTTACCTTTCTTTTTATTACATATATTAACCTCCACAATTCTATTTTCTTACCACCACACTCATCAGTTAACATATACAAATTCTGTATTCTCAATATCAGTTTAGCTATCACGTTGTAATACGATTAAAAGCACTTTTTTAATATATATATATATTTTTTTTCAATTCTCTAATTTTTAAAACCAAAAAACATTTTTATTAATTGATATACGGCTCCCCTTCACTTGTTCATTTTCTATAAGGGGTTGTACCCCCAAAACGTCGCTTATTTTACTTTCTTAATAAAGTGCTGAAAAGTATTCTGAGTGCTGTGGATGTCTTTTGGATTCAGCATATGCTGTGGAGACTAGGCAGTGTCTCTTGTCCTACGTGCACTTTACTTTTCAGTGGTGCTGTTCTATTCCTGTATGCATATTTAAGGTCCAGCCAAGCAGTTCACAAAGGAGGAGATGAAAAGACCACCATAGTTGAAATAAGTTGTTATTCAGTGCAGTTTATATTATTTTAAGAATAAGCTTGACTTTAAATTTTATATTCATAAAACAAAGTGCACAGAAATAAATATCCTTACTTATTGTTGAGGAAGTCTCAGTGCTGGTACTTTTGGATTTTATATGCCAAGTAATATCTTTAGATTTGAAAACCCCACTACTAAGGGCAAACATATAACTGTTGGCTAAAAATCAGAGGATAATCAGGGATGCACAATGGGTGTCATAGGGACTTTTTCAGTCATCCAACAGCATATATTTTAAACCATTTACTCCTTTCCAGCATTTGTCCTTCAGGTACGAGAGAACATCTTTCCTTTCTTCAAATCTACAACAATATAGCTAAAGGGGGGCATACAAGCCAGGGAGCAGATCACCTCTGGGTGCTTTCCATCAAACTTGCAGCCTGCAGAGAGTTCCAAAACTCATCTTGAGAGCAGCTCAGCTATAGAAGAATTTCATTAAGTCTGCTGGGAACAACACAACAGGCCCACTCTGGTCAGTTGGGCCCTACAGTAGCCCAGCGCGAGGAATTCCTCTCCAGGCCTACAGGAAACAGCAGGCCCCAGTCAAGTCTCTTACTGGATAGCCCCAGCAACTCATCTCTAGCTCGAAGGGCAGTAGCCTCTTCCCTCAGCGCAGTTCCGCGTAAACTCCTTCAGGCATGCATAGAGTTGAAAAGCAGGCCCTACTTTGGTCACTCACCTGCAAATTCACACAACACATCTTTAGCACGTGGGCCCTGGTCGTTTCCCAAAGTGTGAGCAGGAGTAAATGGTCTCTGCCGCTCCCTTTACGACACAAAGTGATGATGACAAACTCTGGCCTCGGCTCAGCCAGACACGTATGCACAGGTTCCAGCATGCCGTGCCTCAGTGATCTGACAACCAGAACTTTCTCTTGGAAAGTTATTTTAAATAGCATATCTGAATCATGAATGAAAAACATGGGTTTCATGTTTTTTTAAGTGTAATTTTAACTTTACTACTCTATTAACTGCCTTATTCTTGTCATGATGAGTAATATAGAGCTGATAGTATATTTGCTGTTTTGCCCTAAAAATCTGTCCAACCAATAATATTTGAGTGCTCTTTTATAGTGCTTCAGTGGGCAAAGCCAGCACTGGTGGGTCTCTTGGTAGCACAGGTGCTGTTATTGGTATTATAGGTGGTGGTGGTTGTTGTTAATGAGTCATAAAGGTGAGACTGTGCTCCGTATCTTTCGGCTTGTTTCAGAAGAAGCAGTATGTAGGGCCTCTTTTAAGCTGAGGGTGAACTAACAGGGACTGGGTGAGACCTGGAGAGCCCCTTGTAAGCCTTCATATTCAATAAGGGCCAGTATGATATAGTATTGATGGATTTTACCTTTTATTATACACTTTCCTGGAGTCATACAACATGAACATTACTAAATAACGGCTAGATTACGAGTTTTGCAGTATGGGTAAAAAAGCAGCGTTAAGGCTCATAACGCTGCTTTTTCACTACCGCTGGTAATACGAGCCTTGCAGGTTTAGGAACAAACACTAAAATAAAATTATTAACCCCTAATCTACTGCTCCCGACATCGCCGCCACTATAATAAACATATTAACCCCAAACCGCCGCACTCCCACCTCGCAAACACTAGTTAAATATTAACCCCTAATCTGCCGTCCCTAACATCGCCGCCACCTACCTACATTTATTAATCCCTAATCAGCCTCCCACAACATCGCCGCCACTATACTAAATTTATTAACCCCTAAACCTAAGTCTAACCCTAACCCTAACAACTCCTAACTTAAATATAATTAAAATTAATCTAAATAAAAATTACTATCATTACCTAAATTATTCCTATTTAAAACTAAATACTTACCTGTAAAATAAACCCTAAGCTAGCTACAATATAACTAATAGTTACATTGTATCTAGCTTAGGGTTTATTTTTATTTTACAGGCAAGTTTGTATTTATTTTAACTAGGTAGAATAGTTACTAAATAGTTATTAACTATTTACTAACTAGCTAGCTAAAATAAATACAAATTTACCTGTAAAATAAAACCTAACCTGTCTTACAATAAAACCTAACCTTACACTACAATTAAATAAATTAAATTAATTAAATACAACTACCTAAATTACAAAAATATACAAAATAAAAAAAGAAATTATCAGATATTTAAACTAATTGCACCTAATCTAATAGCCCTATCAAAATTAAAAAAGCCCCCCCCCCCAATAAAAAACCCTAGCCTAAACTAAGCTACCAATAGCCCTTAAAAGGGCATTTTGTGGGGCATTGCCCCAAAGAAATCAGCTCTTTTACCTGTAAAAAAAAATACAAACACCCCCCAACAATAAAACCCACCACCCACACAACCAACCCCCCAAATAAAATTCTAATTAAAAAAACCTAAGCTCCCCATTGCCCTGAAAAGGGCATTTGGATGGGCATTGCCCTTAAAAGGGCATTTAGCTCTTTTTCTGCCCAAACCCTAAGCTAAAAATAAAACCTACCCAATAAACCCTTAAAAAAAAATAACACTAACCCCGAAGATCCACTTACAGTTTTGAAGAAAGGACATCCATCCTCAACGAAGCCGGTAGAAGTTTTCATCCAAGCAGCAAAAAGCCCTCAACGAAACTGGGAGAAGTCTTCATCCAAGCCGGCAGAAGTGGTCCTCCAGACGGGCAGACGTCTTCATCCAGGCCGCATCTTCTATCTTCATCCATCCGGCACGGAGCGGCTCCATCTTCAAGACATCTGGCGCGGAGCATCCTCTTCTTCCAACAACTAACAACGAATGAAGGTTCCTTTAAGGGACGTCATCCAAGATGGCGTCCCTTGAATTCCGATTGACTGATAGAATTCTATTAGCCAATCGGAATTAAACTTTAAATTCTCTTTTTATTGCAAGAAACAGAATCTTTTTAACAATATATAGTATGACACATAGTCCACAGAATTATATATCAGTTCTTATACATGACTATGTCGCATTTTCAGAATAATACATACATAGACAGAGTATGTTTCAGCAGTTATGCAGTCAACGAGTACTATAAGTTAGAGTCCATGAAGTCAATGGTTTCTTATATTTTCCATTGTCTTGCAAAATTTTCTATTTTTTAAAACATAAACTTCAAACAACACAACCGAACCTAATTTAACATAAAATACAAACAAACAACCCATGTTAAACAAGCACACTGACCCACACACACATACAAGGAGTAAATAGTCCCTCTGCATAGACTCTGGGCAACACGACACGAGTAGTCTACTGGATAGTGCCCTAATCCCTGTTAGAAGCCAGGATTCTAAAGATATGCGATAGCAAAATTGAGTTACTGAGCAGCTGTCATATGAACCTGTACTATATAAAGCAATGGTGAGATCTGTGTTAATAACCTTATACTGAAGCTATTACAGTAATGTTTGCGTGAATCTTTGGCTTGGATCAGGCTCGTTACATGGGCAGGTGAAATAGCTCGCCATTCATTTTATCTACTTGCTGATGTAAGGATCATCACTCTTGAGGCTAATCTAGAGACACTATGAATACGGGTCAACCGTTTCTTATTGAAAAAGGCGGCATAGAGCATGAAGTGTCTAAATATTGTCTATGTGACATGTTCACAACACCAACAAAAAGGGTCTCATTGGGAGATTATAATAATTGAAGCCACCACTTCGATGTTAAACATTGTGGATCCCACACAGAAAGCTCTGAACCTAACCGCTATCAAACATTTTAGCCTGCATAGATCCACTTATTTACATATGCCTCACTTACACCAACCCAATGCGCTTCCTAGTTTTTAATATTAATAACATAGAAAATTCCCTAAGCCAAACCGAATCACACAGCATAAATCAGTACATGTTGGCCCAATATTTATAGATAGGGTGCGTATGAAACTAGACTTTCCTGCGGCCCAAATTAGTCGTGGTATTAAACAGTATAACATCGTTTTTAGCAATTTGCAAAAAGTTATGCAGTTAAGGTAAAGATTTATGCATTGGTAACACTTAATGGTGCAATAGGGCTTGCAAGTAAACATGACTATGGATTCAGAGGCGATTCAATTAATACAATGAATTCATACCTAAACAAAAAAAAAAAAAAAACCCCGGGTGTTAATTTCTGACAATATGTTAGGTAATAATTAAATAAATAAGTAGGGGTGTTAACGGTAAGGCCAATAGAACAATAAAGCCACAGAACAGTTGACTCTTAAAAAAAAGTGGCTTACGGTAGACAATTTTGCCCAAGTCTACAATAACTAAGGAGGGGGGCACCCTGTGCGACCAACAGCCCAAATAGAGAGTGTATTATCGTTGCCCTGGAAAAGTGAGATTATGCTTGGGGGCTAAAATTAAACTTAAATTGCAGGCAGATGCACCTTAATTCATGTATCCCACGGTACCAGACAGCAATAAACAGTGAATGAACAGTGAGAAACATGCACAGCATGACAAAGTCCAGATGCTCCATGAGTAAAAGGAAGCTAGTGCATAAGAGTATATTAGTGAAGTAACTTGGGGTTTAGACTCTAACCCTACCTATATTCATGTGAAAACGCAGTAAAATCAGGTTAGGATACAAACATAGTAAGGCATAGTCCCCAGAGTTCAAGATAATGTAAATCGAAGCGTGTGGATTTGTGAGCATACAAAAATTCTCAAAAGGATAACTTTCGGTAGACTGTTCAGTCATCTGGGGAACCTTGGTCGTTACAAGGCAGGCGAGACTGATCAACATTGTATACCTCAAGTTGGGACCAAGAGTCAGTGAGTCCCTTAATCGACACATAACGGAGTATCAATCAGCCGATTCCTGTAGCCAGCCAGACCTGTCTTTGCCTCCACTCGCAACACCTCCCAAAACAGCGGCAGCTATGAAGATGTTGTGGGGCTGTGTACCTTTGATTTCCCTCTGCGCTTTTCATATCAACAATAGGTGTCTCCATGTCCCTCAACTCCAGATTGGATCGAGCAGACATCTTTAGAATGGTAAGTGGGCTGCGGCCCCGTGAGAAGACACCGGTCAAGGCGCCAATATCTTGCAGTTCAGAGGAACTTACTTTCACCCCCGCTGACTCTGTAATGCCGTGCGCAGTTTGCGGCTCCTGTTGTGCCCTGAGATTAACGGCTGTATCCAGGTACACTGTCGGACAGAGCAAGAATGGTCTCGTTGGATTTTTTGGTAGTTGTCCCTCCGGTCTCTCTCCACGCTCCGTCCGACGCACCTCTAGTTGTATGCGAGCACATTCGCCGAAGGGCCCTGTTGGTAGGCGGCGCCATTTTGAAAAAGGCCCTATAATCTGAGTATCTGCCAGTAAGGCCTGCAGGGTAGACTCTAGCTTGTTCAGTACTGGCAAAAGCAAGTCCTGCAGAGCCATTAAGATGTCCTTGTTTCGGAGGTCCGTTTAGTTGGGGGGATCTCCATGTCCATATCGGTCTTTAGCTATGTATATAACTGCGCACGCCGCAGTTTTCTCCTCCTCTATACTTTTCCGTCGTTCCGGGGGCCAAGAGATGTAAACCTTGATCCTTGTAAATGTCCGAACAGCTGAGACTGTTAAGGGCTAGCAGGATGGCCAAGAATTGATCCTGGGATAGGGTGAATAATTAGGTCTTAGGCAGAGCCGGTCTGACTTGCGACCATCTTGATGCGCCACCCACCGGAAGTCCGCCAATCGGAATTAAAGGTGAAAAAATCCTATTGGCTGATGCAATCAGCCAATAGGATTGAGCTCGCATTCTATTGGCTGATTGGAACAGCCAATAGAATGCAAGCTCAATCCTATTGTCTGATTGGATAAGCCAATAGGCTTGAAACTCAATCCTATTGGCTGATTGCATCAGCCAGTATGATTTTTGTCACCTTTAATTCCGATTGGCTGATAGAATTCTATCATCCAATCGGAATTCAAGGGACGCCATCTTGGATGACATCCCTTAAAGGAACCTTCATTTGCCGTTAGTCGTTGGAAGAAGAGGATGCTCTGCGCTGGGTGTCTTGAAGATTGAGCCGCCCTGCGCCGGATGGATGAAGATAGAAGATGCCGTCTTGATGAAGACTTCTGCCCGTTTGGAGGACCACTTCTGCCGGCTTGGATAAAGATTTCTTCCAGCTTCGTTGAGGACTTCTTGCCGCTTCGCTGAGGACTAATCCCGGCTTTGTTGAGGATGGATGTCCGGTCTTCAAAAAACTGTAAGTGGATCTTCGGGGGTAAGTGTTAGGTTTTTTTAAGGGTTTATTGGGTGGGTTTTAGTTTTAGATTAGGGTTTGGGCAATTGAAAAAGAGCTAAATGCCCTTTTAAGGTCAATGCCTATCCAAATGCCCTTTCCAGGGCAATGGGGAGCATAGGTTTTTTAGTTAGGATTTTATTTGGGGGGTTGGTTGTTTGGGTGGTGGGTTTTACTGCTGGGGGGTGTTTGTATTTTTTTTACAGGTAAAAGAGCTGATTTCTTTGGGGCAATGCCCTGCAAAAGGCCTTTTTAAGGGCTATTGGTAGTTAAGTTTAGGCTAGGGTTTTTTTTTATTTTGGGGGGCTTCTTTTATTTTGATAGGGCTATTAGATTAGGTGTAATTAGTTTAAATATCTGATAATTTCTTTTTTTATTTTGTGTAATTTAGTGTTTTGTTTTGTTTTTAATTTATTTAATTGTAGTGTAAGGTTAGGTGTAAGTATAACTCAGGTTAGGTTTTGTTTTACAGGTAAATTTGTATTTATTATAAATAGGTAGTTAGTAAATAGTTAATAACTATTTAGTAACTATTCTACCTAGTTAAAATAAATACAAACTTGCCTGTGAAATAAAAATAAAACCTAAGCTAGCTACTATGTAACTATTAGTTATATTGTAGCTAGCTTAGGTTTTATTTTATAGGTAAGTATTTAGTTTTAAATAGGAATTATTTAGGTAATTATATACATTTTTATTTAGATTTATTTAAATTATATTTAGGTTAGGGGGTGTTAGGGTTAGGGTTAGACTTAGGTTTAGGGGTTAATAAATTTAGTATAGTGGCGGCGACGTTGGGGGCGGCAGATTAGGGGTTAATAAGATTAGTGGTGTTTTTCAGCCGGCTCTCCCCATTGATGTCTATGGGGAAATCATGCACAAGCACGTAAAACCAGCTCACCGCTGACTTAAGCAGCGCTGGTATTGGAGTGCGGTATGGAGCACAATTTTGCTCTACGCTCACTTCTTGCCTGATAACGCCAGGTTTATGAAAACCTGTAATACCAGCACTGTAGGAAAGTGAGCGGTGACAATAACATGCAAATTAGTACCGTACCCTTCATACTGCAGAACTCGTAATCTAGCCGTAAGTGTTTTGTTTTGTGTGTATGGTGAGGAATGAGTTAAAGGTTTGTATGTCTTAATGTTCAGCAGGGCCCCTTAGCTTAGAGATGGCTATCTCAGTAAATTCACTTAGCACTTCCCTTATCACTACAAATGGGAGACACATACATCCTGAGTCTAGCTCACCACTATATGTCGGTTACACAAGGTACAAATATGGTATGGTAAGGTTCTGGTCATGCTAAGAATGTACTTCATGAACTGATCACACGCTGATCAGGCCTTAGGTGATAGATATCCACTTATGTTTATTGGTTTATAATCTATATGCATGCAACGCCACTTATGCCTATTGGTATATAGCTAGAGAGAGACGACCAGACCCAACTCCCACTAAAACAGGAATGGTCCTCATATGAAAGGTAAGCCAACTTTTAAATGCCTAATTGCTTGAGTAGTTGTTGGAGAAGGGAGTCTTAATCTAATAGCCCTGAGTGACAGATACCTTAAGTAAGTCTGAATAATATAGTTATATGATTTTATGCATGCTGTAACACCTATGCAATTGCTTGTATAAAACAAAACTCATATGCCAGGAGGTGATTGGTCCACAGGCAAAGCGAGAGTAGGTATTTGTCTCCTGTATCAGCTGCACCCACAGGTTCTGCTAGCTGAAAGGCAGTGACCAGCTCCTGGTGGAAAGCAAGGGATACTTGAGAGCAAACCTGTATTGAAATAGCGACCTGAACAACCACCTAAGGGGATACAGATTTGTGTACACGTGAGAATATTAGAAGAGTCTGTGTGACACAGTCTTAGTGACATAGTCTTAGTGACAGGTGGTCTAGGCACATAGTCTTAGTGACATAGTCTTAGTGACAGGGTCTTAGTGATATAGTCTGTGTGACATAGTCTTAGTGACAAGGTCTTAGTGACACAGGAACCCAGGTAATTTAGTTTAACAATACAGTATAAGATCAGCAAAGTCGACTGTAATGTACGTAGGGGCCCCTAAGGGAACAACTTTATATCAAATGCAACGTACTATAGACCCATGGGTAAATGAATATAGTCATAAATTGAATAAGATAACAAATAATTTGAATAAAGAAGGTACCTTCAACCACTGATAGAAAATCTGATAGTATCTCCAAATTCCAATAATAGGAAGTTCCAGGAGATATATCTGCAATATATGTTGGAAAATGTGTATTAGATTTAAAACGACATAACATCTCTAAATTTATTATGAAATACTGGCCAGAAAGAAGTAACTGAGATGCGAGTAAATTAGCTTTCTTAAGAGAGAGTCTGTCTCCCGCAAAGAGGGGTATGCCATGTCCTTAGAAATAATTAATAAAAGAGCTCTTCGGAAAATCATGATGAAAAAATGTGCATTGTATTAAGGACATTGAAAATCTACTCATTGACATTATCCTTCTATATCTGTTTGCCCCCTGAGATCTTATTTTTTTTTTTTTGAGTATAATTTTTGTAACCTTCCCGACTGCTTCCCACTATAGATGTGATTCATTAAGTTGTCTCTTTTGTGTTTAAATTCTTTTTGTAGGGATGATAGTGAATGCTGTTGTAGGGCTAGGTATGTGTGTGTGTGTATGCTCAATTATTGTAAAACTTCATAAACATTTTTCACTAGATTAACTTTGACAGAATTTGATTTAAAGATTAAACTGCGTTATGTGAAAGTTTTCTTTGGTTTAACTGTTGTGTAGTTACATAGAGGCCTATTTAACAAAGGTCTTGCGGACCTGATCTGACAGTGCGGATCAGGTCTGCAAGACCTCGCTGAATGGGGAGAGCAATACGCTCTCCGTATTCAGCATTGCAGCAGCAGCTCACAAGAGCCGCTGGTGCAACGCCGCCCCCTGCAGACTCTTGGCCAATGGGCCGCCAGCAGGGAGGTGTCAATCAACCCGATCGTACTCGATCGGGTTGAATTGTGGCGATTCTTGTTTGCCTGCTCAGAGCAGGCGGACAGGGTTATGGAGCAACAGTCATTAGACCGCTGCTTCATAACTGCTGTTTCTGGCGAGTCTGAAGACTCGCCAGAAAAACATGCCCACAATCTCCATACGGAGCTTGATAAATGGGCCTCATAGTGTATGTTTTATCAGTGAATAAAGGAAATTATAGGCGCTAAAGGACAGTACCCAGCTTAACTAGTGAATTCCCCTCCAAGAATACAAAGTGGCAAAAGCAATGTGAAAAAGTGAAGTTAAGCGCTCAAAGCACGGGTATATCTAAGAGATGTGTATTTAAATAAAGGGACCAGTGTCCAGTATGTAATCAACGAAAAAATATATTCATCAAAGTATTTATATGTAATAATATAGGAAGGAATATATATATATGTACCAGAACAGAGACAGAGGCGTAAATATCGTTCAAATGGAAAATTTCCAAAAGCAATTTATAAAACAGAGGTGTCAAGATGTCTAAAATGATACAAAATGATACAATGTAAAACAAAAGGGACGTCTCCCTTAATAAATGTATAGATACATAAAATAAGCATAAAAGAACAATAAGAAAAAGTACTTGCGCTTTAGCGAAAAATGTACTGATATCCCAAGATATTGACTTGCCAAGTGACAAGAAAGTAACTGTCCAGTTGTAGGCTTAAATTGCCTGTATATGGTGGTTGGCGTTACTGGATGAGAGAAAAAGGGCGCCTTTTTGTGTAAAGGTGACGTGACGTCACGTTTTAAAATGGTAGGTGATGTTGCCGTGGCAACCCCTATTCCTAAATCTGTAAGGAAATCCTGGGGGATCTAAAGATAATCTTTGCGTTCACGAAAGATGATAGCTTTGTTGTCGTGAGGAAAGACTAGCAGGATCTTGAAATTTAGAAATGGGTCTTTGCGGTCGCTAGTAGCGACTAGTTGATCCTTTGTTGAAGGACTTGGCGGTCGCAAACAGCGACTAGGAGATCCTTCCAGTTGAAGATAAGGTGGTCGTTAGTAACGACTTGAGGATCTTTTAAGAAGTGTAGGTTGGTCTTTGCGGTCGCCGGTAGCGACTGGTTTATCCTTTGTTGAAGAACTTGGCGGTCGCAAGTAGCGACTAAGGAATTCTTTGGTTTAGGATGAGGTGGTCGTTAGTAACGACTCGCGGATCTTTTAGGATAAGTAAGATGGTCTTTGCGGTCGCTGGTAGCGACTGGGTTATCCTTTGTTGAGGAACTTGGCGGTCGCAAGGAGCGACTAGGAAATTCTTAGGAGACAGTCGGTTTTGTGGTCGCTAGTAGCGACTAGGAGTTTCTTTGTAGCAAGGTTGGTGCCAAACAGCACAGCAGTTGGTGGAGTTAGTTGTCAGTTGGTGCCAGCATGCACATAGAAATTCAAATGGAAAGTCCGAGCTGCAGTGCACAGGAAGTAAAAGTCCGAGCTGCATTTACTTCCTGTGCACTGCAGCTCGGACTTTCCATTTGAATTTCTATGTGCATGCTGGCACCAACTGACAACTAACTCCACCAACTGCTGTGCCGTTTGGCACCAACCTTGCTACAAAGAAACTCCTAGTCGCTACTAGCGACCACAAAACCGACTGTCGCCTAAGAATTTCCTAGTCGCTCCTTGCGACCGCCAAGTTCCTCAACAAAGGATAACCCAGTCGCTACCAGCGACCGCAAAGACCATCTTACTTATCCTAAAAGATCCGCGAGTCGTTACTAACGACCACCTCATCCTAAACCAAAGAATTCCTTAGTCGCTACTTGCGACCGCCAAGTTCTTCAACAAAGGATAAACCAGTCGCTACCGGCGACCGCAAAGACCAACCTACACTTCTTAAAAGATCCTCAAGTCGTTACTAACGACCACCTTATCTTCAACTGGAAGGATCTCCTAGTCGCTGTTTGCGACCGCCAAGTCCTTCAACAAAGGATCAACTAGTCGCTACTAGCGACCGCAAAGACCCATTTCTAAATTTCAAGATCCTGCTAGTCTTTCCTCACGACAACAAAGCTATCATCTTTCGTGAACGCAAAGATTATCTTTAGATCCCCCAGGATTTCCTTACAGATTTAGGAATAGGGGTTGCCACGGCAACATCACCTACCATTTTAAAACGTGACGTCACGTCACCTTTACACAAAAAGGCGCCCTTTTTCTCTCATCCAGTAACGCCAACCACCATATACAGGCAATTTAAGCCTACAACTGGACAGTTACTTTCTTGTCACTTGGCAAGTCAATATCTTGGGATATCAGTACATTTTTCGCTAAAGCGCAAGTACTTTTTCTTATTGTTCTTTTATGCTTATTTTATGTATCTATACATTTATTAAGGGAGACGTCCCTTTTGTTTTACATTGTATCATTTTGTATCATTTTAGACATCTTGACACCTCTGTTTTATAAATTGCCTTTGGAAATTTTCCATTTGAACGATATTTACGCCTCTGTCTCTGTTCTGGTACATATATATATATTCCTTTCTATATATTATTACATATAAATACTTTGATGAATATATTTTTTCGTTGATTACATACTGGACACTGGTCCCTTTATTTAAATACACATCTCTTAGATATACCCGTGCTTTGAGCGCTTAACTTCACTTTTTCACATTGCTTTTATCAGTGAATAAGTAATGTTTGCTTAATACTAAAATCTGGCTAAATGTTGTTCATCGTTAGTTGTGTTTCTGCTAGAAAAGCTGCTTCAAGTACTGATTAAAGCTTTGTAATGACTTTAACTTGATTTTCAGAATTATGTATATGTAATCTTAATTTTTGTGTTGGCATAATGATCAGTTTGCTGATAACAGCGCAGACTGACACTTTTAGCTGTGCAGTTTTCTTATGTGTTTCCTGTGTGTAAAGATTGATACATGATTTAATGAATTTCTACTGTATTAAAAGAAAAAAGGAAATTAGGTTAATTTAGACCTAGATTTGGAGTTTGGCGTTAGCCGTGAAAACCAGCGTTAGAGGCTCCTAACGCTGGTTTTAGGCTACCGCCGGTATTTGGAGTCACTCAAAATAGGGTCTAACGCTCAATTTTCATCCACGACTTTTCCATACCGCAGATCCCCTTACGTAAATTGCGTATCCTATCTTTTCAATGGGATCTTTCTAACTCCGATATTTAGAGTCGTTTCTGAAGTGAGCGTTAGACATCTAACGACAAAACTCCAGCCGCAGGAAAAAAGT
This sequence comes from Bombina bombina, assembly GCF_027579735.1. Taxonomy (NCBI): domain Eukaryota; kingdom Metazoa; phylum Chordata; class Amphibia; order Anura; family Bombinatoridae; genus Bombina; species Bombina bombina. The sequence continues at coordinate 224,882,264 of NC_069501.1, forward strand.
CAGTAGTTAAGAGCTTTCTGGGCTAACGCCGGTTTATAAAGCTCTTAACTACTGTGCTCTAAAGTACACTAACACCCATAAACTACCTATGCACCCCTAAACCGAGGTCCCCCCACATTGCCGACACTCGAATAATTTTTTTTAACCCCTAATCTGCCGACCGCCACCTACGTTATCCTTATGTACCCCTAATCTGCTGCCCCTAACACCGCCGACCCCTGTATTATATTTATTAACCCCTAACCTGCCCCCCACAACGTCGCCTCCACCTACCTACACTTATTAACCCCTAATCTGCCGACCGCAAAGCGCCGCCACCTACGTTATCCTTATGTACCCCTAATCTGCTGCCCCTAACACCGCTGACCCCTATATTATATTTATTAACCCCTAATCTGCCCCCCTCAACGTCGCCTCCACCTGCCTACACTTATTAACCCCTAATCTGCCGACCGGACCTGAGCGCTACTATAATAAAGTTATTAACCCCTAATCCGCCTCACTAACCCTATAATAAATAGTATTAACCCCTAATCTGCCCTCCCTAACATCGCCGACACCTAACTTCAATTATTAACCCCTAATCTGCCGACCGGAGCTCAACGCTATTCTAATAAATGTATTAACCCCTAAAGCTAAGTCTAACCCTAACACTAACACCCCCCTAAATTAAATATAATTTTAATCTAACGAAATTAATTAACTCTTATTAAATAAATTATTCCTATTTAAAGCTAAATACTTACCTGTAAAATAAATCCTAATATAGCTACAATATAAATTATAATTATATTATAGCTATTTTAGGATTAATATTTATTTTACAGGTAACTTTGTATTTATTTTAACCAGGTACAATAGCTATTAAATAGTTAAGAACTATTTAATAGCTAAAATAGTTAAAATAGTTACAAATTTACCTGTAAAATAAATCCTAACCTAATTTACAATTAAACCTAACACTATACTATCAATAAATTAATTAAATAAACTACCTACAATTACCTACAATTAACCTAACACTACACTATCAATAAATTAATTAAATACAATTCCTACAAATAAATACAATTAAATAAACTTGCTAAAGTACAAAAAATAAAAAAGAACTGTTACAAAAAATAAAAAAATATTTACAAACATAAGAAAAATATTACAACAATTTTAAACTAATTACACCTACTCTAAGCCCCCTAATAAAATAACAAAGCCCCCCAAAATAAAAAAATGCCCTACCTTTTTCTAAATAACTAAAGTTCAAAGCTCTTTTACCTTACCAGCCCTGAACAGGGCCCTTTGCGGGGCATGCCCCAAGAAGTTCAGCTCTTTTGCCTGTAAAAAAAAAATACAATACCCAAGCCCCCCAACATTACAACCCACCACCCACATACCCCTAATCTAACCCAAACCCCCCTTAAATAAACCTAACACTAAGCCCCTGAAGATCTTCCTACCTTGTCTTCACCTCACCAGGTTCAGCGATCTGTCCCGAAGAGCTCCTCCGATGTCCTGATCCAAGCCCAAGCGGGGGGCTGAAGAGGTCCATGATCCGGCTGAAGTCTTCATCAAAGCGGGAGCTGAAGAGGTCCATGATCCGGATGAAGTCTTCATCCAAGCGGGAGCTGAAGATGTCCATGATCCGGATGAAGTCTTCTATCAACGGCATCTTCAATCTTCTTTCTTCCGGATCTATCTTGCAGACCTCCGACGCGGAACATCCTGCTGGCCCGACGGACTAACGACGAATGACGGTTCCTTTAAGGGACATCATCCAAGATGGCGTCCCTCGAATTCCGATTGGCTGATAGGATTCTATCAGCCAATCGGAATTAAGGTAGGAATATTCTTATTGGCTGATGGAATCAGCCAATCAGAATCAAGTTCAATCCGATTGGCTGATCCAATCAGCCAATCAGATTGAGCTTGCATTCTATTGGCTGATCGGAACAGCCAATAGATTGCGAGCTCAATCTGATTGGCTGATTGAATCAGCCAATCGGATTGAACTTGAATCTGATTGGCTGATTCCATCAGCCAATCAGAATTTTCCTACCTTAATTCCGATTGGCTGATAGAATCCTATCAGCCAATCGGAATTCAAGGGATGCCATCTTGGATGACGTCCCTTAAAGGAACCGTCATTCGTCGTTAGTCCATCGGGCCAGCAGGATGTTCCGCGTCGGAGGTTTGCAAGATGGATCCGGAAGAAAGAAGATTGAAGATGCCGTTGATAGAAGACTTCATCCGGATCATAGACCTCTTCAGCTCCCGCTTGGATGAAGACTTCATCCGGATCATGGACCTCTTCAGCTCCCGCTTGGATGAAGACTTCAGCCGGATCATGGACCTCTTCAGCCCCCCGCTTGGGCTTGGATCAAGACATCGGAGGAGCTCTTCTGGACAGATCGTTGAACCCGGTGAGGTGAAGACAAGGTAGGAAGATCTTCAGGGGCTTAGTGTTAGGTTTATTTAAGGGGGGTTTGGGTTAGATTAGGGGTATGTGGGTGGTGGGTTGTAATGTTGGGGGGCTTGGGTATTATATTTTTTTTTTACAGGCAAAAGAGCTGAACTTCTTGGGGCATGCCCCGCAAAGGGCCCTGTTCAGGGCTGGTAAGGTAAAAGAGCTTTGAACTTTAGTTATTTAAAATAGGGTAGGGCATTTTTTTTTATTTTGGGGGCTTTGTTATTTTATTAGGGGGCTTAGTGTAGGTGTAATTAGTTTAAAATTGTTGTAATATTTTTCTTATGTTTGTAAATATTTTTTTATTTTTTGTAACTTAGTTCTTTTTTATTTTTTGTACTTTAGCAAGTTTATTTAATTGTATTTATTTGTAGGAATTGTATTTAATTAATTTATTGATAGTGTAGTGTTAGGTTAATTGTAGGTAATTGTAGGTAGTTTATTTAATTAATTTATTGATAGTATAGTGTTAGGTTTAATTGTAACTTAGGTTAGGATTTATTTTACAGGTAAATTTGTAATTATTTTAACTATTTTAGCTATTAAATAGTTCTTAACTATTTAATAGCTATTGTACCTGGTTAAAATAAATACAAAGTTACCTGTAAAATAAATATTAATCCTAAAATAGCTATAATATAATTATAATTTCTATTGTAGCTATATTAGGATTTATTTTACAGGTAAGTATTTAGCTTTAAATAGGAATAATTTATTTAATAAGAGTTAATTAATTTCGTTAGATTAAAATTATATTTAAGTTAGGGGGGTGTTAGTGTTAGGATTAGACTTAGCTTTAGGGGTTAATACATTTATTAGAATAGCGGTGAGCTCCGGTCGGCAGATTAGGGGTTAATAATTGAAGTTAGGTGTCGGCGATGTTAGGGAGGGCAGATTAGGGGTTAATACTATTTATTATAGGGTTAGTGAGGCGGATTAGGGGTTAATAACTTTATTATAGTAGCGCTCAGGTCCGCTCGGCAGATTAGGGGTTAATAAGTGTAGGCAGGTGGAGGCGACGTTGTGGGAGGAAGATTAGGGGTTAATAAATATAATATAGGGGTCGGCGATGTTAGGGAAGCAGATTAGGGGTACATAGGGATAATGTAAGTAGCGGCGGTTTACGGAGCAGCAGATTAGGGGTTAATAATAATATGCAGGGGTCAGCGATAGCGGGGGCGGCAGATTAGGGGTTAATAAGTGTAAGGTTAGGGGTGTTTAGACTCGGGGTACATGTTAGAGTGTTAAGTGCAGACGTAGGAAGGGTTACAGCATAGCAAACAATGGGGCTGCGTTAGGAGCTGAACGCGGCTTTTTTGCAGGTGTTTGCTTTTTTTTCAGCTCAAACAGCCCCATTGTTTCCTATGGGGGAATCGTGCACGAGCATGTTTTTGAGGCTGGCCGCGTCCGTAAGCAACTCTGGTATCGAGAGTTGAAGCTGCGTTAAAAATGTTCTACGCTCCTTTTTTGGAGCCTAATGCAGCCATTCTGTGGACTCTCAATACCAGAGTTATTTTTATGGTGCGGCCAGAAAAAAGCCGGCGTTAGTTTTTCGGGTCGTTACCGACAAAACTCCAAATCTAGCCATGAGTAAGTAATGTGTTTGTAATGTGTTTGTTTTGGATACAAAAAAGGTTCTTTTGGCAGGGGATTAACAGTTTATTTATGTATGTTGTTCTGATGGTATGTGCAAGTTTTGTGCAAGGTTTTATGATATAGATGGATAAATAAAAGCAAGCTCACGAGTTGTACATCATTGAATTTATCTAAAGGATTAATGGTGTTTTGCATTTACATTTTGCAAAATGTATAATTTAGTGTATTTGCTTTTAATTTGCATGCATAACTCTGTTACAAAGGTGGTAAAAGTAAAATTTTTAATATTCTTGATATTTAATTGTGAGGATATTTCAGAGTGTTCTGTTGTTAATTGATGGCTTGAATTCTTTGATGTAGATTTTATGTGAATGTCATGATTTGAATGCCCAAGATAGAATTGGTTTTGTCCTGAATTAACAAACTATTAATGTAATAAAATTACTTGAAACCCCCCCAAGTATACTAAGGATCTTTAAAAATCCCCACCTTATTTAATTTACTAGTCATTATACCGTTGGGGTAATTTACCACATTTTTTCTTCCTACTTTCACTTCTCTTTATGATCTCTTTTTTCTAACTTCTCCCTCTACTCTACTTCTCTTCTTGTTCCTTCCCTCTCCCCCGTCCCTTTTTCTTTTTTTTTTTGTCTCTCATCCCTCCCCCTACTCCCCCCATGGCGACCCCCTTAAGGTTTTTGACCTTGAATACAAAGGGTCTGAACTCGCCTACCAAGCGCAGCCTCCTAACTGGTAGGAAACTTAGAGCTAAAGTTTTATTTATTCAAGAGACCCACTGTACTACAGACCGAACCAATCTCTATAAGTCGTCTCTTTATCCAGAATATAAGACAGCTTCGTACACTGGCAAAACTAGAGGAGTAGCGATACTCCTTCATAAAGACCTCCAATTTAACCAACTTTACTTAGAAAGTGACCCGAGGGTAGATTTATTATATGTGTATGTAAAATCAACAGTAGACTATACACCCTAGTTAACCTCTATGCCCCAAATCAACAACAAACTCAGTTTATCAACAAAGTTTTGGACAAAGCGAAATCGGTAAGACAAGGACATATTATAATGGGGGGAGATTTCAATACTGTATGTTACCCTAGGCTTGACAAAAAACTCACACTGGGTAAAACTATAGATCCATATACCAGCTCCTCAGCTGCTAAATTTTATATTTTTAACCATTTTTTAATTGATATTTGCCTCTGTTTTTAATTATTTTTAATTTTTTTATCATGGATCCATGTATTTGTATGTTTATGTAACAATTGTATTTTAATTTGTTATTAAATAATTTCTATATTGTGTATATATATATATATATATATATATATATATATATAGATATATATATACGTCTGATCCGCCCCTCATTCACCCCTTATGACCTGGCCTTTGATGTAGGCGCCCCTTACACTTTTTATATCGTAGAACTTCAAACTATTTCAGTAAGAGAATCCTGCCTTTCCTTCCATCAAGACAAAGTTGTTCTTCGAACTGTACCAGAATTTTTACCTAAAGTGGTATCTGACTTTTATAAAAATCAGGATATAATTTTGCCTCCTTTTGTTCAGATGACCAGCAGATTCAAGAAAAACCATTAGATTATTTAGATGTTGTTTGATATTTAAACATCTATTTTTCTAGAAATTAATCTATTTGCAAGACTGATCAAACGTTCATCATTCCTAAAGGACCCTGAATGGGCCAAGCTCATGTGAAGTCTACAATCTCAAGTTAGATCATACAGGCTATTTCTAAAGCTTACAAGCTAATAGGTGAACAGGTTATCTTGGGATTTCAACGCAGATGCTAGTTCTGAAGAAATTTGCCAGGCGGCTGTTTGGAAATCTCATAATACCTTAATTTCTCATTATAAATTGGATGTTCGACATTCCACTTCTGCTAATTTTGGTTGCAAGATTCTTTTATCTATTTTGTCTTGAATAAAGTCTTTATGTTTTTTTTACAGTTATATTTTTGTCTTCTGCTTTCTTTTTCCCACCCTTGTATATTTAACAGCTTTGTGATTCATCTCACTGGTAGGTATTACTAACAGGGAGGGCCAAGATAACAAGAAATTTAAACCCAAAATATAGTAATTTCTATATCTTGGCCCAATTCCCTGGTAATATCTACCAGGTTCTCTCAAAATGTGTTGCGTACCACCTTTTGGCTGGACATATCGAGGAGTAGGGGGTGTTTCTGCTTTGGAGTTGCCTATATTCAGGTAACTGGGGAGTGGGCAGTTCTGTCCACGCCCCTTTCGAGGAGGGGTTATAACAGGTAGGTATTACCCAGGGAATAGAAATGACTATATTTTGGGATTACATTTCTAGTTTTTGCCGCTGCTAAACATAGCGCCTCTGGCTGCCCAGGGCACAGCTAATTTTTTTCAATGAGATGACGTTTCCACCTCTTTGCCAATAGCTGTGCTAGCTGTACAGCACTGTGCAGTAGGATAGCATGACTTTTGGCTAAGAGGTGGAAACGTCATCTCATTGAAAAAAAATGAGCTGTGCCTTGGGCAGCTGGAGGTGTTCAGTTTAGCAGTGAAGCTGCAGAGAAATAAATTTACCTTTACACAATTTTTGTTTAGCTTTATCTTTAGGGCTGGTAAATCCTAGCAATTTTGAAACGCTAGGATTTACCCTCACTTTAAGAGCTCACACAAAGAGAGAATTTGTAATCCTTTTATGAAAAGAATCTCTTATCACAATTTTCAAGTTATTATTGTTTTTCTCTGAGGCACCGCAAATAAATCCTGTATATCTTTCCATACCTAATCAAAAGAAGTAGAAATCATGACATTTGTCATTGCTTGAACATTGATTACTGTGTGTAATCACTGTCTAATTTTACCCAAGGTGTGATGGAGGAATATTCCCTTTCAGTAAAGTTGGTATATGCCAAATCTGATTTGTAACACTTCGGCTGCCAGAAAGGACTGCAATATATTGCCATGCATACACTGAGTAAATGCTTATATTTATTTAAGGTTTATTCCTATTGTCAATTACAAATGCATAATTCACTTTATCTTTACACAGAAATAGTAGTTAGATAGAAATACATATAAACATAAACACATAGACAGACAAATACTAGGACACTCATCTATCATTTGTCTACATTAGCCCCTTCTTTGACACTTTTGTATTAATCCATGTCACATCTTATGTAAGCCCTGATATAATAATACCATATCATCCATTAGTCTGTGCTTGCTCTGTTTAACTACTATAAATCATATTTCATTCTATATGTGAAAAACAAAATGTGGAGCCCAAGTCATAGTTAATTTCTTTCTGAATAAAACATTAATTTATACAGTTAATATTTTAAAAATAACATTGTTTAACATATTTGTTTTATCTTTTCTCAAATTGGATCAACTATTGAGGCCTCAGTGGAACATGTTAAAGAAAAGGAATTGTTTCAGGAGCTTTAAAAGGACAATGAGTAGAGTGTCCATACTGTGGGTCCTTCAGTTGACCTTGGAAAGAACCAGGAGGCTGTAAGGTGAATAATATACTTTATTACAAGTGTACAGGGAGATACTATAACAGGGTTATTACAGATTCTGAGGGAGAGCATTGCTCACTCAGTATATATAATACAATTTGCATCATATACACTCATAATACACAAACCAATAGGCATAAGTGGCGTTGCATGCATATAGATTATAAACCAATAAACATAAGTGGATATCTATCACCTAAGGCCTGATCAGCGCGTGATCAGTGCATGAAGTACATACCATATTTGTACGTTGTGTAACCAATTCATATAGTGGTGAGCTAGACTCAGGATGTATGTGTCTCCCATTTGTATTGATAAGGGAAGTGCTAACTGAATTTACTGAGATAGCCAACTCTAAGCTAAGGGGCCCTGCTAACCATTAAGACAGACAAACCTTTAACTCATTCCTCACCATACACACAAAACAAAACACTTATTTAGTAATGTTCATGTTGTATGACTACAGCAAAGTGTATAATAAAAGGTAATATCCATCAGTCCCCCCTTTTGTCTTATGAAAACACCTTTGAATATGAACAAAACAACAAAGCAATTCTTTAATTAAACAGCAGCATTCTCCTTGATGGTAGATTTAGGTAGTTAGAAGTGTCACAGGTGGTCAGCTCACAACAGAATTCTTGAAGTTGATACAGGGACCTCTTGATGGCTGGTGCGCACTCTCCAGAGTGTAACTGAGGCTTAGGTGTAGAGCAGCTGTGAAGTTCAAGCAAGAGCTAAAACAAAGGCAGTTTTTATTAAGCATGTGTTTCCCCCTATCAAGCTGATAGCAGAATACCTCAGCATTTAGTGCAGGGATTTAAGTAGCACAAAGAGTATATCTGTAGTGGCAGGAGCCAAAGTTAAACAAGTAAAGGTAGTTGTAGCTGAGAGTGAGGCATTAGGCGAGTGGAAATTGAGGTAGTAATTGAGGTAGTAATGGCAACCAAACAAGTAAACCCTTCATCATCAGTATACTCAATAGTTCTCAAACGAAGATGCTCCATGAAGATAATGTTATCCATTGCACTTGAGTTGGCAAGCTCCTTGAAACCATCCATACCTTTTTTTTGCATTGTCTTCACCAGGCATCTGCGGGATGACTTAGTCAGGGTGACATAACTAGCAAGTTCAGGATCTGTTTTGGAACAAGTATGTGTAATTTCCTGCTGCAACAGAAGAGGGGTGCTGGAGATATTGGACAATTGGTTAACAAAACATTTACACAGACAGACAAGGACCATGACAGCAACCACCACAAGAGCAATCACAAGCAATCAGTGCAGGAGCCCCTTACCAAATAAGGAAGTAAACCACGCTGTATTCCACTTATCTCCAAGGCGATACCTGAGTTTGTCTTGTAATTCTCTTATAGCATCAATATTAGCAGTAACTTCACCTGAGGTGTCATTAATATACACAACATTGACTGCCAATAAGCGCACATGTTCCCCCCTTTTGCAGCTAAACTAAAATCTAAAACCATACAATTTTGCAAAGCAACCATTCTGATTTGGATTTGTTCCTGGTTTAACTTTTCAATGCTATCAGTAGTGTGATTCAGAACCCAGTCTAGTAGTGTTGCTAGGTCGTTATGTTTCTGAGCTAATCTCATGAACCCATAGAAGTGTAAGAATAATGCACCTATACTAAAAAGATATGCTCAATATCAAGTGCTTACAGATACTTCCACTGAGTTAAACACTCAAAAAATATCAATCCACCTCAAGAATGGATTAAATTTACATAAAGAAAAAAATGGGTGCTTTTGAGTGCACCTTCTACACCTGGGTAAAGTCTAAAAACCCAGAATGTGCATATGCTATTAATAAAGCAAAATCAAATAATTTTGCTAATCTAAAATATAAAATATAGAATATAAAATTTTAATATAAAATTTATAATATTTTTTAATAAAAAATCTTGCTAGTCTATTATGCAATTACTATTTTTTGGTGTGTAATATGCACTAGTAGGAACTCTTATTCTATAAAGTGTTTTCACTAAGACAAAAATAAAATAAATAAATCCACATTTGTTTTCTCTAATAAATAACCTTTACTTCATATAAAAAAAAATAATAAAACATATAAAATCAAATTGATTTGTTTGTTAATAATCAGATGTATCACATGTATTAAAGACAAACACTGGCCTAGATTACGAGTTCTGTGTTAGGGTTAAAAAGCAGCATTAAGAGGTCCTAACGCTGCTTTTTAACGCCCGCTGGTATTACGAGTCTTGCAGGTACAGGTGTATCCCTTTCCATTTTTTGTCCAGACTCGGAAATACTGCAAATCCACTTACCTCAATTGCGCATCCTATATTTCCAATGGGACTTGCATAGAGCCGGTATTACGAGTCTGACCAAAAGTGAGCGGTAGACCCTCTCCTGTCAAGACTGGTACCGTATTTAAAAGTCAGTAGTTAAGAGTTTTACACTACAACGCCGTAGCATAAAACTCTTAACTAAAGTGCTAAAAAGTACACTAACACCCATAAACTACTTATTAACCCCTAAACCAAGGACCCCCCACATCGCAAACACTAAAATAAATATTTTAACCCCTAATCTGCCGAACTGGACATCGCCTCCACTATAATAAATATATTAACCCCTAAACCCGCCGCACTCCCGCATCGCAAACACAAGTTAAATATTATTAACCCCTAATCTGCCGGGCCATACGTCGCCGCCACCTACCTACATTTATTAACCCCTAATCTGCCGCCCCCAACATCACCGCCACTATAATAAAGTTATTAACCCCTAAACCTAAGTCTAACCCTAACCCTAACAACCCCTAACTTAAATATAATTTAAATAAATCTAAATAAAATTACTATAATTAACTAAATAATTCCTATTTAAAACTAAATACTTACCTATAAAATAAACCCTAAGATAGCTTTTACCTGTAAAAAAATTACAATTCCCCCCCAACATTAAAACCCACCACCCATACAACCAACCCTACTCTAAAACCCACCCAATCCCCCCTTAAAAAAACTAACACTAACCCCCTGAAGATCACCCTACCGTGAGACGTCTTCACCCAACCGGGCCAAAGTCCTCAACAAAGCCGGGAGAAGTCTTCATCCAGACGGCATCTTCTATCTTCATCCAACCGGCGCGGAGCAGGTCCATCTTCAAGACATCCGACGCGGAGCATCCTCTTCTTTCCACGGCCGATGACTGAATGAAGGTTCCTTTAAATGATGTCATCCAAGATGGCGTCCTTTCAATTCCGATTGGCTAATAGAATTCTATCAGCCAATCGGAATTAAGGTAGAAAAAATCGTATTGACTGATGCAATCTGCCAATAGGATTGAGCTGGCATTCTATTGCCTGTTCCAATCAGCCAATAGAATGCCAGTTCAATCCTATTGGCTGATTGCATCAGCCAACAGGATTTTTTTCTACCTTAATTCCGATTGACTGATAGAATTCTATCAGCCAATCGGAATTAAAGGGACGCCATCTTTGATGACGTCATTTAAAGGATTCTTCGTTTAGTCATCGGCCGTGGAAAGCAGAGGATGCTCCATGTAGGATGTCTTGAAGATGGACCCGCTCTGTGCCGAATGGATGAAGGTAGAAGATGCCGTCTGGATGAAGACTTCTGCCCGTCTAGAGGACCACTTCTGCCCGGTTGGATGAAGACTTCTGCCCGTCTGGAGGACCACTTCTGCCCGGTTGGGTGAAGACGTCTCCCGGTAAGGTGATCTTCAAGGGGTTAGTGTTAGGTTTTTTTAAGGGGTATTGGGTAGGTTTTAGAGTAGGATTGGTTGTGTGGGTGGTGGGTTTTAATGTTTGGGGGGGAATTTTAATTTTTTTCAGGTAAAAGAGCTGATTACTTTGGGGTAATGCCCCACAAAAGGCCCTTTTAAGGGCTATTTGTAATTTAGTGTAGGGTAGAGCTTTTTTTATTTTAGGGGGGCTTTTTTATTTTGTTAGGAGGATTAGATTAGGTGTAATTAGTTTAAAAATCTTGTAATTTCTTTATTACTTTCTGCAATTTATTGTTTGTTTTTTTTTGTACTTTAGATAATTTTATTTAATTGTAATTAATTGTATTTAATTTAGGTAATTAATTTAATTGTAGTGTAGTGTTAGGTGTTATTGTAACTTAGGTTAGGTTTTATTTTACAGCTAAATTTGCCTTTATTTTAACTAGGTAGTTATTAAATAGTTATTAACTATTTAATAACTATTCTACCTAGTTAAAATAAATACAAAGTTGCCTGTAAAATAAAAATAAACCCTAAGATAGCTACAATGTAACTATTAGTTATATTGTAGCTAGCTTAGGGTTTATTTTATAGGTAAGTATTTAGTTTTAAATAGAAATTATCTACGCCTAGATTTAGAGTTCTGCGGCCAAAGGGGTGCATTAGCTACGCATGTTTTTTTTTCCCCCGCACCTTTTAAATAACGCTGGTATTTAGAGTTCACAGAAGGGCTGCGTTAGGCTCCAAAAAGGGAGAGTAGAGCATAATTTACCACCACTGCAACTCTAAATACCAGCGGTGCTTAGGGACGCGGCCAGCTTCAAAAACGTGCTCGTGCACGATTCCCCCATAGGAAACAATGGGGCAGTTTGGGCTGAAAAAAAACTAACACCTGCAAAAAAGCAGCGTTCAGCTCCTAACGCAGCCCCATTGTTTCCTATGGGGAAACACTTCCTATGTCTGCACCTAACACCCTAACATGTACCCCGAGTCTAAACACCCCTAACCTTACATTTATTAACCCCTAATCTGCCTTCCATGCTATAGCTGACCCCTGCATATTATTTTTAACCCCTAATCTGCCGCTCCGTACACCGCCGCAACCTACGTTATCCCTATGAACCCCTAATCTGCTGCCCCTAACCCCCGCCGACCCCTATATTATATTTATTACCCCCTAATCTGCCCCCCACAACGTTGCTGCTACCTTACCTACACTTATTAACCCCTAATCTGCCGACTGGACCTCACCGCTACTATAATAAGGTTATTAACCCCTAATCCGCCTCACTCCCGCCTCAAAAACCCTATAATAAATAGTATTAACCCCTAATCTGCCCTTCCTAACATCACCGACACCTAACTTCAAGTATTAACCCCTAATCTGCCGACCGGACCTCGCTGCTACTCTAATAAATGTATTAACCCCTAAAGCTAAGTCTAACCCTAACACTAACACCCCCCTAAATTAAATATAATTTTAATCTAACGAAATAAAATAAATCTTATTAAATAAATTATTCCTATTTAAAGCTAAATACTTACCTGTAAAATAAACCCTAATATAGCTACAATATAAATAATAATTATATTGTAACTATTTTAGGATTAATATTTATTTTACAGGCAAATTTGTATTTATTTTAACCAGGTACAATAGCTATTAAATAGTTAATAACTATTTAATAGCTACCTAGATAAAATAATTACAAAATTACCTGTAAAATAAATCCTAACCTAAGTTACAATTAAACCTAACACTAAACTATCAATAAATTAATTAAATAAACTACCTACAATTACCTACAATTAAATCAACTAAACTAAATTACAAAAACAAACAAACACTAAATTACAAAAAATAAAAAAAGATTACAAGAATTTTAAACTAATTACACCTACTCTAAGCCCCCTAAAAAATAACAAAGCCCCCCAAAATAAAAAAATGCCCTACCCTATTCTAAAATAAAAATTGTAAAGCTCTTTTACCTTACCAGCCCTTAAAAGGGCCGTTTGCGGGGCATGCCCCAAAGAATTCTGCTCTTTTGCCTGTAAAAAAACCATACAATATCCCCCCAACATTACAACCCACCACCCACATACCCCTAATCTAACCCAAACCCCTCTTAAATAAACCTAACACTAAGCCCCTGAAGATCTTCCTACCTTATCTTCACCACGCCGGGTATCACCGATCCATCCAGAAGAGGGTCCGAAGTCTTCCTCCTATCCGGCAAGAAGAGCTCCTCCAGAGGGTCCAAAGTCTTCATCCTATCTGGGCAGAAGAGGACATCCGGACCGGCAGACAACTTCATCCAAGCGGCATCTTCTATCTTCTTCCATCCGACGCGGAGCGGGACCATCTTCAAGCAGCCGACGCGGAGCCATCCTTCTTCACCGACGGACTAACGACGAATGAAGGTTCCTTTAAGGGACGTCATCCAAGATGGCATCCCTCGAATTCCGATTGGCTGATAGGATTCTATCAGCCAATCGGAATTAAGCTAGGAAAAATCTGATTGGCTGATTGAATCAGGCAATCAGATTCAAGTTCAATACGATTGGCTGATCCAATCAGCCAATCAGATTGAGCTCGCATTCTATTGGCTGATCGGAACAGCCAATAGAATGCGATTGTATCAGCCAATCGGATCGAACTTGAATCTGATTGGCTGATTAAATCAGCCAATCAGATTTTTCCTAGCTTAATTCCGATTTGCTGATAGAATTCTATCAGCCAATCGGAATTCGAGGGACGCCATCTTGGAAGATAGAAGATGCCGCTTGGATGAAGATGTCTGCTGGTCTGGATGTCCTCTTCTGCCCGGATAGGATGAAGACTTTGGACCCTCTGGAGGAGCTCTTCTTGCCGGATAGGAGGAAGACTTTGGACCCTCTTCTGGACGGATCAGTGATACCCGGCGTGGTGAAGACAAGGTAGGAAGATCTTCAGGGGCTTAGTGTTAGGTTTATTTAAGGGGGGTTTGGGTTAGATTAGGGGTATGTGGGTGGTGGGTTGTAATGTTGGGGGGGTATTGTATGTTTTTTTTTTACAGGCAAAAGAGCAGAATTCTTTGGGGCATGCCCCGCAAATGGCCCTTTTAAGGGCTGGTAAGGTAAAAGAGCTTTACATTTATTATTTTAGAATAGGGTATGGCATTTTTTTATTTTGGGGGTTTTGTTATTTTTTTAGGGGGCTTAGAGTAGGTGTAATTAGTTTAAAATTCTTGTAATCTTTTTTTATTTTTTGTAATTTAGTGTTTGTTTTTTTTGTAATTTAGTGTTTTTTTATTTGTAATTTAGTTTAGTTGATTTAATTGTAGGTAATTGTAGGTAGTTTATTTAATTAATTTATTGATAGTGTAGTGTTAGGTTTAATTGTAACTTAGGTTAGGATTTATTTTACAGGTAATTTTGTAATTATTTTATCTAGGTAGCTATTAAATAGTTATTAACTATTTAATATCTATTGTACCTGGTTAAAATAAATACAAATTTGGCTGTAAAATAAATATTAATCCTAAAATAGCTACAATGTAATTATTATTTATATTGTAGCTATATTAGGGTTTATTTTACAGGTAAGTATTTAGCTTTAAATAGGAATAATTTATTTAATAAGATTTATTTTATTTCGTTAGATAAAAATTATATTTAACTTAGGGGGGTGTTAGTGTTAGGGTTAGACTTAGCTTTAGGGGTTAATATATTTATTAGAGTAGCGGCAAGGTCCGGTCGGTAGATTAGGGGTTAATACTTAAAGTTAGGTGTCGGCGATGTTAGGGAGGGCAGATTAGGGGTTAATACTATTTATTATAGGGTTTTTGAGGCGGGAGTGAGGCGGATTAGGGGTTAATAACTTTATTATAGTAGCGGTGAGGTCCGGTCGGCAGATTAGGGGTTAATAATTGTAGGTAGGTAGCGGCGACGTTGGGGGGGAAGATTAGGGGTTAATAAATATTATGTAGGGGTCGGCGATGTTAGGGGCAGCAGATTAGGGGTTCATAGGGATAATGTAGGTGGCGGCAGTGTGCCGTCGGCAGATTAGGGGTTAAAAATATTTAATAGAGTGGCGGCGATGTGGGGGGGCCTCGGTTTAGGGGTACATAGGTAGTTTATGGGTGTTAGTGTACTTTAGAGCACAGTAGTTAAGAGCTTTATGAACCGGAAAAGCTCTTAACTCCTGGCTTTTCTCTGCGGCTGGAGTCTTGTCATTAGATTTCTAATGCTCACTTCAGCCAAGACTCTAAATACCGGCGTTAGAAAGATCCCATTGAAAAGATAGGATACGCAATTGAAGTAAGGGGATCTGCGGTATGGAAAAGTCGCGGCTGGAAAGTGAGCGTTAGACTCTTACCTACAAGACTCTAAATACCAGGGGGCTGTAAAAACCAGCGTTAGGACCCCCTAACGCTAGTTTGGACGGCTAACGCAGAACTCTAAATCTAGGCATTAGTTAATTGTAGTAATTTTATTTAGATTTATTTTAATTATATTTAAGTTAGGGGATGTTAGGGTTAGGGTTAGACTTAGGTTTAGGGGTTAATAACTTTATTATAGTGGTGGCGACATTGGGGACGGCAGATTAGGGGTTAATAAATAAAATGTAGGTGTCAGCGATGTTGGGGGCGGCAGATTAGGGGTTCATAAGTATAATGTAGGTGGCGGCACTGTCCAGAGCGGAAGATTTGTGGTTAATAATATAATGCAGGTGTCGGCGATGTCGGGGGCGGCAGATTAGGGGTTAATAAGTGTAAGATTAGGGGTGTTTAGACTCGGGGTTCATGTTAGGGTGTTAGGTGTAGACATAAATGTATTTTCCCCATAGGAATCAAATGGGCTGCGTTAGGAGCTTCACGCTGCTTTTTTGCAGGTGTTAGGTTTTTTTTTCAGCCGGCTCTCCCCCATTGATTCCTATGGGGAAATCGTGCACGAGCACGTTTTACCAGCTCACCACTAACGTAAGCAGCGCTGGTATTGAGGTGAGATGTGGAGCAAAATTTTGTTCTACTCTCACTTTTTAGCGGCTAACGCCGGGTTTGTAAAAACCTGTAATACCAGCGCTGTCTGTAAGTTAGCGGTGAGCATAAACTGCTTATTAGCACCGCACCCATCCTAACGCAAAACTCGTAATCTAGGTGACTGTTATTTCAAACCAACACTTTCTTTTTAAAAATATTTGGCTAGATTATGAGTTGTGCGTTAAGCTGAAAAAGCAGCGTTACCAGGTCCTAACGCTGCTTTTTGACTACCGCTGCTATTACAAGTCTTGCAGGTTTAGGGGCACCGCACACTTCTTTGGCCTTACCGCAAAACGACTTACATAAACTTCGTAAAGTCTTTTTTCTATGGGATATCCATAGCGCTGATATTACGAGTCTGTCCTGAGAGGCCAGAAAGTGAGCGGTACACCCTACCCCATCAAGAGTCCTAATGCATTTAAAAGTCAGTAGTTAAGAGTTTTATGGTACAACGCCGTAACATAAAACTCATAACTAAAGTGCTAAAAAGTATACTAACACCCATAAACTACCTATTAACTCCTAAACCGAGCCCCTCCCGCATTGCAAGCACTAAAACACATTTTTTAACCCCTAATCTGCCGCTCCGGACACCGCTGCCACCTACATTATATTTATGAACCTCTAATCTACTGCCCCCAACATCGCTGACACCTACATTATATTTATTAACCCCTAATCTGCCGCCCCCAATGTCGCTGCAAACTACCTACACTTATTAACCCCTAATCTGCCGCCCCAACGTCGCCGCCACTATAATAAACATATTAACCCCTAAACCGCCGCACTCCCGCCTCGCAAACATTAGTTAAATATTATTAACCCCTAATCTGCCGTCCCTTACATCGCTGCCACCTACCTACATTTATTAACCCCTAATCTGCCGCCCCCAACGTCGTCGCCGTCAATTATTACTGTGTAAGGCAAGGTCCCTGATAGGCCGTCTGGGACAAGCCCCTATCCCTGTGTGAGTGACAGTTTTGCTCTGAGATAGGGGGGCAGGGGTCCAAAGTCAAAAGATATGTCGGTCACAGTATGTTTCAGGCTGATGCTGTGATTACAGGTTTGCTAGAGCCCGGTGACCCAGAATTATAAGGATCGCTATTTATTCCTTTATAGCGATAGACGGCCTATCAGGGACCTTGCCTTACACAGTAATAATTGACTGGCCATGGCTTACACGCATGCGCACACTTATAGACATCCTTTTTGTGACCCTGTAAAATTGCCTATGCACGGACAATAGGTGTCTTGACCGCAAGACCGGTGCTGACAGGTTAGAAATGACAGACGCATATACCCTTCTCATCGTGTATGTCAGACTGAACTAGCTGGGTTACTAGACCTAAGTGGGTGACTCCTGATATCTGGGTATTAGGGGTGTTGTACTATCTTCTACTGCATATCCTGCTGCATTTATTACGTTCATGACCCGCACCCTTCCTTCCCTTAGTAGTAACTTGGGGCCCTCTTACCATGCCATTTTATTAACTTTGTTTGTCCGGTGTGGGGGCTTGTCCTTTCTATCCTATTGGGTACCTAGCTGGGGCATTGGGGGCTGGACTGTGCCGGGTCTCCACGCATGCGCATATCCCTTGTTGTTCCGCTAGTAGCTATGCTAGATTCAGCGCGAGGTTGGTCCGATGCTGAACAGGGTGATTACATAGGTCGTGCTACACTTTGTGCATGTAATACGGTCACATCGTTGGAGGTATCTGTATAACGTGTTTGCTGCTATTTGCGTCTATAGCATTTATGGTACACATGACCCTTGACTATGTAGTACGGGTATTATGAGTTAGGCATTTACTATAAGTGCATTACGTGAATTGCATTTCAATATGCTGAGGTGCCGAGGTTTAACTAAACGTTTTTTCAACCCCTTTTTTCCACACATTCTTGTGTTCCTGTACTTAGCTAATAATATTGTGATATGTCTCTTTAAAAGGACACACTGCCACTGGGGTATTAGAAGTACTAATATACAGCAGGTGTATTATGTGGTAGGATGATGTGTTGATTTGCTAATTGACCTGATGCTAATTAACCATAATGATCTGGTTTCTTTGATGTCATTGTTGCATTGGTAAATGTATTTACTTTGAACTGGTTGCTTGGTTGCTATGGCAACCATTTTGGGCGGTTTTTTGCACTAGGGGGAGGGGTTTGTGTATGCTTAAATGTTTGTCTCACTTGTATGTTGTTGGTCTGATGAAGGGGAGCATTCCCCGAAACGTTACTGAATAAACTACTTGTTGTTTACTTAAGTCCAGAGAGTGCTGTTTCCTGTTTTGCTATATATATATATATATATATATATATACACAGTATCTCACAAAAGTGAGTACACCCCTCACATTTTTGTAAATATTTTATTATATCTTTTCATGTGACAACACTGAAGAAATGACACTCTGATACAATGTAAAGTAGTGAGTGTACAGCCTGTATAACAGTGTACATTTTCTGTCCCCTCAAAATAACTCAACACACAGCTATTAATGTCTAAACCGTTGGTAACAAAAGTGAGTACACCCCTAAGTAGAAATGTCCAAATTGGGCCCAATTAGCCATTTTTCCTCCCCGGTGTAATGCAACGCGTTAGTGTTACAAGGTTTCTGGTGTGAATGGGGAGCAGGTGTGTTAAATTTGCTGTTATCGCTCTCACACTCTCTCATACTGGTCACTGAAAGTTTAAATGGGACCTCATGGCAAAGAACTCTCTGAGGATCTGAAAAAAAGCACAGTGGTCGTCTTGGAGGTGTGATCCCAAACACACCTCCAAGACGACCACTGCCTTGCTAAAGAAGCCGAGGGCAAAGGTGATGGACTGGCCAAGCATGTCTCCAGACCTAAACCCTATTGAGCATCTGTGGGGCATCCTCAAATGGAAGGTGGGGACTAACATCCACCAGCTCCGTGATGTCATCATGGAGGATTTGAAGAGGACTCTAGTGGCAACCTGTGAAGCTCTGGTGAACTCCATGACCAAGAGAGTTAAGGCAGTGCTGGAAAAAAATATTGACACTTTGGGCCCAATTTGGACATTTCCACTTAGTGTACTCACTTTTAACTGGAGTATGGATGATTTGGTTTTATACTTTTTTATACTTTGAATAAATAAACCTTCATATTTTTTACTTAACCAGAGTTGGTCTGTGCTCCCCTGCATTCTTTTGGATTCTATACTTGGATTTTGGCGTCCAGTGTAGGCACGCTTGCCGCAGGCGCCGACGTCAAACCCGGACTCTACAGGGACCTCTGTCCCGCCCACTCTCCATTGCGCTGCGGAAGACACACGGAACACGCCGAAGGCTAGGTAAGATAGATGTTGCGCTCCATTGTGGCTCAGGACTTTTCTGTAACCCCAATATATATATATATATATATATATATATATATATATATATATATATGAACATATTCTCTGTAAAAAAAAACTATGCAAACAGGAGACAATAGCACTGATTAGTCTCAGTGGGTGGGGGGTAGGAGAGAGAATGATTTTTGTATCTGAAATAACTGTTGAGCTCATCCATAATTAGCTTTTCAATAGCTATCGGCTAGATTATGAGTTTTGCATTAGAGGCTATGCGGTGCTAACGAGCAGTTTTCCCTCACCACTCACTTACCTGCAGCGCTGGTATTATGAGTTTTAAGAAACCTGTCGTTAAAAGACAAGAAGTGAGCGTTGAGCAAAATTTTGCTCATTACCGCACTCCAATACCAGCGCTGCTTAAGTCACCGGTGAGCTGGTCATATGTGCTCGTGCACGATAGGAATCAGTGGGGAGAGCCCGCTGAAAAAAGTCTAACACTTGCAAAAAAGCAGCGTAAAACTCCCTAAGGCAGCCCCATTGATTCCTATGGGGAAATAAAAGTTCTGTCTACACCTAACACCCTAACATGAACCCCAAGTCTAAACACCCCTAATCTTACACTTATTAACCCCTAATCTGCCGTCCCCAACATCGCCGACACTTACATTATATTATTAACCCCTATTCTGCCTCTCCGGACACCGCCGCCACCTACATTATAGTTATGAACCCCTAATCTGCTGCCCCCAACAACGCCGCCACCTACATTATAGTTATTAACCCCTAAATATTCCTATTTAAAGGGACAGTCTAGTATAAATTAAACTTTCACTATTCAGATAGGACTTTTATTTTAATCAACTTTCCAATTTACTTTTATCATCAAATGTGCTCTTTTCTCTTGGTATTCTTAGTTTAAGCTAAACATAGGCAGACTCATATGCTAATTTCTAAGCCTTTGAGGGCTGCCTCTTATCACATGCTTTTTAAATCTCTTTTCAACACAAAGAGACAGAAAGTAAACGTGGGCCATATAGATAACACTGTGTTCAGGCACAGGGGGTTATTTAAGATTTAGCACAACACAATGCTAGATGCAAGTCTATAGATAATAAACAGTCACAGTCATGTGATCAGGGGACTGCAAGAAGGTTCTTAGATACAAGGTAATCACAAAGGTAAAAAGTATATTAATATAACTGTTTGGTTGTGCAAAACTGGGGAATGGGTAATAAAGGGATTATCTATCTTTTAAAACAATAAAAATTCTATGCTAGACTGTCCCTTTAAAACTAAATACTTACCTATAAAATAAACCCTAAGCTAGCTACAATATAACTAATAGTTACATTGTAGCTAGCTTAGGGTTTATTTTTATTTTACAGGTAAGTTTTTATTTATTTTAACTAGGTACAATAGTTATTAAATAGTTATTAACTATTTAATAGCTACCCAGTTAAAATAAAGTCAAATTGACCAGTAAAATAAAACCTAACCTAAGTTACACTAACACCTAACACTACAATATAATTAAATAAATTTACTAAATTAAATACAATTACCTAAATTAAATTAAATTAGCTAAAGTACAACCCCCCCCCCCACTAAATTACAGAAAATGATAAACCAATTACAGATATTTAAACTAATTACACCTAATCTAATAGCCCTATTAAAATAAAAAAGCCCCCCCAAAATAAAAAAACCCTAGCCTAAACTAAACTACCAATAGCCCTTAAAAGGGCCTTTTGCGGGGCATTGCCCCAAAGTAATCAGCTCTTTTACCTGTAAAAAAAAAATACAAACAACCCCTCCAACAGTAAAACCCACCACCCACACAACCAACCCCTCAAATAAAATACTATCTAAAAAACCCTAAGTTCCCATTGCCCTGAAAAGGGCATTTGGATGGGCATTGCCCTTAAAAGGGCATTTATCTCTATTACTGCCCAAAGCCCTTAAAACCCTTAAAAAACCTAACACTAACCCCCTGAAGATCGACTTACCGGGAGACGTCTTCATCCAAGCCAGGCCGAAGTCCTCAATGAAGCCGGGAGAAGTCTTCATCCAAGCCGGGCGAAGTGGTCCTCCAGATGGGCAGAAGTCTTCATCCAGACAGCATCTTCTATCTTCATCCATCCGGCATGGAGCGGGTCCATCTTCAAGACATCCGACGCAGAGCATCCTTTTCTTTCGACGGACTAAAGCTGAATGAAGGTACCTTTAAGTGACGTCATCCAAGATGGCGTCCCTTAGATTCCGATTGGCTGAAAGAATTCTATCAGCCAATCAGAATTAATGTAGAAAAAATCCTATTGGCTGATGCAATCAGCCAATAGGATTGAAGTTCAATCCTATTTGCATGTTCCAATCAGCCAATAGGATTGAGCTTGCATTCTATAGTGAGCAAAATCATCTATTTAAATAAAAACAATGGAATGATTTTCTACATATTTTTTACTCTGCTGTAGGTATAGCAACTCTTTTGGAACACAATAACTGGCAAACAGTGTCCCTTTAATTAGTAAACAGTACAAATATCCTAGTGAGTTATACACATTTCATGTGTATAAACAAGTAGTGTAATTACGACAAAAAGGGCCATTAAACCCAAATTTTTTCTTTAATGATTCAGATAGAGAATACAATTTTAAACAACATTCCAATGTACTTCTATTATCTAATTTGCTGCAATCTTTAGATATCCTTTGTTAAAGAAATAGCAATGCACATTGGTGAGCCAATCACATGAGGCATCTACAGTGGGGCAAAAAAGTACTTAGTCAGCCACCAATTGTGCAAGTTCTCCCACTTAAGAAGATGAGAGAGGCCTGTAATTTTCATCATATGTATACCTCAACTATGAGAGACAAAATGTGAAAACAAATCCAGACAATCACATTGTCTGATTTGGAAAGAATTTATTTGCATATTATGGTGGAAAATAAGTATTTGGTCACCTACAAACAAGCAAGATTTATGGCTCTCACAAACCTGTATCTTCTTCTTTAAGAGGCTCCTCTGTCCTCCACTCATTACCTGTATTAATGGCACCTGTTTGAACTTGTTATCAGTATAAAAGACACCTGTCCACAACCTCAAACAGTCACACTCCTCAAACAGTCACACTCCAAACTCCACTATGGTGAAGACCAAAGAGCTGTCGAAGGATACCAGAAACAAAATTGTAGACCTGCACCAGGCTGGGAAGACTGAATCTGCAATAGGCAAGCAGCTTGGTGTGAAGAAATCAACTGTGGGAGCAATAATTAGAAAATGGAAGACATACAAGACCACTGATAATCTCCCTTGATCTGGGCTCCACGCAAGATCTTACCTTGTGGAGTCAAAATGATCACAAGAACGGTGAGCAAACATCCCAGAACCACATGGGGGGACCTAGTGAATGACCTGCAGAGAGATGGGACCAACGTAACAAAGGCTACCATCAGTAACACACTGCGCCGCTAGGGACTCAGATCCTGCAGTTGCAGACATGTCCCCCTGCTTAAAGGGACACTGTACCCAAATTTTTTCTTTTGTGATTCAGAAAGAGCATGCAGTTTTAAGCAACTTTCTAATTTACTCCTATTATCAATTTTTCTTTGTTCTCTTGCTATCATTATTTGAAAAAGAAGGCATCTAAGCTTTTTTTTGGTTTCAGTACTCTGGACAGCACTTTTTTATTGGTGGATGAATTTATCCACCAATCAGGAAGGACAACCCAGGTTGTTCACCAAAAATGGGCCGGCATCTAAACTTACATTCTTGCATTTCAAATAAAGATACTAAGAGAATGAAGAAAATTTGATAATAGGAGTAAATTAGAAAGTTGCTTAAAATGTCATGCTCAATCTGAATCATGAAAGAAAAATTTTGGGTACAGTGTCCCTTTAAGCCAGTACATGTATAGAACACAAAAAAGAAGAAGGCGCCAACATAGTATGAATCAGTATGGAAAGGTGTTCATTCCCCACATATCAATCGTACTTACAAAAAGTAAGGCACTTGAGAAGTGCTACAACCGCTTTCTGGAACATTAACAGCTGTCCAGGTAGCTGCTCACTCGTGATATAAGTAGTAGCCTTTGTGCCGTATGTGGTGTGCAAATATCCTGCAGCTTTGACCCCTTTTGCAGTGATACTCTCTCTCGTAGTATCTGCCTGTAGGAGAAATACCCAACCCGGTGGGCTAGCAGCTGGACTCCGTGTGCACAAATATATAAAAGAATCAAGTTTAAAATATCACTCAAGCTCACAAGAACGGTGAGCAAACATCCCAAAACCACATGGGGGGACCTAGTGAATGACCTGCAGAGAGATGGGACCAACGTAACAAAGGCTACCATCAGTAACACACTGCGCCGCTAGGGACTCAGATCCTGTAGTTGCAGACATGTCCCCCTGCTTAAGCCAGTACATGTCCGGGCCCATCTGAAGTATGCTAGAGAGCATTTGGATGATCCAGAAGCGGATTGGGAGAATGTCATATGGTCAGATGAAACCAAAGTAGAACTGTTTGGTAGAAACACAACTCGTCGTGTTTGGAGGAGAGAGAATGCTGAGTTGCAACCAAAGAACACCATACCTACTGTGAAGCATGGGGGTGGCAACATCATGCTTTGGGGCTGTTTCTCTGCAAAGGGAACAGGACGACTGATCTGTGTACATGAAAGAATGAATGGGGCCATGTATCGTGAGATTTTGAGTGCAAACCTCCTTCCATCAGCAAGGGCATTGAAGATGAAACGTGGCTGGGTCTTTTAGCATGACAATGATCCCAAACACACCGCCCGGGCAATGAAGGAGTGGCTTCGTAAGAAGCATTTCAAGGTCCTGGAGTGGCTTAGCCAGTCTCCAGATCTCAACCCCATAGAAAACCTTTGGAGGGAGTTGAAAGTCCGTGTTGCCCAGCGACAGCCCCAAAACATCACTGCTCTAGAGGAGATCTGCATGCAGGAATAGGCTAACATACCAGCAACAGTGTGTGACAACCTTGTGAAGACTTACAGAAAACGTTTGACCTCTGTCATTGCCAACAAAGGATATATAACAAAGTATTGATATGACATTTTGATATTGACCAAATACTTATTTTCCACCATAGTTTGCAAATACATTCTTTCCAAATCAGACAATGTGATTGTCTGGATTTGTTTCCACATTGTGTCTCTCATAGGTGAGGTATACCTGTGATGAAAATTACAGGCCTCTCTCATCTTCTTAAGTGGGAGAACTTGCACAATTGGTGGCTGACTAAATACTTTTTTGCCCCACTGTATGTGCAGCCACCAATCAGAAGCTACTGAGCCTATCTAGATATGCTTTTCAGGAAAGAATATCAAGAGAATGAAGCAAATTAGATAATAGAAGTAAATCAGAAAGTTGTTTAACATGGTATACTCTATCTGAATCATGAAAGAAAAAATTAAGTTTTAATGTCCCTTTAAGTGAATATTTCCAAATGTTACCACAGCTGTTTTTACTTTAACAAATCTAGGCCTGGGTTGGGAGGCCTTAGTTTTTGAGGACTGCAAGGATCACAGTTAAAACTGAATTACATCAGAAGCCATGTAGTTTTACTTTGTTTGTAATTTGGTTAACAAACAAATTTACCATGTTCGCCTCTTCATAAACAGTATGTCATTTTTTAATTTGAATGAACAAAGTAATTTTTTATTCCGATATTGAGTAAGTCATTCTTGGTTATTTTCCTAATGTTGCTGTCAAATCTTCCTGGAGTTTTTTGACCCATAGGGCTCTCCGTCACAGCACTGTGCTGTTAGATTCATTGCTCTATTTACAGAACAGTGGGATACTATACTGACAACTTACGGCCTAATGATATAAAGCTCTCTGCTCACAAGATTCTAAAATGGCAGATTTTGCTAGACTTCCCCAAGGGGAGTTCCTTGTAATTCTAGATGGGAAGGAGGGGCAAGCCCAATGCAATATAGCAAAGATATAAAGAGAGGTGAAAAGACCCACTCTTTAAGACAGACTACATATACAGTATAGCACTCAAGGGGTTAATGAGGTGTAACAGTTAATGGATTGAGTAAAGAAACTGTTGATAACTTGCAGCTGTGTAGCTGAATAGAATAAGGGGAAAGTGGTAACAACGCTTATGTATAAGGGTTAAACTAAATTAAAATACATCTTTATTAAGTCAAAAAACACACACAGACCTTACTATTTCATCTCCACATTAAAACAATAACAAAGGCCGGGGATCTCCTCAGTGTCTATATGCTTATGGCAGCAAAGTTGTCAATAGCTAGATTATGGAAGCAGAAGCTCTCTCCAGCGTGCAGCGAAGTCACAAAGATAATGTCATATCTTGAGATTATGGAGCTCCCGATATTTACTCAGAACAACAAAGCCCCACTACACTCACAAATTTGGGACCAATGGAAGTCTCTTAGACAATAACCTGCTGGGTACATCCCCTAGACTCCCTCCCACCTTACCAGTCCCATATAAGGCAATGAAGTGTATCACCCTAGCCTCTTCCTAGCCTCTTCCATTCCCTTCCCTCCCTCCTCTTTTTTTTTTTTCCCTCACCTTCCCCTCCTCCCCTCCTAGGTCTATGATATCTGACCAGTACATCTAGCTTTCTAAATTTATCTACTCCTCCATTTCCAGTTGGATATGTTTTTGCCCATGTTTCTCGCCATTGATAATTTCTTTTTTACAATGTATAACAATAACACACATATTTTCTTCACAACTTACAAAAATGGACTGTATACTTAATAACTGTTTTCTGAACCTTAATTTCAATACCCTTTGTTTTCATTTGTGTTGTAAGGTTCATTCTGTAAGACAAAAATGTCATTTTACTTTTCATTTTGTATTCTGTACGCCTATTTGTACTCAGGTCCATCTTTCAATAAAAATTACATTTAAAAAAACAAAAACAAACACACAATTAAAATAGGAAATGTGAATATTAAAATCACTCTTAGGTACCTTTAGGGAAAATAGCAAAATCAGTGAACAAGCCAAAAGATCAGATAGCAATATGTTACACATATAAAGTGTTAAAGGGACAGTCAAGTATAAATTAAACTTTCATTATTCAGATAGGACTTTTAATTTTAATTGACTTTCCAATTTACTTTTATCATCAAATTTGCTTTTTTCTCTTGGTATTCTTAGTTTAAACTAAACATAGGTAGGCTCATATGCTAATTTCTAAGCCTTTGAGGGCTGCCTCTTATCACATGCTTTTTAAATCTCTTTTCAACACAAAGAGACATAAAGTACACGTGGGCCATATAGATAACACTGTGTTCAGGCACAGAAAGTTATTTAAGATCTAGCACAAAACAATGCTAAATGCAAGACAATAGATAATAAACAGTCACAGTCATGTGATCAGGGGGCTGGAAGAAGGTTCCTAGATACAAGGTAATCACAAATGTAAAAAGTACATTAATATAACTGTGTTGGTTTTGCAAAACTGGGGAATGAGAAATAAAGGGATTATCTATCTTTTAAAACAATAACAATTCTATGATTGACTATCCCTTTAACTCAGGAGCAGCTTTGATATTATGTAGCCAAATACTGTGAGACTCCTATTAGGTAGTTTATCAATAACAGTTTGAATATAAATTTTGAAAAAGCCGTTCAGTCGAACCATGTTAGGGACGTAAGAGCACTGGTGAGGAGTCCTAGGAGCTCCTGTGTTTTAGTTTGCCTTAGGTTACCTTAATATATTGTGATCTACAGTTACCGTTACAGTTACCGATATGATTGACCTTATATAGCCTGCACTAAAAACTACCGTGAACATTTGCTGCACTATAGCCACTGTGTAGACTCGTTATTTAACTGGCTTTGATATCCGCCATATCTTATAGCAGTTAAACTTCACGCTGCATTATTCTTGCCCCAGCAGTATTATGCCACAATGAATCAGAATCTTACAATGGTTTAGTATGCAACAGTCAGTTTTGAAGGGACAGACTACACCAGAATTTGTATTGTTTTAAAAGGTAGATAATCCCTTTATTACCCATTTCCCAGTTTTGCATGACCAACACAGTTATAATAATATACTTTTAACCTCTGTGATTATCTTGTATCTAAGCCTCTGCAAACTGCCCCTTTTTTTAGTTCTTTTGACAGACTTGCAGTCTGTCAGTGTTATCAGTGTTATCTATATGAAATATGTGAACTAACACCCTCTAGTGGTGAAAAACTGTTAAAATGCAATCTGAAAGAGGTGGGCTTCAAGGTCTAAGAAATTAGCATATGGACCTCCTAGGTTAAGCTTTCAACTAAGAATACCAAGAGAACAAAGCAAAATTGGTGATAAAAGTAAATTGGAAAATTGTTTAAAATTACATGCTCTATCTGAATCATGAAAGTTTATTTTGGCCTAGACTGTCTCTTTAAGATTGCCATCCTTATCTATTTGACATTTCAATATACCCCTTCAAGTTATGCTTATATCTAAGTGACCAACTGCCCAAAGTTCAGATGCATATTGTCTGACATACTTAACAGGCAATACCAGCCAAAATACAGGGTGGCACACGTGTATACATATCGAGGGGGCATTTATATTCAAACTGTTATTGATAAACTACCTAATAGGAGTCTCACAGTATTTGGCTACATAATATCAAAGCTGCTCTTGAGTTAACCCTTTATATGTGTAACATATTGCTATCTGGTCTTTTACCTTGCTCACTGATTTTGCTATTTTCACTAAAGGTACCAAAGAGTGATTTTAATATTCACTTTTCCTATTTTAATTGTGTGGTTTTTTTACTTAATAAAGATATATTTTAATTTAGTTAAACCCTTATACATAAGTGTTGTTACCGATTTTCCCCTTATCCTATTCAGCTACACAGCTGCAAGTTATCAAAAGTTTCTTTACTCAGTCTATGAACTGTTACACCTCATTAACCCCTTGAGTGATGTATATGTCGTCTGTCTTAAAGAGTGGGTCTCTTCACCTGTCTTTATATCTTTGCAAATTGTAACCACTACATAGCACCTACATCCCTATTATAGATCTTTTATTGTAAACTATATCCAAAGGGATTATAAAGGGTTATTTATAATACAAAGTAGTGCCATTGGTTTCTCTCTATTTTTTGAAGCAATGCAATATAGCTCTGCAAGTTTATCATCACCTCTTTAATTTAAGTTAGCAAATTTGCATTAGAAAATTGTTATATTTAAAAAAATTGCACTCATTTGTGTAACCTTATTTAAACATATTATATACTCCCCTGAATTCTTTATCTCATTTTAAAGAAATTGTTTACAAATACAGTGCTCCTAGCATCAATGACCAATATCCTTAAAAGGGAGTTTCGACTAGAGCAGGAATTGGGAACCATGGCCCTTCAGATGTTTCCGAACCACATTTCTCATGATGCTCAACTGGACTTCAGAGTGCCTAAGCATTATGGGTAATGTAGTTCTGAAACGTCAGGAGTGCCAACGTTCCCCATCCCTGGTCTAGAGCATTACATTTTTTAACTATGTGTTTAACTTCTTTGCAAGAGTTAAACACATAGGGCTAGATTAAAAGTGGCACACTATTTAGCTCTTTTGCTTGAGCGTTAACACCACCAGAAGTAATCTTTTTGCATGCAAGTTATTGTGTGTATTACAAATTGAAAATTAACGTTTCATGTGCTAATGAAACCTGACGCGCTCTAACCAAAGGACTTTAGATAATGCGACTGCACAAACATATCCCACCCATAGACTACAAAGGAGAGCTCAGAAAAAAAAAAACGTATCGCTCAGGCACTAACTTAACAGTAGTTGTTTATATTTTATTTGAATGTTCTTCACATACAGAAAAAAAATAGTTTGATTTTAAATAGATATTATATATATATATATATATATATATATATAAAATTATATGTACAGTATATACCTATATATCTATTACTATAGATATATAGGTATATTTTACATTAACATTATCAGATTTATATAGAAACATATATTTAATAATAAACCCAACAGGAGTACACTAAGAGGCCAATTTATGAAAGGTCTTGTGGACCTGATCCGACAGTGCGGATCAGGTCCGCAAGACCTCGCTGAATGCGTAGAGCAATACACTCTCCGTATTCATCATTGCACCAGCAGCTCACAAGAGCTAAACACCCTTAATCTTACACTTATTAACCCCTAATCCGCCGCCCCCGACATCACCGCCACTGGCTTTATATTATTAACCCCTAATCTGCTGCTCCGGACACCACCGCCACCTACATTATACTTATGAACCCCTAATCTGCTGCCCCCAACATTGCCAAACCCTACATTATATTTATTAACCCCTAATCTGTCCCCCCAATGTCCCCGACACCTACCTACAATTATTAACCCCTAATCTGCTGCCCCCAACGTCTCTGCCCCCTAAATCTAAGTCTAACCCTATCCCTAACACCCCCTAACTTAAATATAATATAAATACATGTAAATAAATATTCCTATCATTAAATAAATGATTCCTTTTTTAAACTACTTACCTATAAAATAAACCCTAAACTAGCTACAATATAACTAATAGTTACATTGTAGCTAGTTTAGGATTTATTTTTATTTTACAGGCAACTTTATTTTAACTAGGTACAATAGTTATTAAATAGTTATTAACTATTTAATAACTTCCTAGCTAAAATAAAGACAAATATACCTGTAAAATAAAACCTAACCTAAGATACAATTACACCTAACACTATAATTAAATAAATTACCTAAATTAAGATTGGATCAGCCAATAGGATTTTTTCTACCTTAATTCCGATTGGCTGATAGAATTCGAATGAAGAGGATGCTCCGCGTTGGATGTCTTGAAGATGGACCACTCCGCGCCGGATGGATGAAGATAGAAGATGCTGTCTGGATGAAGACTTCTGCCCATCTGGAGGACCGATGAAGACTTCGGACCGTCTGGAGGACCACTTCTGCCCGGGTGAAGATGTCTCAAGGAACGGGGATCTTCAAGGGGGTAGTGTTAGGTTTTATTAAGGGGGGATTGGGTGGGTTTTAGAGTAGGTTTGGGTGTGTGGTTGGTGGGTTGTAATGTTGGGGGGGTATTGTATTTTGTTTTACAGGTAAAAGAGCTGATTACTTTGGGGCAATTTGTAATTTAGTGTAGGGTAGGGATTTTTTTTATTTTGGGGGACTTTTTTATTTTATTAGGGGGATTAGATTAGGTGAAATTAGTTTAAACACATTGTAATTATTTTATTATTTTCTGTAATTTAGTGTTTGTTTGTTTTTAGTAATTTTGTTTATTTAATTAATTGTAGTTAATTTAGGTAATTTATTTAATTATAGTGTAGTGTTAGGTGTAATTGTAGCTTAGGTTAGGTTTTATTTAACAGGTAAATTTGTATTTATTTTAACTAGGAAGTTATTAAATAGTTACTAACTATTTAATAACTATTGTACCTAGTTAAAATAAATACAAACTTGCCTGTAAAATAAAAATAAACCCTAAGCTAGCTACAATGTAACTATTAGTTATATTGTAGCTAGCTTAGGGTTTATTTTATAGATAAGTATTTAGTTTAAAAAAGGAATAATTTATTTAATGATAGGAATATTTATTTAGATTATGTATTTAAATTATATTTAAATTAGGGGGTGTTAGGGTTAGACTTAGATTTAGGGGTTATTAACTTTATTATAGTGGCGGCGAAGTTGGGGGCGGCAGATTAAAGGGTTAATAATTGTAGGTAGGTGTCGGCGATGTTAGGGATATAGGGCGGTTTAGGGGTTAATATATTTATTAAAGTGGCGGCGATGTCCGGTCGGCAGATTAGGGGTAAAAAATGTATTTAAGTGTTTGCGATGTGGGGGGGGGGGGGGCTCGGCTTAGGGGTTAATAGGTAGTTTATGGGTGTTAGTGTACTTTTTAGCACTTTAGTTAAGAGTTTTTTGTTACGGCATTAGCCCATAAAACTCTTAACTACTGAATCTTAACTACTTGACAGGAGAGGCTGTACCGCTCACTTTTTCCAAGACTCGTAATACCGGCGTTAGGCAAATCCCATTGAAAAGATAGGATACACATTTTACGTAAGTGGGTTTGCGGTATGCTCGAGTCGCGGAAAAAAGTGAGCGGTACACCTGTACCTGCAAGACTCGTAATACCAGCGGGCGTTAAAAAGCAGCGTTGGGACCTCTCAACGCTGCTTTTTAAGGCTAACGCAAGACTTGTAATCTAGACGATAGAATTTGACAGTAGATAAGAAGCAAAAAGGCCCATCAAGTCTACCCATATTACATCATATGTTACTTTTTTCTTTGGATAGCCTTATGCTTGTCCCAGGCATTTTTGAATTCTTTTACAATCTTTGTGTTTACCACCTCAGATGGACGTTCATTCCATGAATCCACCACTCTTTCTGTAAAAAATGCTTCCTCAAATTTCTCCTGAATCTGCTACCCTCTAACTTTAGATTGTGACCCTTTGTTTTGGCATTTATTTTTTTGTGGAAAATGCTTTCAGCTTCTACTTTATTAATTCTTTATATATTTGAAGGTTTTTATAATTGCACATCTTTACCTTCTATCCTCTAAACTATACATATTTAGATCATAGAGTCTTTCTTTGTACGTTTTATATTTTAGACCATGTACCATGTTAGTAGCCCTCTTTTGAACAGCTTCTAATTTATTTATATCTTTCTGAAGATATGGTCTCCAGAACTGTACACAGTATTCCAGATTTGGCTAATGATCTGTAAAGTTGCATAAGAACCTTGCTATTTCTGCTACTAATACCTCTCCCAATACAACCAAATATTTGACTGGCCTTACTGGCTGCACTACTGCATTTTGTACCAAATTTTAAATCATCTGAAATAATAGTTCCCAAGTCCCTTTCTCTTTAGTTACAGTCAGTAATGTACCATTGAGACTATAATTGGACTTTGGATTTTTTGGATCCTATATGCATAATTTTGCTCTTGGTAATATTAAATTTCAAACCCCAATTATTTGACCAGTCCTCTAGTTTTTTAATATCACTGTTCATTTGATCAACCCCTCCTGGAACATCAATTATGTTACAAATGTTAGTATCATCAACAAACAAGCAAACTTTCCCCTTAAGCCCACTTCCAATATCACTTATAAACATGTTAAACAAAACAGACCCAAGAACTGACCCTTGGGAACACCACTAGTAACTGATGCCTCATTTGAATGTACTCCATTAATTGAAACCCTCTGTCCTCTATCTTTAAGCAAGCATTCAACCCACTTAACAATTTGATCATCTACTCCAAGGCAATACATTTTGTGAATGAGTTTGTTGTGTGGGACGGTGTCAAATTCTTTGCTAGAGTCTAGATATGCAACATCTGTGGCTCCTCCCTGGTCTATTAATTTAGTTAAATGGTCAAAGAAATCAATTATATTAGTCTGACATGATCTTCCAGCAGTGAAACCATGCTGTCCTTTGTCTTCTAAGTTGTTTGTCTGAAGTAAAGACACAAGTCTTTCCTTTAAAAGAGTTTCATTAATGTCCCTGCATTGAGGTCAAACTGACTGACCTATAGTTAGCAGAATCTTCCCTACTACCCTTTTTATGAAGAGGGACTACATTAGCAATTTTCCAGTCTTTTGGAACAGCTCCTGTTAGAAGTGACTGTATAAGTGAAATATATATATATATATATATATATATATAAATTTTTTACAGTAACCATAATAATTATTGATATTTTATTAAATATTTTATATATTTAATGTTTCGATAATGTGCATTAAGATAACTATTTCTTAAAGCGCAATAACCTTACACCATGTTAGACTTAAAGTGTGAAACCCAAATCGCGTTACACATATTTCACATTTCAATGTGTTTCACATAGAAAAAAAGTCATTTTTATTATTAAATATATATTTCTATATATGAATATATTTAATAATAAAAATAAAAAAATTCCTGTATGTGAAGAACATTGGAATGTTAAATATTTACAGTAAATACACAGTAAAACACATTCTTAAATATTATTATTAAATTATTTTTAGACACATATATATATTATAGCTATTTGGAGTCAAATACATGACAGTATGCCATATACTATTGAACCCATAGAAAAAATTTGTTAATATTTATATGAATCATTTTTATCATTTTTGTTTTGCATTTTTATATCCCTGAACCTTTAAAATGACATTAAACACCTCTTTATTTTGTGCAAAAATTGTGATTATCCCACACTCACTAGAGAGGCCAAAATGCAAATTCTGTAACCTACAAATACTGCAATCAAATAGCTGGTTTAGGCAATGTGCACAATTTTGGTAACCTAGGTTACAGATTTTGATTTTTTGGCTCCTCTCAGGAGCATAGGACAAAACACATTTTTTTACACAAAAGCAAGAATTATTTAATGTGTCCTTAATTTACATTTTTTTAGATCAGCTTCAGATTGAGCATAATTAACCTGTTGCAATGCCAGTGCCAGGTTTACACATAACAATCTCTTGTTATTTTCATCTGAACATTTTCTAAATTGTTTTCACTGTATGTAGATTTTATATACTGTCTCAGATTAATGTTGGGATAGATACTTTGTATAGGAGTACTTTGCAGCACTAAATTGTTTTCTTACAGTTGCATTCCAAACTGTGACAACTGCTTTTAGAAGTGACTGCGATGCTGATTCAGTAAACATCTGGAGATGCTCTCTCTATAGATCTCTCCTCTTCTGGTTTCAGCTGGGGTATATATTTCCCTTGCAAATGAAGTTGTGTCCACTTAGCATTCAGAGCACTAATCATAGTCTGTCAGCCTCAACCCCCATCATATTCAGTCTCTCCCATATTCTTCCCATGTAATCTAGCAATTAGTGAAGAGGTGTGAATGTGTGTCATGTTCTGTACGCACAAGCAAATACATGGAGCCGTTTAATGCATAATCATCTCTAAAGAAACATTCAGGTGTTATATTCCTAGATTGTATATTGTTACAAACAATGTCTGTCATTAACAAAATAGATTTGCTACAACAGTATCATGGCTAAAATTACATCAGTTGTGATGTATTCATAAACCACATAGGAGAACATTTGAGGGATTTAAATATTGTTGTAGGCAATACAGAGAAAACCAAATGGCAATCGAAGGAAAATGTTAAAATATTTTTTAAATGAATAAATAAACTTTAACCCTTAGTGGGGGAATGCTAAAGCTATTTTGGAACCATGGGACACCACCAACTCTGTGCTAACCTACCCTGATTGTGCCTACTGGCCTCCCAGACTTAGTCCACAGCTTCCTGATTCCTGCATGCAGCTCTGCAAGGTAAGTGTTTGCACCACCAACATTTAATTTCTGGAACTGCAAATCAAACTTGGGGAGGGTTTACTATTGGGGTGTCTTTAATTTGCTTCTATGTATTTATGCTGTTCTTATTTAAAGCTCTCTTTTACCATTACCTCTTTTCTTATCCTGGTAGAGCAAAATATATGAATAAAGGACTAAATTGCAATGTTATGGCTGCATCAATGACTAGGAATACCTAGCATTTCACAGTACCCCCTAGAAACATCACTGGTTCTAAACCTAATTATAATATAGTAAAGTAATGTTGCCGCACATGTGGTTTTCAACTGGCAATATAGTGGGTGTCACTAATGTTATATTTAGCCAGAATATTTACTTAAAGAGACTG
Organism: Bombina bombina; assembly: GCF_027579735.1. Taxonomy (NCBI): domain Eukaryota; kingdom Metazoa; phylum Chordata; class Amphibia; order Anura; family Bombinatoridae; genus Bombina; species Bombina bombina. Next base: position 224,917,625 of record NC_069501.1, read on the forward strand.
TCTACACTGCAGTTAAGCTTAAAGGGACAGTTTACTCAACAATTTTCTCCCCTTTAATTTGTTCCCAATGATCCACTTTACCTGCTGGAGTTTATTAAATTGTTTACAAGCATTTCCATTACCCTTATATTGGAATTTGAAATAGTTTATTTAGCCTGTGGTATCCCCACCCATCCTGAAAGTTTTTGGCCTCAAGGCCAAGCTATAGATAAGTTGTGTAAACACAGCCAGCAAAATAAATTACACTCCCAGTGGGTTATAGAAGAGATAAGGAAATAACATGTTAATTTTCCATTGTTCTCTACAAGTATTGGTGACTGGTTATGGACAGATATAAGATAAAGAAGCAGGTATATTTACACAATGTGATAAAGTAATGAGATCTGATTATACCTACAAACTCAACCCATTTTATTAGGTTGTGGCTTCAAAACACAAAATCAGTTAATTCATATACACAAATAAGCCTTAAAAAAACAAATCTCATACATTTTATACTCTGCAGTTGGTAAAAGTTGATAAAAGTTGGCTTTATTCCCTGCTATAATGCATGCTCCCTCATCCCGTGCCACATACTGCAGGACCTACGGCAAATTACATTTTTATTATTTGACCATTAGGAAATGGCTGTCTGACTCCACCCCCATGATTCTTCTTCCCTCTTGTAATTGTTTTGTGTTTCTTGTTATGCTGGTTCTCAGTAGTGTGCATGACATCAAAGCGCTGTGCGTGTGACGTTGTGCATGCTCAGTTAGTCAGGGAATTTGAGTATAGGATCGTGGAGGATTATAATAAATGTAAACAATTTGGGTCATCATCACTGCATGTTTTTTATAGCACAGTGATAATGGTTCATTGGGAATTTAAAATAAACAATTGGAAAAAAAAGTTAGTGTAATGTTTATGGTTTGTGGGTACTGGGTAACGGGGCAGGGTGCGTGCTGGTTGCGGTGCTTATAAACAACCTGCTTACAGTATGAGCAGTGAATTGGTGCAGCTGAGAACTTTGTGTGGGCAAGTATTCTTAGCACCAATACACTGATAATACTGTAAGCAAGTTGTTTATAAGCACCGCACCCAGCACGTACCCTGCCTCCTTACCCAGTACCCACAAACTATCAACATTACACTCACTTCTTTGCCAATAGTTTATTTTAAATCCTAAATGAACCATAATCAATGCGCTATAAAAAAAAAAGACGCAGCGATGATGCCCCAAATTGCTTACATTTATTATAATGCTCTATTGCATGGGCTATTCTGCCATTCTGCAATCGCAACACTTCCAGGTTTTCTAGGACAGTGATGTTTAAAATCACAAGGAGCGTATGCATGAAACACAGTGAAAGCAGGTATTAAATCTTTACAGTTAAGCTTAACTACAGTGTAGACCAGAAATCCTCAAACTTTGCCCTCCAGAGGTTTTGGAAATACATTTCCCATGATGCTCAGCCAGTTACCTTGGAATTTTTCACAAAAAATATTAGTCTCTTTAAAGGAAATATTTTTTAGTGAAAAATTCCAAGTTAACTTTCATTCCCCCCCCCACCCTTTATCATGTCACAGCCATTAGCCAAACACAAATGCGTATACACATACATTATATTGTAAACACTGTTCCCTGTAACGTGTGAGACAAAGCAGGTACACAATGATTTGTGTAGGCCCACGCACAGATAAAGGCAGGCCGCACGTGTCAGGTGGCAATGTGGAAGTCAGAGCACACAGCATGGGAAGTTTTGGAAATTGCGGTGAACAGGAGTTTTGAGTAAATGGTACCAACAATGAAATAATTTCTTGTGTGCGTGTTCCAAATTACAGTGTCATGTTCTGACTCTGAGACCATTTTGCAGACCAGCACAGTTAACCAGCATAGAAATCCATCCTCTGGGAGTTTCCTCCTACAAGCAGTATGTTACCGGTCTTGTACTACATAGATCACACATTACCAACCCTTTACACTCTAAAACTATTTATTCACTGCCTTGCTTTATGCTGTCTAATGTATTTTACCCCAAAGGACGCACAACTGGACTAAACACCTTACACAGTCAATTCCTATCCATAGGATGCACTATAGGTGAATAATGCTGATGAGAGAGTCTCACTGATTTTTTGGTATTCGTTACGATCATACAGTTCTGGCACTTTAAGAACAGTGGGTGCTAGTCATATCCAAACTTTCAGCACAATTAAACAGTCTCTGCAATTTGACTTTCAATGTAAGTAATGATAAGAAGTGTTTACACTAGACTCTTATGAGACTTTTACTGTTTGTTTTTTCTTTGTTTGAGTGTAGCCATGTAATATTATGATATATATACTGTATATATATATTCTATATAAAATTGCGGCCCGGTCACTAGGTCAAGTAAAATCATTCTGCTCAGAGCAGTATCAGATCCGCACAGCTGTAAAAATAAATAAATTAGAGGGTACATTAAGTGTGAACTTTTGTACATACTCAGAAGGAGTTGGTGCCTCGGAAAGTGTGCATATAAAGAGATTGTGCCATTTTGACAATGGAAGTAAATTAGAAAGCTGTTTAAAATGTGAAAAAACATAAACCTGCTAGCATCTTCCTTAATTTCATACTGATAAATAAATAGCTTAATAAATAAAAGGTATTTTATGCTATATTATGGGAACCTTATATGTTGTTTTTTATTTTGCTTTTCAAAGCCACAGACTATTTTTATTTAACATGCCATTACTTATTAGTAATTTCAAATACTATAGATTACAATGTTATTGCTGAACTTTTACTATAAGTTTTTTTGTTAACTGGTGATTATTTTCAGCAACCTGCAGGTGTTCCCCAGTGCACATCACCTTTGAGAGTTTGTGCCTGCAGCATCCACTTGTTATTGTGAAATAATCCCCCATAACCAGTGCCACTAAACAGCAAGAAATTCTTGTTATATATTTCTAGCCCCCAAGCACACTAACCATCTTGATTCTCTAAGATGGTACAAACCATGAATAAAACAGCTGCTAGTTTCAGCAAAGTAATTCTCAAATGGTCACAGTATGCAAAGAAATTTTGGTGAACTAGAAAATCTCACTTTTTAAATAGAGTTGTTGCTGGGTAAAAATGATCACATGTTCAAGATTACTTGGAAGAAAGTTTATACTGGGCAGCAACATCTTTAACATGACATGTCCTTATTGAAAGTGTAGGGCTGAATTTTAGCCAGTAGGACCTTAGGAGGAGTTAATGTGTGCCTGGGGTTAGGTTGGCAACATTATTGCCGAGCTAAGGGAGGGGCTCTTTATTGACAGTTAAAAGAGGTCTCCAGGAGTTTTAGGCCCTCTCTCTGCTGATGGATGACACAGAGCTTCTCCCTCCCACCCACCTTGTTTTTCCGGCAATTAGATAGAATGTTATTAGTTTGTTTAGTTACCCTGGCTCCGGACAGGGTTAGTCGACCCACGGTTTTGGGTTAGTCCAGGGACTGTAATTATAATCAACTCCCCTTGGTAGCAGCTTTATAATCGCCTGGCCGGAACAGGGCCCCCCTTTGGATTGGAACGGTGTTACACCCCAAGGTAGGTGGGTGGTCTTGGCCCAGGCTGCAGGCAGAAAGCGAGGAGGAGTGACGGCCATTGTGGGGGAGCGACGTTCACAGGCTCGCACCTGAGGAAAGCTCCTCCTGGTTTGTGGAGGGCCAAAAAGCTCAAGTACAAACCTTCTGTCTGGTACTGCGTTGTAGCCAGGCTCCGCCTTGTGTCAGTTTGCCTTGGCCTGCTATCCGTTACATATGAGTTAGGTAGGACTTCATTGCCGCCCCTTGGTATTTTATATTCTTATCTTTATATTTATATTTACATGTAAACATGTTAATTTTTTAAAACGTTTCAAGTATATGAAAAATGCCTTGATATTTAAAAAAAAAAATTATTTTAAGAGGAGTGCCTTGTTAATACATGACCTACACGGTCTTACCTCCACTTGTTGTATTGTCATTATTTATTTAGGTTAAGTTATTGACGACAATGTCAATTTCTCATATCCTTTGAAATACTTTGTATCAGTTCTGAACATAATATCTCCTCTGTATGCTCATATCAGCTTGTGGCTTAAAGTATACAGCACAATTTCAAATCACAGCTTTTAGGGACCTGTTCCTTCTATAGCCACTCATCATAAGCAGCAACACATCAAGGAAGCCATATAACACCCCGTGATCAGGTACACCTTCTAGGACGCTGCATCCTCACAGATAGCCTTGTATATTTATTGAGATTGTTCTCAAGAGTGTAACCAAACAAAACACTGATTTCATCCTTCACACATCAGTGCCAGATTTACACATACATGCCAACGTATGTTTTACCACACACAATGCATGTGTACTTAGGGGCCTCATCAGGGCATAATTTGGTTACATGTAACTCCTCTTTTTATAGCACCTGTAATTCATCAGGTGAATTAAGTTCTTTCATTTAAGATAAACTCTACCACCTTACAATTTTTTTAAGTTCTGCCCCTTTCATACTCAACAATTAGTAATCTTATACACATTAAACATCATTCCTAGTATTTATGTATGGAAACCTATTCCCTATATTGCGTTCACTTTATACTAATACCAATTTTAACCCTTTACTAAAAGGAAATGATATATTAAAGATACACACATCTACTTCAACCATTCCTCTTTTTATATCTTATCTTATTTCATGAAAAGCAAGCAAACTCAAATTTGTCATTTAGACCATTTGGGATTCTATTTTTTAGCTTAAAAAATACATTTAGCCTTCTTTTGTAATAGTATTTTATTGTTATCCCCCCCTATTCCAAAGAAAAAAATTTTGTAAGGCGGTAGAGTCTACCTTAGATGAAAGAACTTACTTTCCAAAAATCCTTCCTTGAAAACAACGCACCTTCCAAATTTTACGTTCCAAGGTTAAACAGTTTGAGCTGGGCATTGAGTCAGTCAGGTCTTTTTATATATATATATATATATATATATATATATATATATATATATATATAATCCAAGGTATGAAGAAAGCACTAATTGGTCTTCAGTCAACAGTGACATTTTTTTATTAAAGTGTGACGTTTTGGAGTAAACAAGCCCCTTCCTCTGACAAGCAAACAATGTGTGAAGAAAACTTTTAAAGACCTGATCATCTTGTGTATGCAATATAGTGTCAAAAAAACAAATGCAGTGATCCGTGGACTGCGTTCTGGGGACACCCCAATGAAAATAATTAATCATTATCTGAAAGTATGTGTTCGATTACAAGAAAACAGTCAGACAAACTCAGTGTAAACAAATGTAACTGAATCCAGCCGTCAAAGACGATACATGATAGGTAGAGTGAGACACGCCCATATGTGATGACACTAATGACAAAGAAACCCAGAGGGAACTGAGACAAGGCGCAAAATCACCATTGCCTAGGAACATTAAAAGGGCACTCTAGTGTAGACCCACAGAGTTGTCTTCATAACCCGCACCTAAAACTGCTCAAACCGACTCAAATCCATCTATCAAATCAACTACGGATGACATACTCTGGGTGTCATGGAAACAAATACAACACAAAAATGCACCCATCAAAAAGAAGGGGTGAGGACTCGCTCCGTGACCGTCATCCATCATATAGAATACGCCTATATCACTCAGCAGAAAAGAATTATCCGTAGTCATAGTGACTGCTAAGGAAACACATAAGTTCCAAACGATCTATGAACAGTAAAAAAGGTGGCATGGCTACAAAATATGTGTGTCATCTGTCATGTGGAACCCGTCTCGACCAATCACCATCCTAGTGTGTCAAATCCTCTAAATATATTGGCGGTGGTCATGGTTACATCAAAACAACATAATCTGAAAACCAAAACAAGCGTACAGCCATAAAAGGACTCATCGGACTGTAGCATAAACATCTTAATGATCAAAAAACGTGCAGAGACAGATACACCAATCCATAAGGGAAAAGGGAATAGACTTAAAACCAAAAGGGGAAGAGTTTCTCAATAGAATCACCAATTCCTAAAAAATATATATAATAAGAATGGAGTCCCCAGACACGCAGTCACCAGACCACTAAAGCATGTCTGTGAAAATGTATATGAAATTAATAAAAATAAAAATGTAGCTAAAACATAAAAAATAAACAAATTGATCAGACTGTTACAAGAAAAAATACAATGTCCGAGACTTGTATTACTTACAAATTGCTGGAACGGTGATGGGGTCCAATTTGGTCCCATCCCTAGCAAATTTATGGCGGAGTATGAGACACACAGCATGCCTGTATTCTCTAATGAAAATATCAAGCTTTACTGCCGTTACATCGACAATCTCTTTCTTATATGGGGAGATGATGAACAATCTCTTAACCAATGGGTCAATGACCTCAAGAACATTGACAGCACGATCAGATTTCAACATAACATCAATTCTGAAATGATTAATTTGCTTGATGTCAGGGTGTTTAAAGATGGCAGTAGATTGAGCACTACACTTTATAGAAAAAGTACAAACAGGAATTTCATCCTTCGGGCGGACAGCTGTCATCCACCCTCATTAATATGTAACATCCCAAAATCGCAATACCAGCAAGGGAGTGAGCAGATATAATACCAACCAAGTAAAGTGTACTCAACAACAAGAGGAGATGACCACAAGGTTCAATCAAAGAAGATACAAGTTGTCTCAACTCACTAAAAGCAAACAGAGTACATTTTTTTATTAGTGAAGCCACAAGCTCTGATGACCAGTAACGCCTCACCTTTGTTACAACCTACATGCCGGAAAAAAAATTGAATTGTTAGAGCTATCCGTGATGATTGGAAACTTATCCAATCAGACTCCACCTTACCATTCACCCATTGGGGGACACCCAGGGTGGCCTACAAGAGAGTACATAATCTGAGAGACCTGCTTGTGAAAACTGATATACTGCCAGAAGACAAGTCTCGGACATGGCTGAGAAAGAAAAAGGGCTGTTTCCGCTTCACTAGATGTGTTACATGCAATAGCATGCTAACTGGCCCCTCTTTCTAACACCTTGAAAATAAAAAGAAATACCAGATCAATACCTTCCTGAATTGCAAAACTATTCACATCATCTGCCTACTACATTGCCCTTGTGGCAAGTTTTATACTGGAAAAACCTGTGATGATGCTCATACCAGGATGGCAAATCACTGCTTCACTACACTATCTGCCAAGCTCTTGAAACAAAAAAAGCAGATTAACCAGTGGCACAGCACTTTCTGGAGGCAAAGCATTCCATCAAGTATCTGAGGTTTTGCATCATCGACCATGTCCCTCTCCTCCGCAGAGGAGGTAACAGAGAAAAGATCCTGCTACAAAGAGAAACCCAATGGATTTTTTAACTTGGCACCCTGTCACCCAAGGGACTGAATATCAATACATGGTGTAAATGTTACCTTTAAGCTATTCCACAATGAGAGTCCATGCACGATATGTTCCTGCTGCTACCCTATGAATATATCCATAGTAATTGGATATTACTTTGATGAGAATTTTCAATCTAACTCATGAGAGTCCTAATCTTAGTTATGAGAGCTGTGATCCATTTAGGTTCATTTTTGGCTAATCTGATTTCTATCTGATATTTGTTTCGCAAATGTGACTTGTGAGGTCCCCCTTTTTGCTTAATTTTTTTCTTAGGATAGTTGACTTATTATGTTGATGCTTGGCCACATATTGTATTTTTTCGTGTAACAGTCTGCTCAATTTGTTTATTTTTTATGTTTTTAATGTTTTAGCTACATTTTTATTTTTATTCTTATTTAATTTTCATATATATTTGCACAGAGATGCTTTAATAGTCTGGTGACTGCATGTCTGGGGACTCCATTCTTATGATATATATTTTTTAGGAATGTTTTAGCTACATTTTTATTTTTATTCCTATTTTTATTATTTTCATATATATTTGCACAGAGATGCTTTAATAGTCTGGTGACTGCATGTCTGGGGACTCCATTCTTATGATATATATTTTTTAGGAATTGGTGATTCCATTGAGAAACTCGTTCCCTTTTAGTTTTAAGTCTATTCCCTTTTCCTTTATGGATTGGTGTATCTGTCTTTGCAGGTTTTTTGATAATTAATATGTTTCTGCTACAGTCCGATGAGTCCTTTTATGGCCATACGCATGTTTTTGGTTTTCAGATTATGTTGTTTGGCGGTTACCATGACCACTGCCAATATATTTAGAGGCTTTGACACACTAGGATGGTGAATGGTCGAGACGGGTTCCACATGACAGATGACACACATGTGGTGTAGCCATGCCCCCCTTTTCCTGTTCATAGACCGTTTGGCACTTATTTGTTTCCTTAGCAGTCAATATGACTATGGGTAATTCTTTTCTGCTGAGTGATAGAGGCGTGTTACATATGATGGATGACGGTCACGGAGCAAGTCCACGCCCCTTCTTTTTGATTGGTGCATTTTTGTGTTGTATTTGTTTCCATGACACCCAGAGTATGTCATCCATAGTTAATTTGATCGAAGGTCTTGAGTCGGTTTGAGCAGCTTTAGGTGCGGGTTATGAAGATATCTCTGTGGGTTTACACTAGAGTACCCTTTTTTTGTTCCTTGGCGATGGTGATTTTGTGCCTTGTTTCAGTTCACTCTGGGTTTCTTTGTCATTAGTGTCATCACATATGAGCGTGTCTCAGTCTACCTATCATGTATCGTCTTTGAAGGTTAGATTCGGTTACATTTGTTTACACTGAGTTTGCCTGACTGTTTTCTTGTAATCGGACACATACTTTCAGATAATGGTTTCTTATTTTCACTGGGGTGTCCCCAGAACAATGTTCCCTCTAAGGTACACGGCAGCGCGGCCGCGCACCTTCCCTCTCTGTGTAGCGCAGGCAGTACATCAGGCTGTGCAAAACACAGGAGGAATATGAAACTATAAAGTGAATTTTTTTTCCAGCCCTGCTGGCCTCCTGGAAAACTGAGCAGCATTGTTAAAAGAAAAGGTCCCTCCTGTGTAGCACAAGTTGATCTGTTTCGTGTGCTACACTGACGGGGAAGGACCTGCTGACTGACAGCTGTGTGCATAAATCACACATGCTGTCAGAAACCAGGAGAGAACAAACACGGAGGGCACTTCCAGTGAAGCAAAGAATGTGAGAGGAAGAAGTGCAGCCCTCTTTCTCTGTACAGCAGACACTAGAAGCAGCCAGGAGTCTGGATATCTTACTCACCTGCAAAACGTTCACAGTTTATGACATATAAAAGTTTTAGGTTAATCAGTGTTGCTTAGCTATGTGTAAATATATATATATATATATATCTGTATATATAATTTATATATATATCTATGTGTATATAATATATATATGTATGATTACGCCGTGAGTGGCGAAACATGTCAGAAGCAGTTTTTTCACAAGTTTATGCCGGTGTTGTGAGACATGCCTTCCTTTGATCATGTACACATGGTTTATTTTTTAACCTAAATAAAGGAATTTTGGATTTTGGGAAAAGTCGTCTGCATTTTTGTTTTTGAATTGCTATATATATATATATATATATATATATATATATATATATATATATATATATATATATATATATATAGGTGTGTATATAATATATATTAGACATGTGTTTTTCCTTTTATTAAGAATCGAAATTCGGCCAAATTCGCCAAATTCGGAGATGCTAATGGATTCGAATTTCCAAATTACCCTAGCAATGAAACAAAACTAATTTGACTGGCCAGGGACTAATTACAATTCAGTATAAAAATTAGAAATGTGCGATTCATTTCGGATTTATTCGGAAATTCGGAAAATTCTGTAAATTTGGAGATTCGGATCGATTCGAATTTCCGAATTAAAATACTTCCGAATCTACTGAATGAATCCGAAATAGCTGCCGTATCTCCGAATAAATCCGAATTAGCTCGGTAAAATTCGGCATTCCCCAGAGGAAACAATGGGGCAGTTTCGGCTGAAAAAAAAACTAACACCTGCAAAAAAGCAGCGTTCAGCTCTTAACGCAGCCCCATTGTTTCCTATGGGGAAACACTAAGGCCTAGATTTGGAGTTCGGCGGTAGCCGTCAAAACCAGCGTTAGAGGCTCCTAACGCTGGTTTTGGCCGCCCGCTGGTATTTGGAGTCAGTGATTAAAGGGTCTAACGCTCACTTTACAGCCGCGACTTTTCCATACCGCAGATCCCCCTACGCCATTTGCGTAGCCTATATTTTCAATGGGATCTTTCTAACGCTGGTATTTAGAGTCGTTTCTGAAGTGAGCGTTAGAGCTCTAACGACAAGATTCCAGCCGCCTGAAAATAGCAGGAGTTAAGAGCTTTCTGGCTAACGCCGGTTCATAAAGCTCTTAACTACTGTACCCTAAAGTACACTAACACCCATAAACTACCTATGTACCCCTAAACCGAGGTCCCCCCACACCGCCGCCACTCGATTAAAATTTTTAACCCCTAATCTGCCGACCGCCACCTACGTTATATTTATGTACCCCTAATCTGCTGCCCCTAACCCCGCCGACCCCTGTATTACATTTATTAAACCCTAACTTGCCCCCCACAACGTCGCCGCCAGCTACTTAAAATAATTAACCCCTAATCTTCCGACCGCAAATCGCCGCCACCTACGTTATCCCTATGTACCCCTAATCTGCTGCCCCTAACATCGCCGACCCCTATATTATATTTATTAACCCCTAATCTGCCTCCCTCAACGTCGCCGACACCTGCCTACACTTATTAACCCCTAATCTGCCGAGCGGACCTGAGCGCTACTATAATAAAGTTATTAACCCCTAATCCGCCTCACTAACCCTATCATAAATAGTATTAACCCCTAATCTGCCCTCCCTAACATCGCCGACACCTAACTTCAATTATTAACCCCTAATCTGCCGACCGGAGCTCACCGCTATTCTAATAAATGTATTAACCCCTAAAGCTAAGTCTAACCCTAACACTAACACCCCCCTAAGTTAAATATAATTTTTATCTAACGAAATAAATTAACTCTTATTAAATAACTTATTCCTATTTAAAGCTAAATACTTACCTGTAAAATAAATCCTAATATAGCTACAATATAAATTATAATTATATTATAGCTATTTTAGGATTAATATTTATTTTACAGGCAACTTTGTAATTATTTTAACCAGGTACAATAGCTATTAAATAGTTAAGAACTATTTAATAGTTACCTAGTTAAAATAATAACAAATTTACCTGTAAAATAAATCCTAACCTAAGTTATAATTAAACCTAACACTACCCTATCAATAAAATAATTAAATAAACTACCTACAATTACCTACAATTAACCTAACACTACACTATCAATAAATTAATTAAACACAATTCCTACAAATAAATACAATTAAATAAACTAGCTAAAGTACAAAAAATAAAAAAGAACTAAGTTACAGAAAATAAAAAAATATTTACAAACATAAGAAAAATATTACAACAATTTTAAACTAATTACACCTACTCTAAGCCCCCTAATAAAATAACAAAGCCCCCCAAAATAAAAAATTCCCTACCCTATTCTAAATTAAAAAAGTTACAAGCTCTTTTACCTTACCAGCCCTGAACAGGGCCCTTTGCGGGGCATGCCCCAAGAATTTCAGCTCTTTTGCCTGTAAAAAAAAACATACAATACCCCCCCCCCAACATTACAACCCACCACCCACATACCCCTAATCTAACCCAAACCCCCCTTAAATAAACCTAACACTAAGCCCCTGAAGATCTTCCTACCTTGTCTTCACCATCCAGGTATCACTGATCCGTCCTGTTCCGATCAGCCAATAGAATGCGAGCTCAATCTGATTGGCTGATTGGATTGGCCAATCGAATTGAACTAGATTCTGATTGGCTGATTCCATCAGCCAATCAGAAAATTCCTACCTTAATTCCGATTGGCTGATAGAATCCTATCAGCCAATCGGAATTCGAGGGACGCCATCTTGGATGACGTCCCTTAAAGGAACAGTCATTCGTCGTTCAGTCGTCGGTCCGGATGGATGTTCCGCGCTGGATGTCTTCAGGATCCTGCCGCTTCGCTCCGGATGGAAGAAGATCGAAGATGCCGCTTGGAGAAGATGTTTGCCGGTCCGGATGTCCTCTTCTTGCCGGATAGGAGGAAGACTTTGGAGCCTCTTCTGGACCGGATTATGGATCGCCAACCCCCGCTTGGGTTGGATGAAGATCTTGGAGCCAGGACGGATCGGTGATACCTGGATGGTGAAGACAAGGTAGGAAGATCTTCAGGGGCTTAGTGTTAGGTTTATTTAAGGGGGGTTTGGGTTAGATTAGGGGTATGTGGGTGGTGGGTTGTAATGTTGGGGGGGGGGGGTATTGTATGTTTTTTTTTACAGGCAAAAGAGCTGAAATTCTTGGGGCATGCCCCGCAAAGGGCCCTGTTCAGGGCTGGTAAGGTAAAAGAGCTTGTAACTTTTTTTAATTTAGAATAGGGTAGGGAATATTTTATTTTGGGGGGCTTTGTTATTTTATTAGGGGGCTTAGAGTAGGTGTAATTAGTTTAAAATTGTTGTAATATTTTTCTTATGTTTGTAAATATTTTTTTATTTTCTGTAACTTAGTTCTTTTTTATTTTTTGTACTTTAGCTAGTTTATTTAATTGTATTTATTTGTAGGAATTGTGTTTAATTAATTTATTGATAGTGTAGTGTTAGGTTAATTGTAGGTAATTGTAGGTAGTTTATTTAATTATTTTATTGATAGGGTAGTGTTAGGTTTAATTATAACTTAGGTTAGGATTTATTTTACAGGTAAATTTGTTATTATTTTAACTAGGTAACTATTAAATAGTTCTTAACTATTTAATAGCTATTGTACCTGGTTAAAATAAATACAAAGTTACCTGTAAAATAAATATTAATCCTAAAATAGCTATAATATAATTATAATTTATATTGTAGCTATATTAGGATTTATTTTACAGGTAAGTATTTAGCTTTAAATAGAAATAAGTTATTTAATAAGAGTTAATTTATTTCGTAAGATAAATATTATATTTAACTTAGGGGGGTGTTAGTGTTAGGGTTAGACTTAGCTTTAGGGGTTAATCCATTTATTAGAATAGCGGTGACCTCCGATCGGAAGATTAGGGGTTAATAATTGAAGTTAGGTGTCGGCGATGTTAGGGAGGGCAGATTAGGGGTTAATACTATTTATGATAGGGTTAGTGAGGCGGATTAGGGGTTAATAACTTTATTATAGTAGCGCTCAGGTCCGCTCGGCAGATTAGGGGTTAATAAGTGTAGGCAGGTGTCGGCGACGTTGTGGGGGGCAGGTTAGGGGTTAATAAATATAATATAGGGGTCGGCGGTGTTAGGGGTAGCAGATTAGGGGTACATAGGGATAACGTAGGTGGCGGCGGTTTACGGAGCGGCAGATTAGGGGTTTAAAAAAATATGCAGGGGTCAGCGATAGCGGGGGCGGCAGATTAGGGGTTAATAAGTGTAAGGCTAGGGGTGTTTAGACTCGGGGTACATGTTAGAGTGTTAGGTGCAGACGTAGGAAGTGTTTCCCCATAGGAAACAATGGGGCTGCGTTAGGAGCTGAACGCTGCTTTTTTGCAGGTGTTAGGTTTTTTTTTCAGCTCAAACAGCCCCATTGTTTCCTATGGGGGAATCGTGCACGAGCACGTTTTTGAGGCCGGCCGCGTCCGTAAGCAACTCTGGTATCGAGAGTTGTATTTGCGGTAAAAATGCTCTACGCTCCTTTTTTGGAGCCTAACGCAGCATTTGTTTGAACTCTCGATACCAGAGTTAATTTTATGGTGCGGCCAGAAAAAAGCCCGCGGAGCGTTAACAGCCCTTTTACCGCCGAACTCCAAATCTAGGCCTAAGTCTGCACCTAACACCCTAACATGAACCCCGAGTCTAAACACCCCTAATCTAACACTTATTAACCCCTAATCTGCCGCCCCCGCTATCGCTGACACCTGCATTATCTTATTAACCCCTAATCTGCCGCTCCGGACACCGCCGCCACCTACATTATACCTATGTACCCCTAATCTGCTGCCCCTAACACCGCCGACCCCTATATTATATTTATTAACCCCTAATCTGCCCCCCCCAATGTCGCCGCAACCTAACTACAAGTATTAACCCCTAATCTGCCGACCGGACATCGCCGCCACCTACATTATAGCTATTAACCCCTAATCTGCTGTCCCTAACATCACCGACCCCTACATTATAGTTATTAACCCCTAATCTGCCCCCCCAACATCGCCGCAATCTAACTACAAGTATTAAACCCTAATCTGCCGACCGGACATCGCCGCCACCTACATTATAGCTATTAACCCCTAATCTGCTGTCCCTAACATCGCCGACCCCTACATTATAGTTATTAACCCCTAATCGGCCCCCCCCAACGTCGCCGCAACCTAACTACAAGTATTAACCCCTAATCTGGCGACCGGACATCGCCGCCACTATAATAAATGTATTAACCCCTAAACCGCCGCACTCCCGCCTCGCAAACACTATAATAAATTTTATTAACCCCTAATCTGCCCTCCCTAACATCACCGCCACCTACCTACAATTATTAACCCCTAATCTCCCGCCCCCAATGTCGCCGCTATTATAATAAAGTTATTAACCCCTAAACCTAAGTCTAACCCTAACTCTAACACCCCCCTAACTTAAATATAATTTAAATAAAACGAAATAAATTTACTATAATTAAATAAATGAATCCTATTTAAAACTAAATACTTACCTGTAAAATAAACCCTAATATAGCTACAATATAACTAATAGTTACATTGCAGCTATTTTAGGATTTATATTTATTTTACAGGCAACTTTGTATTTATTTTAACTAGGTACAATAGCTATTAAATAGTTATTTACTGTTTAATAGCTACCTAGTTAAAATAATTACAAAATTACCTGTAAAATAAATCCTAACCTAAGTTACAATTAAACCTAACACTACAATATCATTAAATAAATTAACTAAAAGTACCTACAATTAAATACAATTAAATAAACTAAACTAAAGTACAAAAAAAACAAACACTAAATTACAAAAAATAAAAAAATATTACAAGAATTTTAAACTAATTACACCAAATCTAAGCCCCCTAATAAAATAACAAAGCCCCCCAAAATAAAAAAATGCCCTACCCTATACTAAATTACAAAAGTTAACAGCTCTATTACCTTACCAGCCCTTAAAAGGGCCTTTTGCGGGGCATGCCCCAAAGAAAACAGCTCTTTTGCCTGTAAAAAAAAAAAAACACAATACCACCCCCCAACATTACAAACCACCACCCACATACCCCTACTCTAACCCAAATAGGATTAATTTATTTAATTATAGTAAATTTATTTTGTTTTATTTAAATTATATTTAAGTTAGGGGGGTGTTAGGGTTAGGTTTAGACTTAGGTTTAGGGGTTAATAACTTTATTATATTAGCGGCGACGTTGGGGGCGGGAGATTAGGGGTTAATAATTGTAGGTAGGTGGCGGCGATGTTAGGGAGGGCAGATTAGGGGTTAATAAAATTTATTATAGTGTTTGCGAGGCGGGAGTGCGGCAGTTTAGGGGTTAATACATTTATTATAGTGGCGGCGATGTCCGGTCGGCAGATTAGGGGTTAATACTTGTAGTTAGGTTGCGGCGACGTTGGGGGGGCAGATTAGGGGTTAATAACTATAATGTAGGGGTCGGCGATGTTAGGGACAACAGATTAGGGGTTAATAGCTATAATGTAGGTGGCGGCAATGTCCGGTCGGCAGATTAGGGGTTAATACTTGTAGTTAGGTTGCGGCGACATTGGGGGGGTAGATTAGGGGTTAATAACTATAATGTAGGGGTCGGCGATGTTAAGGACAGCAGATTAGGGGTTAATAGCTATAATGTAGGTGGCGGCGGTGTCCGGTCGGCAGATTTTGGGTTAATACTTGTAGTTAGGTTGCGGCGACATTGGGGGGGGCAGATTAGGGGTTAATAACTATAATGTAGGGGTCGGCGATGTTAGGGACAGCAGATTAGGGGTTAATAGCTATAATGTAGGTGGCGGCGGTGTCCGGTCAGCAGATTAGGGGTTAATACTTGTAGTTAGGTTATCGTGACTTTGGGGGGGCAGATTAGGGGTTAATAACTATAATGTAGGGGTCGGCGATGTTAGGGACAGCAGATTAGGGGTTAATAGCTATAATGTAGGTGGCGGCGGTGTCCGGTCGGCAGATTAGGGGTTAATACTTGTAGTTAGGTTGCGGCGACGTTGGGGGGGGCAGATTATGGGTTAATAACTATAATGTAGGGATCGGCGATGTTAGGGACAGCAGATTAGGGGTTAATAGCTATAATGTAGATGGCGGCGGTGTCCGGTCGGCAGATTAGGGGTTAATACTTGTAGTTAGGTTGCTGCGACGTTGGGGGGCAGATTAGGGGTTAATAACTATAATGTAGGGGTCGGCGATGTTAGGAACAGCAGATTACCGATCTTTCGAATTTCGGAACCAAATTGAACCAAATTCAGCAGAATTTATTCGAATCCGAATAAATCCAAAACGAATTCATTCGAATCCGAATAAATCCGAAACAAACTCATTCAAATTTTGCCGAATTCGAATCGATCCGAACTGAAATTCGAAAAGTCTGAATCAATCCGAACCGAAACCGAACCAAATTTTTTAGCCATGCACATATCTAATAAAAATTAAATTTAGTGAGATTTAGTGTGATAGAACAGTGAAATAATTCCATTTGTGTAACTTGGAACCATCTGAATTAACATAACAAATACCAAACTTCCGAATTTACAAATCGAATCCGAAATGAATACGTCCGAATACATCCAAATTTATTCGAATCCAAAATGACTACATTCAAATGTATCCGAATTTGAATGTATCCGAAACGGTTCGAAAAGAATCAAAGCTAATTTTCCGATGTGCACATGTATATATATATATATATATATATATATATATATATATATATATATATACATATATATATATATATATATATATATATATATATATATACCCACAACACACAGAGAAAACCCAGCACTCACTTACAAGCTCTCAGCTAAGATTTAAAAGCAAAAATGGAAAGGTTAGCTACCACATCTGGCCAAATGGGACAAGCCCAGGAACCTCGTCAAGGTCCTTTCCAATACCTGGGACCCTAAAACAGCCACACAATGCAAGCTTTCAAATCCAAACAAACTGGGAACAAGGGAAGGGTGCACAGACATATGAAATCACCCTAGACATATACAAAACACAGAAGGAAACTGCACTCTCATACCGGACCGGGTACACATCCCATAACTCTGCAACATGCTCAGCCCTTGGTGCCACTGGCACTCACAGGAAGCTATACTGTCCCCAGAGCCACAGGCAGTTAGCCCCAGACAGGTCTGGGTGCAAGAACCATAGGGAAAATTACCAAACAAATTAATACAACACACATAGAAAACCCAGCACTCACTTACAAGCTCTCAGCTAAGATTTAAAAGCAAAAATGGAAAGTTTAGTTACCGCATCTGGCCAAATGGGACAAGCCCAAGAACCTCGTCAAGTTCCTTTCCAATACCTGGGACCCTAAAACAGCCACACAATGCAAGCTTTCAAATCCAAACAAACTGGGAACAAGGGAAGGGTGCACAGGCATATGTAATCACCCTAGACATATACAAAACACGGAAGGGAACTGCACTCTCATAACGGACCGGGTACACATCTCATGACCCTGCAACATGCTCAGCCCTGGGTGCCACTTGCACTCACAGGAAGCTGTGCTGTCCACAGAGCCACAGGCAGTTAGCCCCAGACAGGTCTAGGTGCAAGAACCATAGGGAAAATTACAAAACAAATTAATACAACACACAGAGAAAACCCAGCACTCACTTACAAGCTCTCAGCTAAGATTTAAAAGCAAAAATGGAAAGGTTAGTTACCGCATCTGGTCAAATGGGACAAGCCCAGGTACCTTGTCAAGGTCCTTTCCAATACCTGGGACCCTAAAACAGCCACACAATGCAAGCTTTCAAATCCAGACAAACTGGGAACAAGGGAAGGGTGCACAGGCATATGTAATCACCCTAGACATATACAAAACACGGAAGGGAACTGCACTCTCATACTGGACCGGGTACACATCCCATGACCCTGCAACATGCTCAGCCCTGGGTGCCACTGGCACTCACAGGAAGGTGTGCTGTCCCCAGAGCCACAGGCAGTTAGCCCCAGACAGGTCTGGGTGCAAGAACCATAGGGAAAATTACAAAACAAATTAATACAACACACAGAGAAAACCCAGCACTCACTTACAAGCTCTCAGCTAAGATTTAAAAGCAAAAATGGAAAGGTTAGTTACCGCATCTGGCCAAATGGGACAAGCCCAGGTACCTCGTCAAGGTCCTTTCCAATACCTAGGACCCTAAAACAGCCACACAATGCAAGCTTTCAAATCCAAACAAAATGGGAACAAGGGAAGGGTGCACAGGCATATGTAATCACCCTAGACATATACAAAACATGGAAGGGAACTGCACTCTGATACCGGAATGGGTACCCATCCCATGACCCTGCAACATGCTCAGCCCTGGGTGCCACTGGCACTCACAGGAAGCTGTGCTGTCCCCAGAGCCACAGGCAGTTAGCCCCAGACAGGTCTGGGTGCAAGAACCATAGGGAAAATTACAAAACAAATTAATACCACACACAGAGAAAACCCAGCACTCACTTACAAGCTCTCAGCTAAGATTTTAAAGCAGAAATGGAAAGGTTAGTTACCGCATCTGGCCAAATGGGACAAGCCCAGGTACCTCTTCAAGGTCCTTTCCAATACCTGGGACCCTAAAACAGCCACACAATGCAAGCTTTGAAATCCAAACAAACTGGGATCAAGGGATGGGTGCACAGGCATATGTAATCACCCTAGACATATACAAAACACAGAAGGGAACTGCACTCTCATACCGGGCCGGGTACACATCCCATGACCCTGCAACATGCTCAGCCCTGGGTGCCACTGGCACTCACAGGAAGCTGTGCTGTCCACAGAGCCACAGGCAGTTAGCCCCAGACAGGTCTAGGTGCAAGAACCATAGGGAAAATTACAAAACAAAAAAATACAACACACAGAGAAAACCCAGCACTCACTTACAAGCTCTCAGCTAAGATTTAAAAGCAAAAATGGAAAGGTTAGTTACCGCATCTGGCCAAATAGGACAAGCCCAGGTACCTCGTCAAGGTCCTTTCCAATACCTGGGACCCTAAAACAGCCACACAATGCAAGCTTTCAAATCCAAACAAACTGGGAACAAGGGAAGGGTGCACAGGCATATGTAATCACCCTAGACATATACAAAACACGGAAGGGAACTGCACTCTCATACCGGACCGGGTACACATCCCATGACCCTGCAACATGCTCAGCCCTGGGTGCCACTGGCACTCACAGGAAGGTGTGCTGTCCCCAGAGCCACAGGCAGTTAGCCCCAGAAAGGTCTGGGTGCAAGAACCATAGGGAAAATTACAAAACAAATTAATACAACACACAGAGAAAACCCAGCACTCACTTAAAAGCTCTCAGCTAAGATTAAAAAGCAAAAATGGAAAGTTTAGTTATCGCATCTGGCCAGATGGGACAAGCCCAAGTACCTCGTCAAGGTCCTTTCCAATACGTGGGACCCTAAAACAGCCACACAATGCAAGCTTTCATATCCAAACAAACTGGGAACAAGGGAAGGGTGCACAGGCATATGTAATCACCCTAGACATATACAAAACACGGAAGGGAACTGCACTCTCATAACGGAGCGGGTACACATCCGATGACCCTGCAACATGCTCAGCCTTGGGTGCCACTGGCACTCACAGGAAGCTGTGCTGTCCCCAGAGCCACAGGCAGTTAGCCCCAGACAGGAACCATAGGGAAAATTACAAAAAAAATTAATACAACACACAGAGTAAACCCAGCACTCACTTACAAGCTCTCACCTAAGATTTAAAAGCAAAAATGGAAAGATTAGTTACCGCATCTGGCCAAATGGCACAAGCCCAGGTACCTCGTCAAGGTCCTTTCCAATAGCACAGCTTCCTGTGAGTGCCAGTGGCACCCAGGGCTGAGCATGTTGCAGGGTCATGGGATGTGTACCCGGTCCATTATGAGAGTGCAGTTCCCTTCCGTGTTTTGTATATGTCTAGGGTGATAACATATGCCTGTGTAATAAGTAATTGCACATAGAGAAAAAAATGAAAGGGAAAATTGCCCCAAAATGCAGTCCACGGATCACTCCATCTGTTATTTTGACACTATATTGTGTACAGAAGATGATGTTTATTAATTGTTATCAGCTCATCAGTGCTTTCTTCATACTTTTGTTCATCTAAGAGCAGTTGCTGTTCTTCTGGTGAGTGTGCATTCACACTGCTGTTTGTGTGTGTGTGTGTATGTATATATATATATATATATATATATATATATATATATATATACTGTATATATATATATATATATATATATATAATATATATATATATATACACACACACATATATATATATATATATATATATTGTAGATTATACTGTATATATACTGTATATACGGTATGTATATGTATGTATCTATGTTAAAGCCCTTTGCCTGCCTTTATTTGTAATTTTTTTATAATCATTAGAATTTTTCTAGGGAGAGAGAGAGAGCACAGTAGTCTGTGCCATATTATATTGCAAGCTTTGGAGATACTATAGATCTGGCGAGTTAAAAATGGCTTAAAAGATTTTAAAATGTTAAAGAAACGTACTAAATAGTTAATGATACAGACGCTGAAATTGACCCCTCTGAATCAGAATACCAGCCTAACTCAGACAGTGAGGAAACAAGTGCTGAGCCCCATATACCTCCTCAAAAAATAAAATAATTTTTTTCCATATGATCAAAGGCCCAATCTCCACAAGAGCAATTTAAAGAAGAGTCTCAAGGTGACAATTTAATTTGGAATCCCCCCTCAATTTTATAACCCTGAAATCCCTGATCTAACTGTCTGCTGGTATCAGTGTAGACAGCAAACTTTTTCAAATTGTTTTTATCAGATGCTTTTGTAGAAGAAATGGCTTGTCAAACTAATCTTTATGCAGAGCACTGTTTGGCCCATAAATAACCTACGGCTAGATTTAGAGTTTTGTCAGTAACGACCCGCGTAGCTAACACTCCTTTTTTTCCCCCCGCACCTTTTAAACAACGCTGGTATTGAGAGTTCTCTGAAGGGCTGCGTTAGGCTCCAGAAAGGGAGCGTAAAGGCATATTTACCGCCACTTCAACTCTCAATACCAGCATTGCTTACGGTAGCGGCTAGCTGGAAAAACGTGTTCGTGCACGATATCCCCATAGGAAACAGTTGGGCAGTTTGGGCTGAAAAAAAAACCTAACACCTGCAAAAAAGCAGCGTTAAGCTCCTAATGCAGCCCCATTGTTTCCTATGGGGAAACACCCCTAACCTTACACTTATTAACCCCTAATCTGCCGCCCTCGCTATCGCTGACACCAGCATTATATTATTAGCCCCTAATCTGCCGATTGAACTTGAATCTGATTGGCTGATTCAATCAGCCAATCAGATTTTTCCTACCTTAATTCCGATTGGCTGATAGAATCTTATCAGCCAATCGGAATTCAAGGGACGCCATCTTGGATGACGTCATTTAAAGGAACCTTCATTTGGCGAGTAGGCGTCATGGCAGAAGGATGGATCCGAGTCGGCTGGAAGAAGATGGCTCCGCTCCGCTCCGGATGGATGAAGATAGAAGATGCCGCTTGGATGAAGATGTCTACCGGTCTGGATGTCCTCTTCTGCCCGGATAGGATGAAGACTTCTGCCGCTCCGGATGTCTTCTTTTTGTCCATCGGTGCCCGGTTGGGTGAAGACGACTCAAGGTAGGGAGATCTTCAGGGGGGTAGTGTTAGGTTTATTTAAGGGGGGTTGGGTTAGAGTAGGGGTATGTGGGAGGTGGGTTGTAATGTTGGGGGTGGTATTGTGTTTTTTTTACAGGCAAAAGAGCTGATTTCTTTGGGGCATGCCCCGCAAAAATCCCTTTTAAGGGCTGGTAAGGTAATAGAGCTGTTAACTTTTTAAATTTAGATTAGGGTAGGGATTTTTTTTATTTTGGGGGCTTTGTTATTTTAGAGTAGGTGTAATTAGCTTAAAATTCTTGTAATCTTTTTTTATTTTTTGTAATTTAGTGGGTTTTTTTTTGTAATTTAGTTTAGTTTATTTAATTGTAGGTAATTGTAGGTAATTGTAGGTACTTGTAGTTAATTGATTTAATTAATTTATTGATAGTGTACTGTTAGGTTTAATTGTAACTTAGGTTAGGATTTATTTTACAGGGAATTTTGTAATTATTTTAACTAGGTAGCTATTAAATTGTAAATAACTATTTAATAGCTATTGTACCTAGTTAAAATAAATACAAAGTTGCCTGTAAAATACATATAAATCCTAAAATAGCTACAATATAATTATTCGTTATATTGTAGCTATATTAGGGTTTATTTTACAGGTATTTAGCTTTAAATAGGAAGACTTTAGATAATAATATTTAATTTATTTTGTTAGATTAAAATTATATTTAATTTATGGGGTGTTAGGGTTAGGGTTAGACTTAGCTTTAGGGGTTAATACATTTATTATAGTAGCGGCGAGGTCCGGGGTCGGCAGATTAGGGGTTAATACTTGAAGTTAGGTGGCGGCGATGTTAGGGAGGGCAGATTATTGGTTAATACTATTTATTATAGGGTTTGCGAGGTGGGAGTGCGGTGGTTTAGGAGTTAATACATTTATTAGAGTAGCGGTGAGGTCCGGTCGGCAGATTAGGGGTTAATAAGTGTAGGTATGTAGCGGCGACGTTGGGGGGGGCAGATTAGGGTTTAATAAATATTATGTAGATGTCGGCAATGTTAGGGGCAGCAGATTAGGGGTTTATAGGTATAATGTAGGTGGCGGCGGTGTGCGGTGGGCAGATTAGGGGTTAAAAATTTTTATTAGAGGTGGCGGCAATGTGGGGGGACCTCGGTTTAGGGGTACATAGGTAGTTTATGGGTGTTAGTGTACTTTAGAGCACAGTAGTTAAGAGCTTTATAAACTGGCGTTAGCCCAGAAAGCTCTTAACTACTGACTTTTTCCTGCGGATGGAGTCTTGTCGGTAGAGGCTCTACCGCTCACTTCAGCCAAGACTCTAAATACCAGTGTTAGGAAGATCCCATTGAAAATATAGGATATGCAATTGGCGTAAAGGGATCTGCGGTATGGAAAAGTTGCGGCTTGGAAGTGAGCGTTAGACCCTTTCCTGACTGACTCTAAATACCAGCAGGCGGTAAAAAGCAGCGTTAGGAGCCCTTAACGCTGCTTTTGGCTGCTAACGCCAAACTCTAAATCTAGGCGCTAGAGTTTTACAAAAGTGTAATTGGATCCCAACAAATATTGCAGAATTTTTAAAAAAAATGTGAGGGCTAACTCTTACTATGGGCATCATACATAAGCCAAGCCTCAAATTGTATTTGTCTACCCACCCTGTTTTTTAAACACCTCTGTTTTCAGCAGTTATGCCCAGAGCAAGATATAAAATCTTACACAGTTTCCTACACTTTATGGATAACACACATGCCCTAACTTTTACTTACCCAAATTAGGACAAATTATATAAAGTAAGACCACTAATTGATTATTCTAACAAATTATTTGCTGAAGTGTATACCCTATCTAAAAATATTTGTATTAACGAGTCCCTAATGCTTTTCAAAGGTAGATTACAACTCAAACAATATAGTCTTTGCAAAAGAGCATGTCATGGTTTTACATTTTATGTACAATGTGAGTGTTCCACAAGCAACATACAACATTTTAGAGTATATGAAAGAAAGGACTGCCAACAGGATCCACCTGACTGCCCAGAAATTTGTCTTGGACCTCATTCATTCCATATTAGGACATGGGTACCATCTTTACATTTATAAATATGTATTTACAACTTGTATCCCCCTTTTCAAAATTCTATTTTGCTTTGAAACCATGGCCTATGGAACAATGAAATAAAATCATAAAGGTTTACCACAGCAATCAGTCTAAAAAAAAAGCCAATGGGGTAGATTTAACAAGCAGTGGATGCTGCAATCTACCCCTGCAGTTTCCAGATCACTGGAAACATACGTTAAGAAGCAGCAGTCGTAAGACCACTGCTCCTTAACTCATCCGCCACCTCTGATGCGGCAGACAGCAATCATTCTGATCAGATACGATCGGGATAATTGACACCCACTGCTAGCGGCCGATTGGCCAGGAATCTGCAGTGGGCAGCATTGCACAAGCATTTAATCAGAATGGCTTGTGCAATGTTAAATGCCGACAGTGTATGCTGTCGGCATTTAGCGATGTCGTGCCGACATGAACTGCTACAGCGGATCATGTCTGTCCGACATTTAATAAATCGGCCCCAAAGACTTTTTAAACTCATAGCAGTCAAAATTTGTGATAGAAAAGCTGTATATATGTTAACAACTATACACAACAAGGGAACCAAGACAGGTACAACAAATACATGGATGGGTGGAGTAGACCTCTCTGGACAGATAATGTAGCTGTAGCTTGCCGCAAGAAAACCCCAAATCTGGTGTAAAATGCTTGCTGTTCATATGATTTAGATGGCAATTTTTAATTCCAATCCTTGGCATCTGGGAACATGCTCTCTTTCTTAAATTACCAAATAGAGGTGATTGCAAGCCTTTTATTTAAAAATACAAAAATGCACCAAAACCTTCATTGGAGAACATAGTGAGACATACTGGCAAACATTTCCCTGCTTCTATTCCCCTACAGCAAAGAAGGCCTAGTCCCAAAAACACTGCAAAGTTTGATCATAAAGGGTAGTGAGAGAATATTCATGATTTCGCTGTATGCCATGCCCATCAACACCTATTTTATATATCAAAAATTGCTTTGAAATATATTATACAGTTGAAAAATACTGGTAAAATGCTGTGTAAATAATTTGACAATCCTAAAATTTATGTATTTTATTTTAAATAAACTATCACGTTTGCCATAAATAAAGACAGATGGTAGCATGAATTGAAAACCATAGAAATTAATGCAAACAGTTATGCCTTAGCAAACAAGCCTTCTATGATCCTTTGTCCAAACATATCTAAAAATCCCCTTTCATAACTATAATGCACAGCTGCAATTTGTGACCTTCTATGACACTTTGCCGAAACATATCTAAAAATCTTCTTTCAGAACTATGATACCAATTGGGACCTGGACCCATTGCCATAACGTGTCTAAGATCCCCTTTCAGAACTGTGATTCACAGCAGCAATTAGCGGCCTTCTAATGACCAAAACTAATGACAAGCTCATACTTGTCTGCTATTTCTGAGCAAAGGGACCCTAAGAAAGGTTTTAAAATGTTTTGAAGTATCACTGCATATGTTTTGTGTAAATAATGTCAGTGAGAAAGCTGAAGTTTGCGGAAAAGCAATTTTTTTTCTAAAATTATTGCATTTGGCATTTATCTTACTGCCAGCTTTTGGCATGAAATATACCAAAATGGGCCTAAATCAATACCTTTGGTTTTCTACTGCGTCCTTCTAATAACCAAAGCTAAAGACAAGCCCATTCATGTCTGCTATTTCTGAACAAATGGGTTCCTCAAGAAGCTTTTACAACCATTTGTCATATGGCTGCACAAGTTGTGTGCAAATAATGTCAGTGAGATACCCAAAGTTTAGGAAAAAATTTACATTTTTTTTATATGATCGCATTTTGTATATATCTGACGTCCAAATAGTGTCATGAAATATACCAAAATGAGCCTAGATCAATACCATGGGTTATCTACTTTAAATAATGTAAAGTTTTGAGGGCCAAGTTTGAGAATTCATTACGTTATGCCATATAAAATGTCCCCTTTACCTATTGCCATAAAGAGTCTAAAATCCTATCAGAAGTGGGGTGCGTGGTTGCAATTCTAATTATAAAAAAAAAACAGTAAAGCCATGCATGCCTGTAATTTCTGAACAAAGGAGAAGAGAAGCTTTTGCTACCATTAGTCTTATGATTGCACAAGTTGCCTGTAAATAATTTCAGTGAAATACCCAAAGCTTGTGAAAAAGTTAATTATTTTATATATATGATAGTATTTGGCACGCATTTAACTGTCAACTGGTTGCATGAAATATACCAAAATGGGCCTAGATCAATGCCTACATATATAGTTTTAGGGGTTAATTTTGAGAGTTCCTGCCATTGTGCCATTCCTGCACCCTTTACCATAACGTGTCTTAAAATCCTCTTTCAGAAGTGTGGTGCACAGGTGCAATTAGCGGCAAAAGTCTGTGAAAAAGTTAATGATTTATTTTTATATAATCACATTTGGCACACATCTGACTGCCAACTGGTCACATGAAATATTCCAAAATGGGCCTAGATCAATACCGCGGGTTGCCTACTTTAAAAATATATATAGTTTTGGGGGTCTATATTGAGGCACCCTTTGCCATAGCGTGTCTAAAAATTTTCTTTCAGAAGTATAATGCACATATGCAATTAGCTGCCTTCTGATTACCAAATTCAATGGTAAACCCATAAATGTAAGCTAATTCTGGTTATAGGGGTCCTAGAGAAGCTTTTGCAAACATTTGTTTATGACTACACATGTTGTGTGTAAATAATATCAGTGAGAAACTGTGTGGAAAAATTATTATTTTTTAATATGATCACATTTGGCACACATCTGACTGCCAACTGGTCACATAAAATATACCAAAATGGGCCTAGATCAATACCTTGGGTTGTCTGTTTTATAAATAGATATATAGTTTAGGGGGTCAATTATGAGAATGTGGGCAGTTCTGATATATCAAATGAAAATTACCCCATTGCATCTTTTTAGAACAGGATATCTACATAGCTACAGATAAAGACCTTAAAATTATCAAAACTAAAGACAATATATACATATTTGTTCTTAGCTGAATCACAAGATGCCAATGAACTTTCTTTCACTTTTTTGTAATTTTACAATAATTGCTTTTATCCCTAGAAAGCTTTTTTATGTTGAAAAAATATATAGTTTTCATAAGTAAAAAGCACTGTTTCTGTTTAAATGGGGTGATAGCAAAAATTGCTAAGAAATCCCTGAGATTTTGGGCACATTTTTCTCTAAAATCTCCAGCAGGGAAGGCGTCTAACATCTTTGCATGGGGCAAGCACACATTTTACACACAACATAGGTGTTATAGATCCCTTTAATGCTAGGAATTTAATTTTTGACATGAAACTATCCACAAATATTATCTTTAAACACCATGTACATTAGAATAGACCATGTTGAGGAATTCAATTAAAAATGTAAGAGAATCTGGACCCATTCACATTGTAAACCACAGACCACAGAAGACATGTAGTCTTACTGGCTTAACAATGCCATGTTGAGTATTATTAGGAGATAGTTTTGCTATTCTTTTGAAAGTGAAATGGTTACTTTCATACATGTAAGTTGCTGTTGTCATTTTACACTGTACAACGGTATTCATACAAACACCATTATTGTAAGGAATACATTTACTGAATGATCTAATAGGTTTTTGGTAACTTCACAAATGGAATCATGGTTTACTTTCAGCTCTGGTAACTTGAACTCAAGCAATACGTTTCTTCCAAGTGAGAAAAGTTTACTTAAAATTTTTAACAACAATTGCTCACTGTATACTCAGTGTATGGATTTCAC